>NC_090181.1:48351506-48681506 GCF_024679245.1 Pseudorasbora parva
TGTATATGTGTGTTTATTTAAAAATATATATACATAAAAACACAACCAACATATAAAAACCTTGATACAAGGGGCACCAAATAAACTCTTGCCTAGGGCAGTAAGTTGGTCCGGGCCGGCCCTGCTGAGCCTTGTCCTCCCGCCAGACGTCCGCTGCTCTTCCTCCAGTGTTTTCTGATGGTTAGTATGGCTGTAAATGTAATCTGTAGCGTGTGTCCCTCAGATAACCAGATCTTCGCGTGGGGGAATGCTGGGAATGGCCGTCTGGGAATGCCTCCGGATAAGGGCTTCGGCTCCGAGGTCTGTCCGGCTCTTCCTCGCCCCATCTATGGCTCCTTACACCACGTGCCGGATCTGTCCTGCCGGGGCTGGCACACCATCCTCATCATGGGTTTGTTTTCACACACCGATCCATTCACGTTTATTTGTTTTAGCAAAACAAATGATGCAACACATTTGACTGAAAGCTTCAGGCCCACTGAAATCCTTTACACCAAGCGGCTCCTCCCCCAGTTTCTCTTGAAACCGATACTGAAGTGACTTAAACCGCAGTTCCTCCGCTGGCCACTAGAGCGGCTCCAGAAGCCGATACTGAAGTGACTTAAACCGCAGTTCCTCCGCTGGCCACTAGAGCGGCTCCAGAAGCCGATACTGAAGTGACTTAAACCGCAGTTCCTCCACTGGCCACTAGAGCGGCTCCAGAAGCCGATACTGATGTGACTTAAACCGCAGTTCCTTCGCTGGCCACTAGAGCGGCTCCAGAAGCCGATACTGAAGTGACTTAAACCGCAGTTCCTCCGCTGGCCACTAGAGCGTCTCCAGAAGCCGATACTGAAGTGACTTAAACTGCAGTTCCTCCGCTGGCCACTAGAGCGGCTCCAGAAGCCGATACTGAAGTGACTTAAACCGCAGTTCATCATCTGGCCACTAGAGCGGCTCCAGAAGCCGATACTGAAGTGACTTAAACCGCAGTTCATCATCTGGCCACTAGAGCGGCTCCAGAAGCCGATACTGAAGTGACTTAAACCGCAGTTCATCATCTGGCCACTAGAGCGGCTCCAGAAGCCGATACTGAAGTGACTTAAACCGCAGTTCATCGTCTGGCCACTAGAGCGGCTCCAGAAGCCGATACTGAAGTGACTTAAACCGCAGTTCATCATCTGGCCACTAGAGCGGCTCCAGAAGCCGATACTGAAGTGACTTAAACTGCAGTTCCTCCGCTGGCCACTAGAGTGGCTCCAGAAGCTGATACTGAAGTGACTTAAACCGCAGTTCCTCCACTGGCCACTAGAGCGGCTCTAGAAGCCGATACTGAAGTGACTTAAACCGCAGTTCCTCCACTGGCCACTAGAGCGGCTCCAGAAGCCGATACTGAAGTAACTTAAACTGCAGTTCATCGCCTGGCCACTAGAGCGGCTCCAGAAGCCGATACTGAAGTGACTTAAACTGCAGTTCCTCCACTGGCCACTAGAGCTGCTCCAGAAGCCGATACTGAAGTGACTTAAACTGCAGTTCCTCCGCTGGCCACTAGAGCGGCTCCAGAAGCCGATACTGAAGTGACTTAAACTGCAGTTCATCGTCTGGCCACTAGAGCGGCTCCAGAAGCCGATACTGAAGTGACTTAAACTGCAGTTCCTCCACTGGCCACTAGAGCGGCTCCAGAAGCCGATACTGAAGTGCCTTAAACTGCAGTTCCTCCACTGGCCACTAGAGCGGCTCCAGAAGCCGATACTGAAGTGACTTAAACTGCAGTTCCTCCACTGGCCACTAGAGCGGCTCCAGAAGCCGATACTGAAGTGACTTAAACCGCAGTTCCTCCACTGGCCACTAGAGCGGCTCCAGAAGCCGATACTGAAGTGCCTTAAACTGCAGTTCCTCCACTGGCCACTAGAGCGGCTCCAGAAGCCGATACTGAAGTGCCTTAAACTGCAGTTCCTCCACTGGCCACTAGAGCGGCTCCAGAAGCCGATACTGAAGTGACTTAAACTGCAGTTCCTCCACTGGCCACTAGAGCGGCTCCAGAAGCCGATACTGAAGTGACTTAAACCGCAGTTCCTCCACTGGCCACTAGAGCGGCTCCAGAAGCCGATACTGAAGTGACTTAAACTGCAGTTCATCGTCTGACCACTAGAGCGGCTCCAGAAGCCGATACTGAAGTGACTTAAACTGCAGTTCATCGTCTGGCCACTAGAGCGGCTCCAGAAGCCGATACTGAAGTGACTTAAACTGCAGTTCATCGTCTGACCACTAGAGCGGCTCCAGAAGCCGATACTGAAGTGACTTAAACTGCAGTTCATCATCTGGCCACTAGAGCGGCTCCAGAAGCCGATACTGAAGTGACTTAAACTGCAGTTCATCGTCTGGCCACTAGAGCGGCTCCAGAAGCCGATACTGAAGTGACTTAAACCGCAGTTCCTCCACTGGCCACTAGAGCGGCTCCAGAAGCCGATACTGAAGTGACTTAAACTGCAGTTCATCGTCTGACCACTAGAGCGGCTCCAGAAGCCGATACTGAAGTGACTTAAACTGCAGTTCATCGTCTGGCCACTAGAGCGGCTCCAGAAGCCGATACTGAAGTGACTTAAACTGCAGTTCATCGTCTGACCACTAGAGCGGCTCCAGAAGCCGATACTGAAGTGACTTAAACTGCAGTTCATCATCTGGCCACTAGAGCGGCTCCAGAAGCCGATACTGAAGTGACTTAAACTGCAGTTCATCGTCTGGCCACTAGAGCGGCTCCAGAAGCCGATACTGAAGTGACTTAAACTGCAGTTCCTCCACTGGCCACTAGAGCGGCTCCAGAAGCCGATACTGAAGTGACTTAAACCGCAGTTCCTCCACTGGCCACTAGAGCGGCTCCAGAAGCCGATACTGAAGTGACTTAAACTGCAGTTCATCGTCTGACCACTAGAGCGGCTCCAGAAGCCGATACTGAAGTGACTTAAACTGCAGTTCATCGTCTGACCACTAGAGCGGCTCCAGAAGCCGATACTGAAGTGACTTAAACTGCAGTTCATCATCTGGCCACTAGAGCGGCTCCAGAAGCCGATACTGAAGTGACTTAAACTGCAGTTCATCGTCTGGCCACTAGAGCGGCTCCAGAAGCCGATACTGAAGTGACTTAAACTGCAGTTCATCGTCTGACCACTAGAGCGGCTCCAGAAGCCGATACTGAAGTGACTTAAACTGCAGTTCCTCCACTGGCCACTAGAGCGGCTCCAGAAGCCGATACTGAAGTGACTTAAACTGCAGTTCCTCCACTGGCCACTAGAGCGGCTCCAGAAGCCGATACTGAAGTGACTTAAACTGCAGTTCCTCCACTGGCCACTAGAGCGGCTCCAGAAGCCGATACTGAAGTGACTTAAACTGCAGTTCATCGTCTGGCCACTAGAGCGGCTCCAGAAGCCGATACTGAAGTGACTTAAACTGCAGTTCCTCCACTGGCCACTAGAGCGGCTCCAGAAGCTCCAGAATATGTGTACGTGAAAATAATGAACATGCTCCTGAAAACTAAATTGTTCTGTTATTTTCAGTCTCTCCAATTCACTTTCAATGGTCGGCTATTATGACCATTTTTGACCATGCCTACTCTCAGATAAATGAGGCCCACTATTAATCAGCTGCAAACAGAAATATAAAACCAGTCCTACTTGAAAGAGAACAAGTTGACAAAAAGATTGAATCCCAGATTGGGTGAAAATATGGTATAATGAGTGATTTATATCTATTTTTGATAGGCCGGTCATTTTTGACCGGGAACACCACAAGTGTAACAAGGTAACAAAACTCCCACAAAAAAGTAAGAAAATTTCCAAAAATGTTGTGAGATTTATATATACCCTTTGAGAACAAAGTCACTAAGTTTCAGTCCGAAGCGATAACATTAACTAGTATTTTCGGGGAAAGAAAATCTTCTCCGGGTCAAATTGACCCGAACACCACATGAGGGAGCGTTTCAGTGGGGCGTTAAAGCTGCATATCGAATGGACAGATTGGTGAGCCGGTGCATTATGGGTATTGAAGTTTCTGAAGGATGGGAATGTGTGTTAAACGCCAGATGTGAATCAGCCCTTGGAAGTGAATGTTTGTAAATTAACTTCCTGTTCATTTTCGTTGACAGAAAAAGTCCTGAACTCCAAAACCATCCGTTCAAACAGCAGCGGACTGTCTATCGCAAGCGGTAAGATCCACTGACTCACGTGAGAACCACTGCAGTGTTCATTAATACTTGGAATTCATTTTCAATTTCTGATTATTTTTTTTTTTTTTGTGTGAATGTTTTTAAATCAATAGTTTAATCGATAATTTCAGTTTTAGTTGTTTGATTATGTCAAGTTAAACAATGTAAATGAGAAATGTTGCTGAAATAATGTGTAGCCCATTAAACGAGTGAAGCACATTTAGTAAGTGTGTGTGTGTGTGTGTAGCACGTTTAGTGAGCGTTTGTGTGTAGCACGTTTAGTGAGCGTGTGTGTGTAGCACGTTTAGTGAGTGTAGGACGTTTAGCATGTTTAGTGAGCGCGCGTGTGTGTGTGTGTGTAGCACGTTTAGTGAGTGTAGGACGTTTAGCATGTTTAGTGAGCGTGTGTGTGTGTAGCACATTTAGCGCGTGTTTAGCACGTTTAGTGAACGCGTGTGTGTAGCAAGTTTAGTGAGTGTAGGACGTTTAGCATGTTTAGTGAGCGTGTGTAGCACATTTAGTGAGCGTGTGTGTGTAGCACGTTTAGCGAGTGTTTAGCACGTTTAGTGGGTGTGTGTAGCAGGTTTAGTGAACGTTTAGCACATTTAGTAAGCGCGTGTGTGTAGCAAGTTTAGTGAGTGTGTGTGTGTGTGTGTGTGTGTGCGTGTGTGTGTGTAGGACGTTTAGCGAAAGTTTAGCATGTTTAGTGAGCGTGTGTGTGTGTAGCACATTTAGTGAGCGTGTGTGTGTAGCACGTTTAGCGAGTGTTTAGCACGTTTAGTGGGTGTGTATAGCATGTTTAGTGAACGTTTAGCACATTTAGTAAGCGCGTGTGTGTAGCAAGTTTAGTGAGTGTGTGTGTGCGTGTGTGTAGGACGTTTAGAGAAAGTTTAGCATGTTTAGTGAGCACGTTTAGCGAGTGTTTAGCACGTTTAGTGGGTGTGTGTAGCACGTTTAGCGAGTGTTTAGCACGTTTAGTGGGTGTGTGTAGCACGTTTAGCGAGTGTTTAGCACGTTTAGTGGGTGTGTGTAGCATGTTTAGTGAACGTTTAGCACATTTAGTGAGTGCGTGTGTGTAGCAAGTTTAGTGAGTGTAGGACGTTTAGCATGTTTAGTGAGCGTGTGTGTGTGTAGCGCGTTTAGTGAGCGTGTGTGTGTGTGTAGCACGTTTAGTAAGTGTTTAGCATGTTTAGTGAGCGTGTGTGTGTGTGTGTGTAGCACGTTTAGTGAGCGTGTGTGTGTGTGTAGCACGTTTAGTGAGCGTGTGTGTGTGTGTAGCACGTTTAGTAAGTGTTTAGCACGTTTTGTGAGCATTTAAGTGTAATGTGTGTTGCATGTGTGCTGTGAGTGTGCAGCATTTATGTAGAGTGTGTGTAATAGTTGTCTATGCTGGTCCGCAGGTCAGTGCTCGACGACCTCTGTGGATCTGGAGACGGATTCGGCCACAGACTCAGAGCTGCGAGAGGGAATGCTGGGAGGAACCGTAGAGGCCGATCTGGATGAGCGAGGTCTGCAGACGCCCATCTTCTCCATCGACAGCAAGACCGGAGAGAGCTCCTGCCCCTCATGGCTACGCAAGGTCAAGCCAGGCTTCACATCTCACAGCCTTCCACAATACGGCCTTAAAGGAAACAGTCATGCATTTAAGGGTTAAAGGGTTAGTTCGCCCAAAAATGAAATGTCTGTCATTAACTCCTCTCCCTAATGTCGCTCCACACCCGTAAGACCTCCGCTCATCTTCACACACAGTTTAAGATATTTTATATTTAGTCCGAGAGCGTATGCAAGTGTATGCACACTATACTGTCCATGTCCAGAAAGGGAATAAAAACATCATCACAGTAGTCCATATGAGACATCAGTGGGTTAATTAGAGTCTCTTGAAGCATCCAAAATACATTTGGGTCCAAAAATAACAAAAACTACGACTTTATTCAGCATTGGCTTCTCTTCCGCGTTTGTGTTCAATCCTCAAATAAAGATTCAAACGGTTATGAATCAGCGAATTGATACGCTAACTCATAACCGTTTTTGGACCCAAATGTATTTTGGATGCTTCAAGAGACTCTAATTAACCCACTGATGTCTCATATGGACTACTGTGATGATGTTTTTATTCCCTTTCTGGACATGGACAGTATAGTGTGCATACACTTGCATACGCTCTCGGACTAAATATAAAATATCTTAAACTGTGTGTGAAGATGAGCGGAGGTCTTACGGGTGTGGAGCGACATTAGAGAGAGGAGTTAATGACAGACATTTCATTTTTGGGTGAACTAACCCTTTAACCCTTAAATGCATGACTGTTTCACCAAACATTCTTACATATTCGGGTCGTTAGCGACCCGGATCTATATTTTAACATAGACCTCTACCTGTCGTGATAATATATAAAACTCCTGATGTTAGAGTAACACTTACAGAAGAATGAAATAAAACCTATTTCGTTCCCTTTTGGAGCTTGGAAGGATTCAGTGTGAGCAGATGTTTAACACCATCATCATCTGTCCTCGTCAGAGCTCGTTTACCAGTATATTCGGCATCTGCCTCATATTCGCGATCTCCAGCATATTCTCCAAACTCATTTTCAACGTCTTCCAAATCAATATTTTGATCACTGACAGCTTCTTGACCACATCCATCATCACTGACAGTGACACTAATATCTGAATGTGTTTAGTACTCGCTCTCTGCAGTAAATCACTGAGCCATTTCAAGTTTTGCAGATTATAATTATTATAGTTTATTATAGTTTCGTTTTCTGTCAGAGGTAACTATGAGTGAAACGTCACTTCATCATTGCGAATCATACATCGCCACCTTGTGGAATAAAGGTGAATTGCGCCCTATTTCGTCATTATAGATTAATTTATCATTGTGCAAAAAAAATATACGTACAGTCCTACACACCTCGGGTCGTTAGCGACCCTATACAATTTTGACAAAAAACTAGTGGAAAAACAGGCATTCAATTATAATTCAATTATTTTTTTCTTGTTATATTGTTTAAAATGGATTGATTGAGGAATACTAAGAATGTTGATGTCTAACTTTAAAAAAATAATGAGTAGCAGGGTAGTGAATGACGTTGCTAACGACCCGAGGTGTGCATTTAAGGGTTAAAGGAGCACTCCAGCGTTTTTAGAAATAGGGCTTATTCAACTTCTTTCCTACATTTAGATATGTGGGCAAATGCATTTTCCTCTCAGTGCATTGTTTTAGTTTGGCAGGGTCGCCGCTAGTTAGCTTAGCATAATGAATGGAATCCTATGTTGCCAGCTAGCATGTCCGAAGTAAAAAAACACCTAATTACTTCGTGTGGCCTGCGTATTCACAATGTGCACAGATAGCGATGCAGATTAAGACTAGGCGATTTCCTCTGCAGATATTGACTTGGGACTATATTATGGGGAAGCACAGGCGAAGCAGAGATATCATGCAACACATTGCGACCGCTCAACAGCCGAAGGGTGTGAGGATGAGAGCCTCTGAGAGAAAGGCAGTCTGAGAAATCGAGCTTACTGTCTACTACCGATCTACAGACCCTTCAGTTCATGCCTTAAATATAAAGCCCTTCCTTCATAAATCCTTGCCGTGTGTTTTTCCTTGTGTGTGTGACTGCAGGAGCTGGACGATGCCGAGTTCATACCGATGCCGAAGGATTCCCAAGAGTCCATCGAGCCGCTGACGTCTTACCCTGAGAGCGCCACGCTGCCATACGAGGAGCTGGACCAGCCCAAAGCCACCACGGGGAAGAGTCTGATGGTATGCTCCACTTCCTGTCCAAAGCGTTAAAGGGTTCGTTCACCCAAAAATGTAAATTGTGTGATTAATTCCTCCTGTGGTTGGCCAGCCGTCAGACCTCCGCTCATCTTCACACACAGATGAAGATATTAGTGTTGAAATCCGATGGCTCAGAAAGGCCTTCATTCACACCAATGTCATTTCCTCTCTCAAGACCCATAAAGGCACTAAAGACGTCGTTACAAAGCCCATCTCACTACAGCGGCTCTACAATCATTGATGAAGAGGCCAGAATAGAGTTAGTGCGCAAAAACACTAAATAACGACTTATATAGTGATGGCCGATTTCAGAACAAAGCTTCGAACCGCTATGAGTCAGTGAATCGATTCATGATTCGAACCGTTATGAGTCAGTGAATCGATTCATGATCCGAACCGTTATGAGTCAGTGAATCGATTCATGATTCAGATCGCCAACATCACGTGATTTCAGCCGTTTGACACACGATCCGAATCATGAATCGATTCACTGAATCATAACGGTTTGAATATTTGTTATCGGCCATCACTATATAAGTCGTTATTTAGTGTTTTTTGCGCACTAACTCTATTCTGGCCTCTTCATCAATGATTGTAGAGCCGCTGTAGTGAGATGGGCTTTGTAACGACGTCTTTAGTGCCTTTATGGGTCTTGAGAGAGGAAATGACATTGGTGTCAATGAAGGCCTTTCTGAGCCATCGGATTTCAACACTAATATCTTCATCTGTGTGTGAAGATGAGCGGAGGTCTGACGGCTGACCAACCCAGGAGGGTGAGGAATTAATGACAGAGTTTACATTTTTGGGAGAACTAACCCTTTAATGACTGTCAGCATTCGGGCTGGGGTTTGTTTCTGCGTCTCAAGCCGTTGTGTGTGTGTGTGTGTGTGTGTTCGGCAGCCGACTGCATGTGTGGATTATGAGCGGATGAACGGCGTGGAGACGGGCCGATCTGATCCGAGCTGCTGTGGAGCGAGCGCTGAGCTGGCACAGGTACGGCCAACACACCACATGACTACTGCTACTTCAAAAACTTTTTGTCAGCTAGTTGCTAAAATAACTAAAGTTGCATTCATGTCGTAATTGCCATAAGTTTGATGATGTCCTTGTAGAACTCGTAATTACAACTTATAAACTGGTAGTTTTCCGAGAGCTCCAACTTGTACCCCCTGACCGCATTCAATTACGAATTGATAAAGAATAGTCATTGAATATTCTTTATTCTCTAACAAAAAATTTTCAGTGATATATTTCTGTTATACGTCCCACCATCATCTAACTAAAGTAAAAAGCTAACACATACATATACGCACACGGGGCTCGACATTAAGCCTTTTCATGTGCTTGTCCTTCGGTCATTCTCTTGTCTGAGTTAAAAAATTAGCTTGTCTGGAAAACAGTTTAGATTTTTGTGTGTGTTGTAAATATGATTTATTCTGAAGCAATATTCTCACCAGTGTTCAATCAGCTTTGACATATTTAAATCTGCACATTTGTGATATTTTTACCTTTTTTAAAGAACATTTTCCCCTAATCTTATTCAATTTTAAGAAGGTTTCATACTATATTCTTATATTTGATCTGTACATTCAATTAAAATAAGACACTATCCACAACTGTCCTGCAAGTGTTAGTGGGCGTCGCCATGACACTCGATACTTCCGGTTGACGGTATCTCAGTTCCGGTTTAGCTCACATAACAGTTATGCTGCGTTCACACCATACGTGAGTGAAGCGAACAAATAGCGCTATTCGCGCGAACATGGACGCGTGAACATTTCGACTCCATTGGCTTCATTCACTACACAACAGACGCGAATTTGCGTCATGGGCGGGGCTTCAGCCAGGCAGCGGCAGTCGTCAGAAGGACGAGCCGAGTTAAGGCTGCTCTCGCCGGGGTTAATGAGCGCTGAGTGCCGCTGAGGTCTCACACCGCCGAAACCTACTTGCTTCGATAAACCATGCAACATAAACGGACCCGTTTGACATGTTGCTAGCACCCTTCGCACTCCATTCAATGCCCAACAAGCTTCAAATAAACTGAAGAATTGTGATGTAGAAGTATATATTAATATTTGTAATTGTTGAAATCATGTCAGACATTGTCAGTAGACTTTTTTTTTTAATCATCATGAAAATAGATGCATGAACTTCAATAAATTTAAGTGCATTGTAATAATTAACATTTCTTTGCTGAAAATTTAATTATGGAGTTTATATAATATATTAGTTTAATCTATTTACAATACTGCAGTACAACTGTATAATTTTTTGCAAGGGGTATGTTTATTGTTTTCAATAATTTACAGATTTATTGTGTATCAAGACCGCTCTAACAGCCTAACGTTAAATAGAGACCTGCAGTCCCGCGGGACCCGGCACAACCGAGTGCGGCGCGGGATCATATTTGATGGTGAATGCGGATGCGGGCGGCAAGCAAGATATTATTGTGTGCGAGTCGCGGGAAAATACAATTATTTTGCGGGACTCCCGCAAAGTCGAAATATCTAACAAAATAAAAAACTAGAAACAAATAAAACTTTATTTATAATAAAATAAAATCGATTTACAGGCGCATGGACGGAAGGTAACTCTCGCGTGGTTCATGGGAACAGCCAAGCCGGCCTACACACAGTGGCAAAATGTGTGCACCGCATAACTCAGATGAACCGCGTAGTGCTGGAGATATTAGTAAGCTCTTGTCAGATAGTCAGATCCATGCGACCATCTGGGACGTGATCATTTTGCCTGAAGCGTTGGTTTAAAAGTCTACTCCTGAATCCTCATAATACAACCAAGCGTTTAGCTGATAACAGTATAAACCGGAAGGTCGTTACCGGCGTGTTCTACGTTGCCATAGCGATCATGGGAAAGGTCAGAGTTCGGGAAAGTTGTGGATTGGTTACCAGTCATAAAATAATTTTCACTGAAAAATTACAACTGCATTAAATAATGTTATGAGATTTGTATTTTTGAATAAAATCTGTGTTCAAGTTTAAACCTTTTTTCTAATCTATAAACTCAAAAAACAAAATTCCCAGCAAATCGCTTTACCACTATATCCGACATAACATGGCATAGTAACGAAAAAAAGAGAGCGAATGGCCCTAAAATAGTTTTTTAGAAAGTAAATCTATCATAACACTATGTTATGATGCATATCATAAACAGTCCCAGAAACGCTCAGAGGGGTGAGATCTGCTGGGAAACACTCATGCTTTTTGAACAAAACCTGAATGTCCAGGAATATAGTGATTTTAAAAAGAATGATTGGCTGATTTGAATACTGAGTGTAATGAAGTTGTGTTGTGTTTTTCAGCTGAGAGAAACCGTGAACCGACAGGAAGCTCAAATCCAGCTGTTAGAGAAGCAGGTCAGTGGAAAGGGTCTGACTCTTGCTGTGAGAAACAAGTGCAGGTTTCTCTTCTCATAGCAGATCAGACGCCTTTAGTATGGGGGATATAAACGGGATATCATTTAAAGCAGCACTAGGTAACTTTTCAACATTCATAATATATTTTCAAGACTCTTGTGATGATAAATCGACTTACAATAGGTTGAATGACACGTCTGCCATAGCCTGACGGGGTCTGTATCGTTTTTAATCGTACTTTTAAACTTCGGGTTTCGGGTAGTAACCCGAGAACAAAAAGAACTACAAAACTCGACTGCTTTACGGCATATATGTCACTTCCACCAACACACACACTTCCTTACATTCAGACATGCGAGCCCAACTTTGTTCGTCGGATAATATAGTCATGTCCGAAGCAGCACAGACACATAAGAAAGAAAAGGTTTTGTTGGAGGAAAGCAATAAGAGGAAACGAGAGAGTGCTGTGATTAAAGGCAGGACGAGGATCAACATGTGACCAGCGTTTGCTCGTCGGCGTGAGCTGAAGGAGGCGTGCCCGACCGATGCTGTCCTGCTTGTTATAGTGATCTACCACTCAAACACTGAACTGAAGCATCTGCCACTGACTGTACCTGGGATGAAGACATTTCCCACGCGCCGCCAGAAGAGCACCTGCATGTGAACTCCTCCTGCAGTGTTCAGGGGAACTGTTAGTGCTGCACCGACCCGCGGGACGCTTTTATGAAGTTATTTGGCCCGCCGCGCACTGCTGGATATATTTTTAAAACACGGCCCGCACCCGCGACCATTAAATAGACATACGGGGTCCGTGGGTTACGAGACGACCCGCGCATCACTAGCTCAGGGCTATCAGGGCTGTCATGTCAGCAAATGCACGCGCGATGGCATCCCCTGATGGAGGACGACAGAGCTTACGACAGTAGTTGAGGACATTATTTTTTCCAAACTGTAGGGGGACCCCGAGAGCAAAAGTGACCCAGTGCTGCTTTAAATTGCCCCTATTGTGCTTTAAACACAGTGCTGAGATTCAAATATGCTAATCGGCTGTAAGTGATTGACCAATCCGAGCAGCTCCTTAGATAGGCAGGTTTAGAGAGACCGAATCCTGAATTGAAGCGTTTCAGACACGGAGAGAACAGAGCTGACGCTGCAGTGGATATAATGAGTGTGTGTTTTTTATCATGGATGCATGGAAACATATTTTAGGAGACCTTTGGAATATAATTGGGGCACTTTAAGAGATTTTTGTCTTTTATCTGAAAATAAATATGAATGACACCTAAAGTACTTGGTATTTAATTCGCTCCGACAGACGTGTTTTCCATTCATTTGTTTAGTATGGACATGTTTTTTAAAGGGTTAGTTCAGCCTGTAGTGTGAATAGTGTGATTAATTCCTCCTGTGGTTGGCCAGCCGTCAGCCCTCCGCTCATCTTCACACACAGATGAAGATATTAGTGTTGAAATCCGATGGCTCAGAAAGGCCTTCATTGACACCAATGTCATTTCCTCTCTCAAGACCCATAAAGGCACTAAAGACGTCGTTACA
Organism: Pseudorasbora parva; assembly: GCF_024679245.1. NCBI lineage: Eukaryota > Metazoa > Chordata > Actinopteri > Cypriniformes > Gobionidae > Pseudorasbora > Pseudorasbora parva. The sequence goes on from NC_090181.1 coordinate 48,364,397, forward strand.
AAGCCCATCTCACTACAGCGGCTCTACAATCATTGATGAAGAGGCCAGAAGAGAGTTAGTGCGGGAAAAACACTAAACAACGACTTATATAGTGATGGCCGATTTCAAAATAACGTTTTGAACCGTTATGATTCAGTGAATCGATTCATGATTCGGATCGTGTGTGAAACTGCTGAAATCACGTGACTTTGGCAATACGAATCATGAATCGATTCACTGACTCATAACGGTTCAAAACGTTATTTTGAGAGGAAATGACATTGGTGTCAATGAAGGCCTTTCTGAGCCATCGGATTTCAACACTAATATCTTCATCTGTGTGTGAAGATGAGCGGAGGTCTGGCGGCTGGCCAACCACAGGAGGAGTTAATCACACTATTTACATTTTTGGGTGAACGAACTCTTTAAGCTCATACACTTTATAAGAGAACGATACATCAAGGAGGTTTAAACCAGTGAGCAGCAGTGGTTTCCCATCATGCCTCTGGAGAGCAGCTGTAACGCGGTTGTGTGTCGGGTTTCAGGTCCGGGATCAGCTGGAGGAGAACGAGAGGCTGTGGAAGGCCATCCGGAGCCTCCGAGTCGAAGCTGAGCCTCAGGACGTGAGGATGAGTGGGAGTTTACCACAGCTAAAGTCTTCCTCACCAGAGCCTTTCACAACAGACAAAGACTCGCAAGCTGCTAATGCCAAGCCCAAGCCTTCCTGATCTGTGATCAGTGGCGTCAGATCCTCCAGGATTAGAGTAAGGAAAGTGTCATAAACCGTTCGGCTTTGGCTCTGAACGCTCTCATATTCAGCCTTTAGTCACATGTTTTCAGAGACACTCTGTTTTGTCAAAGTAAACTCTTAACTCTTTCCCCGCCAGCATTTCGGATCATTTTCACCAAACCTTCATGCCATATTTTGTTGTATGTAACCAACATAGACATTGAGGGGACAAGTTCCCCCCAATAATTAGAAATGGCCAAACTGCCCCCCACCCCCCAATATCTGATATTCTTGCACTGCTTTATTGCACTTTGTTACGCAGCGCTCTGTATGTTAGGATGACAAAAAGGTTTAAAAGTCACATTTTTGGTCTGGTGTGCCCCGTAGACAAACCTAACGGCGCTTGTCAATGTCAAAATGATTGAGATGGCCAATCAAATCAAAGTGGGCGGGGTTTGCGTTCTCTTTTGGCTCTTTAGTCTTCACACAGACGAGCGTGTCAATCTATCGCTTAATGCCGTTGTGGAGAGAGACTCTATTCGTCCCAGTGAAACCCTAAAACAAAATGCACACAAACGTGTCCCTGCTCTTAAAGGTCCCATGGCATGACATTTTTATTTTATGAGGTTTTTCAACATTAGTATGAGTTCCCCTAGCCTGAATGTTGTCCCTGAGTCAGTCATTTGATCAGTATGAACCGAGTTTAGGCTGTCTTCCTCTGGCTTTGAGAAACTGAGAGCTCAGACGAGCTGATCCTGAATTCTCCTGTTGTGACATCATCAGGAAAGGTTTCATTTTTGAAAAATGCCTCAGCTTTGTGCAGGCCCATGTTGTTCTCAACTGAATTAACTGCCACGGAATGTTAGCTTGGCTAGCAGTTAGCTTGATATGTTGAGTTTACAAGCAGTTTTTTGGAGATTACAAGTTGATAACATATTTTTCAGAGGTCTTACCTTAAAAATCTTCTGCCTCAATTGTTCACAATTAAGTATCCAATCATTGAATTACTGTTTGAGTCATAAAAAACATAAATTTTCTGGTAAAAAGATGTTGATATCAGAAGCTGATATTTTTGCTGCCAGCTGCCATCGTAACCATGGGGACTCTCTCTCTCTCTCTCTCTCTCTCTCTCTCTCTCTCTCTCTCTCTCTCTCTCTCTCTCTCTCTCTCTCTCGACTGGCAGCGCTGCAGCTGCTCTGCTCGCGCCTGACTAAGCCACGCCCCCTCCGCAGGTAATCTCATTTCAAATGCAAAGATGTCAGCCAATCACAACAGACACAAGCAGACACGCCCCTTAAAACAGAGCATTCCAGCCAGAGGGCTAATATCCGTATAGAAAAAATGCCTTTTATTTCTAAATTATGACATTTTTTGATGTAAAAACCATACTAACAATATAAGTACACCCCAGGAAACATTATCAAATAATAAAAGAATCAATGCCATGGGACCTTTAAAGGGTTACTTCAGTGGTTGAGCATATGGGTTTGTATCAGTAGAAACCCAGGAGTATATTTGAATGATCGTGCTCCTGCCGCGTTTGTGCCGTGACTCTCGCTCAGCTCACTCACATTATATTGAACACACACCTTCAGTTTTTAATTGTAGTGTCTGTTCTCTAACTGAACTGATTTTATGAAGATGAACGCGGTGGGAAAGTGATCAGTGATCCAGTAGCGGTGGCTGTGCGCGTGGCCTCACAGGGCAGCGAAGCATTCTGGGAATTGTAGTCTTTCATTCCTATGAGCCCAAAATACATTTTCAGTCTTTTCTCAGTCTAGAAGGCACCAAATTCAAAAATAATTTCACGTTTCTACCGCATTAATGACACAGATTAAATACAAAGCTTAATGTTAAATCACTGAAGTAACCCTTTAATATACAATCATTGCTGAACATTTTTGATTTTAATGAAGAAGAAAAAAAAAACGATATGAGAGTGGATTAGGATCCCGAACCTTTGAGACGGTTTACAATAGTTTTACCACCAGACCAGATATATGTATTTATTCACTAATGCGAAGCATCTCGGGACTAATAATATATTTGACACAAATTAAAATATTTTGAAAATAATAATTGCAAATAGTCCCAAAAGGATTATTTCCCAACTAGAATTAGACCTAGAATTTAGTTCACGGTTTCTTTGTTTTATCAAAAAAATTATAACCCCCCCAATATTCCGGACATGGTTATGGCCTTGATCTGAACATGCAATATATGAAAAGAAGCTTTTAGAGAACATTTCTCTCTTCATGCGTTCTCGTTTATCAACACGTGTGAACACAAAGGTCAAGCAATGCTACTGTCGCTCGTTTCTGCTTCTTCTTCGCCGGTGTTTTGATCCGGAAGTGTGATAGCGCCCTCTACCATATAAAAGTGAAAAGACGGATCGCCAGACACGCCGGTCAGTGGCGGGTAAAGAGGTCCTCTCTGTATGTGTCTATATCAGTGTTAATGCTGTACCTGTTATTCTCGCAGGTTTCATCTTCCCTATGCAAGCCGATCGAATGCAACTGATGTGTTTCAGGCCAACTGTGTAAAGCTACTTCATGAGTGAATGTGAAGCCAGAGTTCATATGCATGTGCTAAGATGTGCGACTAAAGACACGCTGTGTGCCACATGATATCAGAGTTTGTAGTGCATACATTTGTGTCAAAACTACTGAATTTATTGCTTTCTGTTGTATTTCTGGATCATTCTGGTTTGTTTGATGTACGTTGCCAAATATAGCAGAACGACACCGTGTTATGTTGGGGTTAAAGGATTAGTTCACTTTTAGATCAACTTTTGCTCACCCCACGTCTTTCTTTCTTCAGTGGAAAAGATTTGAAGGTTTTTGATGAAAACATTCCAGGATGTTTCTCCATATAATGGACTTCAATGGGCCTCAAACGGCTCAGGGCCAAATGAGCTTCAGTGCCGCTTCAGAGGGCTTTAAACGACAGCAGACGATGAATACGGGTCTCATCCAGACAAACCATCATCATTTAAACACAAAATAAAAGAGTTTAAGTTTATAAGCACAAAGGCTGGCCTTGCTCTGTTCTGTGATGTGCGTTCGTGATGCTGAAAAGATCACGCTTGATGTCGGCGGAAGCACCGGGTCAGTGTTTACAAGAGTGTGGAAGGAGGACCATACACACACATATTCAGATGTCTTTGTGTAAGTTTATCATTTAAAACGTTTTTACGAACACTTGTAAACACTTACTCGGTGCTTCCGCCTACGTCAAGCGAGACCTTTGTGCTTATAAACTGAAACTCTTTTATTTTGTGTTTAAATGACGATGGTTTGTCTAGATGAGACCCGTATTCATCGTCTGCTGTCGTTTAAAGCCCTCTGAAGCTCATTTGGCCCTGAGCCGTTTGAGGCCCATTGAAGTCCATTATATGGAGAAACATCCTGGAATGTTTTCATCAAAAACCTTCAAATCTTTTCCACTGAAGAAAGAAAGACGTGGGGTGAGGAAACTATCAGCAAAAGTTGATCTAAAAGTGAACTAATCCTTTAAACGCAGTTCTTCCACGTGAGCTCTGAGAATATAAACTCGTTGCATTGACGTTCACATGTTTCTGAAGCAAATGCAGGTGTGTGTGTGTGTGTGTGTGTGTGTGTGTGTGTGTGTGTTTTAGATTCTAGTCTGTTTTCTTCCCATTTTCTATCCTCTGAAACTGTATCATAAATGTGGGACTTGCTCTTGAGGTGTTTTTATGCTTTGTACACTCATATCAGACACTCACTGATGCACATTTTTAATAAAACAGAGAAAAAGTTGAGACTGTGATGTTGGAGTCGTTTTTAATGTTGTATCTTTAAATCTTTAAGTGCAGTGTTAACCAAACTTTTTTGCATTCTTTTTGGGGGATTTTCATATTTATTTATGGTAAATGGACTGCATTTATTTATCCAAAGCGCTTTACATCTTGCCTCACATTCACCCATTCATACACCGATGGCGATGTCAGCCATGTAAGGCGCCATCCAGCTCGTCGGGAGCAGCTGGGGTTAGGTGTCTTGCTCATGGACACTTCGACACTTGGTCAGGTGGAACCGGGGATCGAACCACCAACCTTCTGGTTTGTAGACAACCCACATGAACCACTGAGCCACTGCCGCCCCTTTTATGTTGCTAAAAGCCACTAAACATCCTAATATCAGTCTCAAATGATTTAGTTTGAAGTGGCTTTTCTCAGAAATGAATGTGTTTGCAGAATTTTTGAGGTGCAGAGAACATTAAACTACCTATGAATATTTTAATGATTTCTGTTTCTGTAACAGTAATAAATGTACTTAAGGGCTAAGGTTTGGTTTAGGGTTAGTTGCGTGTAAGTACACCTGGTTTATAGTTATTACCATAGTGTGTAACAAGGACACTACAATTTTCCAGCCGTTGACTTCAATCGTTGATGCTACGATTCACATTTTTATTTATTCTTTTCAGTTAAATGAATGTACTAGGCTATATTTGAGTTCGATAATGTATTTTTTTGTTTCATATTTTGCAGCTTTAGTGGATTTTAGGTTACCATATTATATTTATTGGATAGTTATGATCCATTTATTATAAGTGTTCTAAGATCAGATCATATTTACACAGCAGAACCATAAGGCATTTCACAGCAACAGTGTGTGTTACTGAATGATTCAGTGTTTGAATGAATCGTTTGAATCAAAGACTCAATGACCAATCGTAAACGACTGCCCTTTTCATGAACGAATCAGCTGTTTGAACGAATCGACTCAACGATTCACTCATTAGGACCTGCTGCCATCTACTGGAGGTTTAGTTTAAATATTCTTTCCAACATTTCTTATTTGTGTTAAAAATATATATATATATATATTTAAAACAATCTCAAAACATTATTTAGGGCAGTCATTTTCAGTGTAAATTATTTAATTTGATTGGTAGTGTCTTATTCTAATTTAATTAATTGATCAAATTTAAACATATAAAACTAAAGCTGAAGCATAGCCTATATTTAATAATATGGGGGGGGGGGGGGTCATTTATAAAAAGGTAAAAATGTTGCTTGAGAATAATGATATTTAACTCTGCCGATCACTGTGATGGATTAATGTAGACTGGGCCACAGATGGTAAGCACTATTACATTAACCCAAAACTCTTCCTCCGCCACTGAGGATATGCAGTTTCTTTAAGATATGAAATGTCTTGGATTTGGGTTCAAACTGGATGCAAGTTGTTAAAGTTTATTTATAATACTGTTGAACATGACAGTATTTTATTATCTCCTAGTTATTTCTTGGGAAGCCAGAGAAACATCTTAATTGTTGTAACCAATGTGATCCATCGACTAAAAAAGAAAGCAAAACACATAAACAAAGTATTTGACTGATAACATCCCCCCTCAAGGTTTATAAATATATATATATATAGAGAGAGAGAGAGAGAGAGAGAGAGAGAGAGAGAGAGAGAGAGAGAAAAGTGAGCACTATAGTGCTGTCACAATATCCGATTTTTCACACCGTGGTTATCGTGTGTGTGTGTGTGTGTGTGTTTGTGTGTGTGTGTGTGTGTGGATCTATGGTGTGGATTCGTTCGTTCGTTCACACAGCAATTTCAAAACCTTTAACAAGTTTCATACTGTTCCGAGTAAAATGTTTTGGTAAAAATGACAGAACTAATTACACTTACTCAAGTACTTTACACCACGGCACAAAACGTTTGGTGTCTCTTCACATTCGGTTATTAAAATAAAATTACACAAATAAATTACACGATTCATGTAAATTATAGCATATTTTCAATTCAAACGATGAAATTCCATAAAAGAAGAATTGTGTATGTTCATCACTGTATGTTCATTTTGTGGGACTTTTATTTTGGGACCACTTGTTACAGCCCTGGTTTACTGTAATTTGATACCAAGGTAAGAATATATATATATATATATATATATATATGCAGATTTAGTAAATTTTCACAAACAATTAATGATTTGTTCTTATATGAGAGTACATGTGCTGCCACTGCTAAAAATAGATTTCTTTTTTATTTATTTTTCCTGCTAATATATAAATATAACAATGCAATATATAGTTGATATTCTGATCATTTTTTGTTTTCAAGCTCATTTTACCATTTCCAAACCGCATCAATCTTAATAACTAATATTAATTGTATACTATACATGATTAATTTAGTATATGTGTTTAATGATTTAATTTGTGATTTAAAAAAGCTCGTTTATCAAATATTGAATAACGGGTGACTTTTATTTTGACATGTTTTTCCCTGTCCTTGTTTCCGACCGTCCCGTCATTCACACTTTCAAACATGGAGTCTATTTTCCACGAAAAAGTAAGAATTGCTTTTTAGCGAATTATATTGATGAATTATATTTATGTTTCACACCCGATACATAAGCGTTGTGTCGGTGTATCAGCGTATCCTCTCGCGAGCGCGATCAGGCGGGTTTAAATGACGCGTTTGTGGACTTTTATCGCCTGTCAGAGGCGAAACGCGCTTGAAATCCTGTGTGTGTTTGTTTACGTGTTTGCGTCGCGTTCGTTACTCTCGCGTCTCTCTCATGTCGAGCTAATGTCGCGGATTATGTGTCGATAAACACCACAGTAACTGCATTCACACGCATTTGCCATGGTACGCTACGTTATTATGCAGTGCTGAAGAAATATCACGAGAATATTGTGTCACTAATATGCGTTTAATTTAACTACAGTAAAAGCATAAGCCATTATTATGGGATGTGCAGAGCTTTTAGTTATTTAACACAGCTGTACTGTAAGATCAAGATGTAAATGAGTCTCGGTAAGCAGAGTTTATAAAACTAAGGTCAAGGGACACAATGGAAAGTTGAGAGAAAAACAGTGCAAAAGTAAATAAATACATCAAATTAATAAATGTTATTAAAACAAATAAATATATCAAATTAACAAACTAAATAAATTATTAAAATAAGCACGTCAAATTAATAAATGTTATTAAAATAAATAAATACTTCAAATTAACAAATTAGATAGATGTTATTAAAATAAGCACGTCAAATTAATAAATGTTATTAAAATAAATAAATATTTCAAATGAACAAATTAAATAGATGTTATTAAAATAAGTACTTCAAATTATTAAATGTTATTAAAATAACTAAATAAATACATAAAATTAACAAACAAAATAAATGTTATTAAAATAAATAAACATATCAAGTTAACCAACGAAATAAAAATGCTATTAAAATAAATAAACATAATGTTTATTTAAATAATAAGCTAACATATTAGAATAAAATACATTCTTATTTAATAAACTATATAAAACATTTATACAATTGGATTTAAATAAATAATAAATTAGTACACTTGATTAAAATAAATACTTGCTGATTTAAATGTAAATTATTTGATAAAACTAAATAAAAAAATAAAACTTGATTAAAATAAATGAAAAGGAAAATTATTGTATACGTAAAAATAAGATGAAACAGATTAAATAAATTGATTAAAATAAATAAACATAATGTATATTTAAATAATAAACTAACGTATTAGATTAAAATAAATTGCTATTTAATAAACTATATAAAACATTTATAAAATTGGATTTAAATAAATAATAAATTAGTACATTATAATAATTAGCAATAAATTCATTTTGATTTAAATTTAAATTATTTAATAAAACTAACTAAATAAATAAAACTACATTAAAATTATAACTTAGTGTATAAATTAAAATAAGATTAAATGAAGTAACTAAATAAATAAATTGATTAAAAATATTATATAAATTTGTATATTTGATGAAATTAAATACATCTCGGTTAAAGTAAATGAAAAAATGAAAAGTAGTGTATAAATAAAAATAAGATAAAACAAATTAATTCAATTAATTGATTAAAATAAAAATGATAAAATACATTAATACGAGATTATGTAAAGAATAATTTGATAAAATAAATAAAAGGCATCTAAACACACAACAATATTAGGTGATAATTAAGTGCATGCATTTTTAAAACAATAAAATTGATACATTTATATAAATAAAATAATTGTAATCCAGCTTAATAAAGCTTAATTAAAATAAATAAAAATAGCAAAAGGAGTGTATAATTAAAAACAAAATACGTAATTAAAAATAAGAATAAATAAATTAAAGATTAAAACATGAAATTTGATATAAATAAATAATCAAATGATATATTTGATTAAAATAATTTGCTTAAAAAATCTATATTTTATAAATGTATAATAATAATTTTTACAGTATTAACTGGGTCTTAATATTTGAAAACATTTAGTTTTTATTGACGTCTACCGGAAGTTAAGTTTGGGCCTCAAAAGCAAGCATGCGCAGTAATGTTTGTTCAAAAGCAGGCATACACAGTAATGTTTGTTTATGTTGCTGCCATTTACACCAAGCGGCTCCTCCCCCAGTTTCTGTTGAAGCCGATACTGAAGTGACTTAAACTGCAGTTCATCGTCTGGCCACTAGAGCGGCTCCAGAAGCCGATACTGAAGTGACTTAAACTGCAGTTCATCGTCTGGCCACTAGAGCGGCTCCAGAAGCCGATACTGAAGTGACTTAAACTGCAGTTCCTCCACTGGCCACTAGAGCGGCTCCAGAAGCCGATACTGAAGTGACTTAAACTGCAGTTCATCGTCTGGCCACTAGAGCGGCTCCAGAAGCCGATACTGAAGTGACTTAAACTGCAGTTCATCGTCTGGCCACTAGAGCGGCTCCAGAAGCCGATACTGAAGTGACTTAAACTGCAGTTCCTCCGCTGGCCACTAGAGCGGCTCCAGAAGCCGATACTGAAGTGACTTAAACTGCAGTTCATCGTCTGGCCACTAGAGCGGCTCCAGAAGCCGATACTGAAGTGACTTAAACTGCAGTTCCTCCGCTGGCCACTAGAGCGGCTCCAGAAGCCGATACTGAAGTGACTTAAACTGCAGTTCCTCCGCTGGCCACTAGAGCGGCTCCAGAAGCCGATACTGAAGTGACTTAAACTGCAGTTCCTCCACTGGCCACTAGAGCGGCTCCAGAAGCCGATACTGAAGTGACTTAAACTGCAGTTCATCGTCTGGCCACTAGAGCGGCTCCAGAAGCCGATACTGAAGTGACTTAAACTGCAGTTCATCGTCTGGCCACTAGAGCGGCTCCAGAAGCCGATACTGAAGTGACTTAAACTGCAGTTCATCGTCTGGCCACTAGAGCGGCTCCAGAAGCCGATACTGAAGTGACTTAAACTGCAGTTCCTCCACTGGCCACTAGAGCGGCTCCAGAAGCCGATACTGAAGTGACTTAAACTGCAGTTCATCGTCTGGCCACTAGAGCGGCTCCAGAAGCCGATACTGAAGTGACTTAAACTGCAGTTCATCGTCTGGCCACTAGAGCGGCTCCAGAAGCTGATACTGAAGTGACTTAAACTGCAGTTCATCGTCTGGCCACTAGAGGGGCTCCTGAAGGGTTGTTTTAAAAGTAAAAAAAATAAATAAAAATAAAATCAGTTGTTTGTGGTGGGGTATATTAAACGCGATATGTGGTGACATCACAATCGCGTTGCATTGTGGTATATGAAGCTGCCTGAAGTGTACATATGAAGTAGACTCGCTCACTCGGTCAAAATCGAGGGTCTGTCCATATGAACTTCCCTTTTCCACTTCACGAAGTGGAACGCACTTCAAAATGGCGGCAGGGATTCTCCCGAGGGGAAGTGCTTAGGGAAGTTTGCAAGTGCGTGTCTAAAAGTGGAGTGGAACGCAGCACGGAAGTGACGCACTGACAACATGGCGACGGCCAGCTCGAACCTAATTTAAATTAGGACTGATCTTCAGAGTCCTATGGGTGATGTCACGGAGACTACGTCCATATATTTTTTCATAGTCTATGGTTTAAGTTTGGATGAGGATGGGGCATGTGATAGATTAAATAGTGCTGCTGACAGTATGTGTGTGTGTGTGTTTCAGCAAGAGGGCTCTCTGTGTGCACAGCACTGCTTGAATAACCTCCTGCAGGGCGAGTACTTTAGCCCGGTGGAGCTTTCGGCCATTGCACATCAGCTGGATGAGGAGGAGCGCATGCGGATGGCTGAAGGCGGAGTCCAGACGGAGGAGTACCGAACCTTCCTGCAGGTGCGCCGCCCACACTCCTCCGCTCATGCTCCACTCTCACTCTTACCGTCCTAACACCTTTGTGTTCTCCATCTTTAGCAACCGTCGGAAAACATGGATGACAGCGGCTTCTTTTCCATTCAGGTGAGTCCCACCTGAGGCACTCTAGTAGTTTCTGCACTCTTAAAGGGGCGGCTGCATGCGATTTGTGTAACTTTAGTTAGTGTGTAATGTCGCTGCTTGAGCATAAACATGATCTGCAAAGTTACAGCGCTGAAAGCTCAATGCAAACGGAGATATTGACTTTTAAAGTTACGGCAGTTTATTGCCTACAAAAATGAGCTTAGCACTTGAGCCAATTAAAATACAAGAAACTACATTTGCCCAATAATGTCAATTTGTCTCGAGCTTCGTGAAAGTGTTTCACACTTAGTAATGTTTTGCCCTTCCCGGTCACCGTAGGAACCACTGCTAAAGATGATTAAATTATTATTTTATGAGCTGATGGCTGTGAATTAGAGTTTTTGAATGAATCTCTTGAGTGAATGATTCAATGACTCACTCATAAAGGCTTCACCTGTTGCATTACTGGATGAATCAGTGTTTTTGAACACATCTCTTGAGTGAATGATTCAATGACTCACTCATAAAGGCTTCACCTGTTGCATTACTGGATGAATCAGTGTTTTTGAACACATCTCTTGAGTGAATGATTCAATGACTCACTCATAAAGGCTTCACCTGTTTCATTACTGGATGAATCAGTGTTTTTGAATGAATCTCTAAAGTGAATGATTCAATGACTCACTCATAAAGGCTTCACCTGTTGCATTACTGGATGAATCAGTGTTTTTGAACACATCTCTTGAGTGAATGATTCAGTGACTCACTCGTAAAGACTTCACCTGTTTCATTACTGGATGAATCAGTGTTTTTGAACACATCTCTTGAGTGAATGATTCAGTGACTCACTCGTAAAGACTTCACCTGTTTCATTACTGGATGAATCAGTGTTTTTGAACACATCTCTTAAGTGAATGATTCAGTGACTCACTCGTAAAGACGTCACCTGTTGCATTACTGGATGAATCAGTGTTTTTGAACAAATCTCTTGAGTGAATGATTCAGTGACTCACTCGTAAAGACGTCACCTGTTGCATTACTGGATGAATCAGTGTTTTTGAACAAATCTCTTGAGTGAATGATTCAGTGACTCACTCGTAAAGACGTCACCTGTTGCATTACTGGATGAATCAGTGTTTTTGAACAAATCTCTTGAGTGAATGATTCAGTGACTCACTCGTAAAGACTTCACTTGTTGCATTACTGGATGAATCAGTGTTTTTGAACACATCTCTTGAGTGAATGATTCAATGACTCGCTCATAAAGACTTCACTTGTTTCATTACTGGATGAATCAGTGTTTTTGAAAGAATCTCTTGAGTGAATGATTCAGTGACTCACTCATAAAGACTTCACCTGTTTCATTACTGGATGAATCAGTGTTTTTGAACAAATCTCTTGAGTGAATGATTCAGTGACTCACTCGTAAACACTTGACCCGTTTCATTACTGGATGAATCATTGTTTTCAGAATCTATGTCATTTGGGATTAGAATAAGATCCCATGGGTCTTCGAATCTTTTAACGATTAATCGTGCAGTTTAGAGGCGTGACGAGATCTCGCGAGACTAAACTGTGACAAGATTTCTCATCATATTCTCATGACCTGGTCATGAAGGAGTGTGAGGGTGAAGTTTATATTAAGCCTCCATTCTAGTTTTGCTTTTTATAGAAATAAAAATAATTTAATTCAGGTGTAATTTAAATCAGATAATCATAACAGTCGCTTCAAATCCATCAGCTCATCTAGAATGAGCTGTTCGAGTCTCGCGCAGCAGTGATCACGCAACGAGAAGACGAGTGTTGAATCGCGTCGCGTTCATTGTGTGTTATGAGTGTACAAGACCGTGGCGGAGGATTCGTTGCGCGGCAAAAGCGCCAGACTTATAAATTAAACTGCACGCTCAGCACCACCGCTCCCAAATCACGGAGTATACGCACGATCACGAAAGTGAAAGTAAACGGGAATGCGCATTCAAACGCAATTTCAATAAGTTGTTGTTGTAATTATGTTTCCAAAAAGTTAATTCTGTGCTAATTTGTTCTCATAGTTAATGTTTATATAATTATATATACAGTATGTGTATATGTTGTAGATTTAAGTAGCAAATGAGAATCACTAAAATTATTGAATGCATTTTGAGACCAAGGTCTTGTTTATGATTTTCAGTTTTGTTGAAGGTAATTAAAGCAACAGTTTTTCAATAACGAAAGAATATGTAAATGTATGGTATTTAAGGTAAAATGCATATTTAATATGAAAATAAACAGCTGACTGACTTTAACATTTGTTGAAATGGCAGTTATTCAGATGGTAAATATCATATAGAGATAAACATCATATTTATAATAAAAAATGATAATAATCATATAATATAATACAAATATATTTAGTTTTTACTACTGTAAAACTTTATTAAAGTATTATTGGCTCTCATTTAGTGCTTTCAGATTCTTTAGTTAAATAATGTGTTTCAGAAGGTCTGAAGAGACAATCATACAGGAAAGAATATGGTACAGTTGTCTTTTACTGTATATGATAATTTATATTAAGAAAGTAGAAATTAAATTAATTACGAGATGATTAGATAAAACTTCAAATGAACTTGCAAATAATTTTTAATTTCTGGTCATGTATTTGATCATTGTGGATTTCTTAAAAATCCTATGTAGAAACGTGTCTCGTGAGATAAGTGTCTTGTCACACCCCTAGTGCAGCTCTATAATCTTTCATCTCGCTTTCCTTTTCATCGTGCATCTTCAGTCCCTCTTATTTTACACGCAGAGATACTTCACAGTCTCATTTGTCCCTGTTTGACTGTTGCAGACTAGGCATGTGCCGATATCAATTTTTCATGTTGCGATTAATTGCTGAAGTTCTATCACGGTATACGATATTATCACGATATTGAAATAAGTTGAGAAAAAAAAAGTGTTGCCATAGCATAACAGCTTTAAGAACTATTTTTGTAATAGCAAAAATAACTGAATGTTTAATACAATAGTGCACCAAAAATATATACAGCTCTGGAAAAAAAATTAAGAGACCACTTAACATTGAGAAATCAATGAGAAATCAATGAGAAATCAATGTTAAGTGGTCTCTTGATATTTTTCAGAGCTGTAAAAGTACAATTTTCAAACAGATTAAAGTGCAAAAGAATTAGGCTATAAAGAACAACAGGTAGGCTAACAAATTACAATAAGGTCTCATTATTTAATGCATTAACTGAGATTGAGCAATAGCTACATTTGGTACAGAAAGTATAATGTTTTTGGTAATGTTAGTTAAGAAATACTGATCATTGTTAGTTTTATCTTAGGTCCATTAAAAAAGTTATTTTGATTTTGATTGTAATGTTATTAAACAGTAACTAAGAAATTAACATTACTTAGAATAATTAATTCTTTATAAGTATTTTTCATTGTCAGTTTGGTAATAATTAAGTCGTATGTCTCAAAGTTTGACTGAACAATAACAAATAATTAGAGCAGTTCTAATCATTAGGGCATGTTGTAGTCCAGATAAAACATAAAAATGTGTGTTTGAAAATAAATAGCCTATTAAGTCTTTAAGTATTAAGTATTTGGTGCTGTGATGAACAACATTGAGATTACAAAAAACGTTTTAAAAACTACACGCGTTTTTGTTTGTTTGCGGGTTTCCGGGGTAATCGCGGCATTCTGCCGTTCATCAGCGCCCTCTGCTGTCACTGAGCGGCACTTCAGCAGCGCGTCTCCTTCACCGGTTCATCAGCGCCCTCTGCTGTCACTGAGCGGCACTTCAGCAGCGCGTCTCCTTCACCGGTTCATCAGCGCCCTCTGCTGTCACTGAGCGGCACTTCAGCAGCGCGTCTCCTTCACCGGTTCATCAGCGCCCTCTGCTGTCACTGAGCGGCACTTCAGCAGCGCGTCTCCTTCACCGGTTCATCAGCGCCCTCTGCTGTCACTGAGCGGCACTTCAGCAGCGCGTCTCCTTCACCGGTTCATCAGCGCCCTCTGCTGTCACTGAGCGGCACTTCAGCAGCGCGTCTCCTTCACCGGTTCATCAGCGCCCTCTGCTGTCACTGAGCAGCACTTCAGCAGCGCGTCTCCTTCACCGGTTCATCAGCGCCCTCTGCTGTCACTGAGCGGCACTTCAGCAGCGCGTCTCCTTTACCGGTTCATCAGCGCCCTCTGCTGTCACTGAGCGGCACTTCAGCAGCGCGTCTCCTTTACCGGTTCATCAGCGCCCTCTGCTGTCACTGAGCGGCACTTCAGCAGCGCGTCTCCTTCACCGGTTCATCAGCGCCCTCTGCTGTCACTGAGCGGCACTTCAGCAGCGCGTCTCCTTCACCGGTTCATCAGCTCCCTCTGCTGTCACTGAGCGGCACTTCAAGAGCGCGTCTCCTTTACCGGTTCATCAGCGCCCTCTGCTGTCACTGAGCGGCACTTCAGCAGCGCGTCTCCTTCACCGGTTCATCAGCGCCCTCTGCTGTCATTGAGCGGCACTTCAGCAGCGCGTCTCCTTCACCGGTTCATCAGCGCCCTCTGCTGTCACTGAGCGGCACTTCAGCAGCGCGTCTCCTTTACCGGTTCATCAGCGCCCTCTGCTGTCACTGAGCGGCACTTCAGCAGCGCGTCTCCTTCACCGGTTCATCAGCGCCCTCTGCTGTCACTGAGCGGCACTTCAGCAGCGCGTCTCCTTCACCGGTTCATCAGCGCCCTCTGCTGTCACTGAGCAGCACTTCAGCAGCGTGTCTCCTTCACCGGTTCATCAGCGCCCTCTGCTGTCACTGAGCGGCACTTCAGCAGCGCGTCTCCTTTACCGGTTCATCAGCGCCCTCTGCTGTCACTGAGAGGCACTTCAGCAGCGCGTCTCCTTCACCGGTTCATCAGCGCCCTCTGCTGTCACTGAGCGGCACTTCAGCAGCGCGTCTCCTTCACCGGTTCATCAGCGCCCTCTGCTGTCACTGAGCGGCACTTCAGCAGCGCGTCTCCTTCACCGGTTCATCAGCGCCCTCTGCTGTCACTGAGCGGCACTTCAGCAGCGCGTCTCCTTCACCGGTTCATCAGCGCCCTCTGCTGTCACTGAGCGGCACTTCAGCAGCGCGTCTCCTTCACCGGTTCATCAGCGCCCTCTGCTGTCACTGAGCGGCACTTCAGCAGCGCGTCTCCTTCACCGGTTCATCAGCGCCCTCTGCTGTCACTGAGCGGCACTTCAGCAGCGCGTCTCCTTTACCGGTTCATCAGCTCCCTCTGCTGTCACTGAGAGGCACTTCAGCAGCGCGTCTCCTTCACCGGTTCATCAGCGCCCTCTGCTGTCACTGAGCGGCACTTCAGCAGCGCGTCTCCTTCACCGGTTCATCAGCGCCCTCTGCTGTCACTGAGCGGCACTTCAGCAGCGCGTCTCCTTTACCGGTTCATCAGCGCCCTCTGCTGTCACTGAGCGGCACTTCAGCAGCGCGTCTCCTTCACCGGTTCATGAGCGCCCTCTGCTGTCACTGAGCGGCACTTCAGCAGCGTGTCTCCTTTACCGGTTCATCAGCGCCCTCTGCTGTCACTGAGCGGCACTTCAGCAGCGCGTCTCCTTAACCGGTTCAGTCATGTGCAAACGCACGTTGGGCTTGTTTATATCTGAGCGCGTGTCCCTTTAACGCAGAATACAGCGGTGTTGAGCATTTATACGGTTGATGGGCAAAGTATGCTTGAGTGCATTATAAAAAAATTATAAATTGTTAATAAATTATTATTTACGATATTTTAAAGTGCCCACGATAACAATATCGTGCATATTCATTATCGTGATAAATCACATTATCGAAAATCGGCACATGTCTAGTCAGACGTCACATGCAGTGTTGGGGAAAGTTACTTTGAAAAGTAATGCATTACAATATTGCGTTACTCCTTTAAAATGTAACTAATGAGTTACTTAGTTACTTTTTAAGAAAAGTAATGTTACGTTAATTTTGCGTTACTTTTTCTCACCTTTGTTTTTTATAACAAAAAAACTTTTATTTTTGTGCAAATGTAAAGACTTCTTCACACCAAAACTGAAATAATAAGCCTGAGGCTGAGGTAAAAATGCTAATTCACGCATGTACAGTAGAGGGCGCCGCTCAAACAAACCTTTCTGGGCTGCCATTCTGGATAATAGAAGAATAGGACGCTGGAGTAACAAGTTTAATACTCTTACTTCACCAATAAAAACAAAAAATCTAAAGTAACTTTTGCTTTTGGTTTAACTGAATGATTGAAAGTTAGCAGCAAGTCTGGTCAAAAAAGGTAGATTGAATGCATAAAAATACTTGTTTTATTTAATATTTAATTATTGGAGGCTTGCATAGAATTCTGATTTTGCATTTGACTGATTTAATTCATTTTGAGGAGTACTGAATCTTTATTGTGCAAGTGAGATGAATAAATACTCACATTTATTCTAGAACTACAATAACCTGTTCACACACAACACCTTTGCACTTACTAAATGTGAAAAAGTAAATCAGATATGTTATTGGAAATTTTAAAAGTAACGCGTTACTTTACTAGTTACTTGAAAAAGTAATCTGATTACGTAACTCAAGTTACTTGTTATGCGTTACTTTACTAGTTACTTGAAAAAGTAATCTGATTGCGTAACTCAAGTTACTTGTAATGCGTTACTTTACTAGTTACTTGAAAAAGTAATCTGATTACGTAACCCTAGTTACTTGTTATGCGTTACTTTACTAGTTACTTGAAAAAGTAATCTGATTACGTAACTCAAGTTACTTGTTATGCGTTACTTTACTAGTTACTTGATTACGTAACTAAAGTTACTTGTAATGCGTTACTTTACTAGTTACTTGAAAAAGTAATCTGATTACGTAACTCAAGTTACTTGTAATGCGTTACTTTTCTAGTTACTTGAAAAAGTAATCTGATTGCGTAACTCAAGTTACTTGTAATGCGTTACTTTACTAGTTACTTGAAAAAGTAATCTGATTACGTAACTCAAGTTACTTGTTATGCGTTACTTTACTAGTTACTTGAAAAAGTAATCTGATTACGTAACTCTAGTTACTTGTTATGCGTTACTTTACTAGTTGCTTGAAAAAGTAATCTGATTACGTAACTCAAGTTACTTATAATGCGTTACTTTACTAGTTACTTGAAAAAGTAATCTGATTACGTAACTCAAGTTACTTGTAACGCGTTACTTTACTAGTTACTTGAAAAAGTAATCTGATTACGTAGCTCAGGTTACTTTACTAGTTACTTAAAAAAGTAATCTGATTACGTAACTCAAGTTACTTGTAACGCGTTACTTTACTAGTTACTTGAAAAAGTAATCTGATTACGTAACTCAAGTTACTTGTAACGCGTTACTTTACTAGTTACTTGAAAAAGTAATCTGATTACGTAACTCAGGTTACTTTACTAGTTACTTGAAAAAGTAATCTGATTACGTAACTCAAGTTACTTGTAACGCGTTACTTTACTAGTTACTTGAAAAAGTAATCTGATTGCGTAACTCAAGTTACTTGTAATGCGTTAGCCCCAACATGGTCACATGTGCTCAGTTTTCTGCTGCAGTGAGTGGAGATGTGCTGTGTTTTGCAGGTGATCAGTAACGCGCTGCGGGTTTGGGGTTTGGAGATCGTTTTATTCAACAGCAGAGAGTACCAGCAGTTACGGATCGACCCCATGTAAGCCTTTCTGACAGCTTCAGCATCCGTCCTGTAATCCGCTGTATGCCGTTCATCCTCTTCATGTTTGCTTTCAGACACGAGAAGGCCTTTATATGTAACTATAAGGAGCACTGGTTTACCGTGCGTAAGCTGGGACAGCAGGTATGTGTTTGGCTTTAGTCTGAAACAATGACTACGTTTGCATGTGACTGTTACCAATCAGAGTAAGGACGTAACCGCAGTGAAATGTTTACATGACATGAGCAAACACTTTTGTTTACATGAAATTTGCATTATTAATTTTATTTGCATTAAGCACAAAGGTCTTCCAGTGCACATGGATTTGTTTGATGGCTCTTTCGTATTTAGCTTCAGGGAATTTATTTGGTGTCGCGCCAAAAAATATTTTGTTTTTGTCACAGATACCTTGCATCCCTTAAAGGGGGGTCAATCTCATGTCAATCTTGAGTACCTATAGAGTAGTATTGCATCCTTCATATCTCCAAAAAGTCTTTAGTTTTATTATATTTATTATATTTATAAAAGAAAGATAGGCTGTACCGAGTAGGGTTGGGTGTCATTTTAATTTTATCGATTCAGATTCCAATTCCACTTATTACGAAATTCACAGTTTCGATTTCAGTGTAGTAAAAAAAACAACCAACAAAAGTCAAACATTAATATATCAAACATGTTTATTTTCTGTGCCATTAGTTTCAGCTCAAATAACAAAAACAGCACTAGGCTGCATAAGAACTGAGCTGCATAGCTACCCGTTCAAAAAACGTAGTTAAATTATAATACACAACCCTTGTGCCAGGGGGTGTGGCTTTGGTACAAGGGGGTGTGGTTTGTGATATAGGGGGTGTGGCTGTGACTACATGGGATGTGGCTTGTGCTGCAGGGGGTGGGGCTGCAGGGGCTGGGGCTACAGGGGGTGTGGCTTGTGCTCCAGGGGGCGGGGCTGGGGCTACAGGGGGTGTGGCTTGTGCTCCAGGGGTGGGGCTGGGGCTACAGGGGGTGTGGCTTGTGCTCCAGGGGTGGGGCTGGGGCTACAGGGGGTGTGGCTTGTGCTGCAGGGGTTGGGCTGGGGCTACAGGGGGTGTGGCTTGTGCTGCAGGGGCGGGGCTAGGGCTACAGGGTGTGTGGCTTGTGCTGCAGGGGGAGGGGCTGGGGCTACAGGGGGTGTGGCTTGTGCTGCAGGGGCCGGGCACGTTCATTTCGACATGAGTTTCGCATTTGACCCGTGGGTGTTGTATCACGTTTTTTTCGGTACGGTTTGAATATCGTTACACCCCTAGTGCTTTGTGAAGTTTGCGTGAGAACCAACCTCCTCGTAGACCAGAAGAATATTAATTAGTGTTTTTTTAGATGATGCTGTGTTAACCAGCCTGTTTCTCTCTCTAGTGGTTTAATCTGAACTCTCTGTTGACCGGACCGGAGCTCATATCAGACACTTACTTGGCCCTATTCTTAGCACAGCTGCAGCAAGAAGGTAAAACTCTCACGTGACCTCTTATCACGGCTCGCTCACAATGGAAATTGAGTTGAGCTGAACTTCTCTGCAGGATATTCCATATTTGTGATCCAGGGAAACCTGCCGGATTGTGAAGCCGATCAGATTTTGAGGATCATGCGTGTGGAGCAACAGCAGCGGCCGAAGCTGATCGGAGAGGACGAGGCCCAGAGGTACGCCGACTCTCATCACATGACATGTAGAGCCAGACACCACATGCCATTTTAAACTGCTTCAAACACTAAACTATTTATCACTTATTGGTGTTACAACCCTATGGTTTGTAGGGCTGTCCTCGACTACGGATTTACACATTTGAATCAGAATTGTCGAATCTCTATGGTCAACTGAATGTCGAATCATCTGTGTGTGTGTGTGTGTGTGTGTGTGTGTGTGTGTGTGTGTGTGTGTGTGTGTGTAAATGAGTTGGGAGGGGCAAGACACTAGTCAGCACGAGGGTAAAACTATTTTTATTTTCCTTTACACACTGCACACAGCAACAACTTTTAATAAAGCGACCAAAACTGCCTGCCAACTGACCGACGAACTGACAATGGCTTTCTTATTTAGGTTTAAATAAAAGGTCATGTGGTGGATAAACATTCGTAAACCATTTTCTCATAACATGTTAAAGCCGCGATCGAAACACAGAACATCACACAAATATATAAAAGACCATTTTGATAAATAAACCCCAAAAAAATCTCCCTGCCTAGAGAGGAAAAGAGCACTGAGTGTGTTTACACGCACGTTCTTAAGCCGATTGAGCCTAAAGGGGGTCGCACACCGGACTGAAGCTCAGCGCCGCAAGAGCTGCACGATGAGTGTATCTTGTAGCACAGGGTGAAATCAGTACATTGACGATTTGAGGGAAATATAATATAAATGTAATATTAAACCTGAAATGGCACTCTGTGGCGCGGCAGGATTTAGAACAAATTCCTGAGTCGCCGTGGACAGGAACCGAATGCTGCCGCCGGTGTGTAAACTCATTGAATGTGTTTGAATTTTAAAGACGCGCCGCCGCACTGAGCTTCCCGTCCCCAAGCTCAGCGCCCTTAAAGGGGCCGCACACCCGCGAAGATACGACTGTGAGATCGGTGGTCGAATCCGGCTCCGCATATCGATGCATCGAATCTTCGACTATTCTGGGTCACCCCTAATGGTTTGTATTTTGTGACATCTCTGTTTAGTGAGCCTCAGGCTGCGTCCGAAAACCTGGACATAGACTCGTTGACTCGCTGCCTTATCAGGCAATGGCTTGTAAAGCAGCGTTTTGTGCATGAAGGCACCTCACGAAGCGGACAGACTTCTAAGGCAGTGTAACAGTTTAATGATAAACAGCAAAATAGAGCGAGCTTTGGTTGGAATTAAACTAGGGCTGTGAAAGTTAACGCCTTAACACGTTAACGCAAATTATTTTTAACACACAAACACACGTGCACAACTGCACTTCCCACATGTACACCTTCAAAGACAAAAATACGACGATATAATTCAAGTATAAATATGTAAATAACACAAGCCGCTAAGCATATTATATAGTTAGTGTATAACTTGTAGCACATAGAGACGTCCTGCTCTAGTCGTTTTTGCTGCTGCTCCTGTTCAACTGCAGCCTCTGGGTCTGATTCCGGATCATAGATGTATGGCTGGATCTGATTAAAAGCCATATTTTTATTTTGAATAAAGTTTTTTTCCCGCTGTTAGGGATGACACAGCTTTACGACGCACTCGACTCAACACAATAACAGCGGCGCGCACACGTCATTATTTAGCTCCGCTCACACGATACGCCCCCACCCGCTCGGCTTTTTTCGGAAAGACTCGGAACAGCGCATCTTTCTTATATAATTATTAAAAAAATAAAGACTTTTCGGAGATATGCAGGATGCAATGCTACTCTATAGGTACTCAAGATTGACATGACACTGACTGAAACTGAGTGTTTCATCCCCCCTTTAATAGGGAAAGAAAAGGGTTGACGTTAACATTAATATTCTAAACCAAAAGTGCAGTTTTTGCTTACATAAGCTACCATATTTTCTGTTTAACTTTCAGTCCCTCCAGTTTTTTACGATTCCGCGATCGCTGAATACAATGCAAAATCAGAAAAATGTCGCATTTTTTTGCGATCCTGCATAATTTGCCATTTCACCGCAAAATAATCACAAAAAATGTATTTTCAATAACAAACAAAATAAATAAATAATAATAAATATCTAACTGAACTATCTCTAATTTATTTAAAGCTTAAATACATTGTTTTCGTGAGGATTACAGACGTTGGGGTGCTTGCACAGTGTGTCTTTGTAAAAGCGAAAGTAAATCTTTCTCGCCTGCCATCTCGTCTCACTTGCTTACCGAACATTCAAAACAACGCTGTGTGCTGGATTACACACGGTCATTTTATGCGTGTACATATGGCATAATTTTTACCGGCTGAGAACTCATGAAGAGCTCATAAAATGTTCAAAATGTTCAAAACAGCAGCAGGATTTCCTCCGTTGTGCAGAAAAGAGACAGGCATCGGCATCTCTTATGCAAAAGAGACGGCCGTTCTGTCGTCTGTATGGGCAACATTTGATGAGAAGAGCCAGGTTTGCTTTTTGTGTGTTTATTCTAGCATTTTCGAAACACGCTCGTCTGACCAAATATTGATGAGGCTCTTCCTCGTTGCTCCACGTTTGCCCTCTAACGTTAACGTTACTCATTTTGGATACACCGATCTTTACGTGTCGTCAAATCAGCTGACTATGCGTAGCATCTTGTGATATCACGTCCTGTTTTTGGTTCGTTTACATGTCTTTGGTCCGTGTTGCGTTCATATATCAATCGAACCGCACCAGAGTTGGTTTGGAAGCGGACCGAGACCCATCTTTTTAGCGCTCTCGGTCCGCTTGTTTGGTGCGCTCCAGGGTTCGGATGGCAGCGTTCACATATGTCCAAATGAACCGCACTAACCGAGTAATCGCACCAGGGTTCGTTTTAATCGAACCAAACATGACAAGTGTGAACGCACCCTAAATGTCCGTCTTGGCAGTGTCTTGAGTGAATAGGTTTGGGAAGTGTTTCAATATTGGCTATTGGGTCCGTGTATTACTGTAGGCAGTAATCTTTAAAGTGAAAGAGACCTAGGCTACCTATCAAATAACAACCACTGAAAAAAAATTAAATAACAGTAGCCCTTAAACGATTAAAAAAACAACTTAAAAAAGCATTTTTGTATTTATTTATCATTGTAGTTATTTGTCCTCATATCATTTGTTTATTAGTTCTTATTTTATTACTGACTGTCTACTTGATTACCGTAATTAATTATTTGAGAACTTTTTATATAGCCTAAGGCAACTGCTTTTTGCTGTATTTACTTTTCCCAGATATTTCCCACCCTAAGTGATCATGTTATTAAAGCTAATAGTACACCACTGGCCTTTTTTGTAAGATACCAAAATAAACAAGATTTGTGCATTTTGTTTGTTCTATTGTTGTGTATGACTATTGTGCATCTAACATAATACATAATATGGTAAATGTGGTATCTTAATTATTAAAAAAAACATCGCAAAATTGTTCACAAATTTCTGGAAATTACCTTCACAAATTCAGTCATATTGATCGCAAAAATCACAAAAAAATATCGTGAAATCCTGGAGGGACTGAACTTTTATTAGACTCCAGAAAGAAAAGTGTGTTTTTTCACTGAGCACATTCTCTGAGCGCGATGCACTGCAGCTCACTCTCGCTCATGTCTGAGGTAAATCATCAACACATCACCGCTTACAGTACACCTGTTTAATGAACTATATACATTACAATCGGCTAAAGTGAATGCACAGGTTACTTTCCTGAACGAGAGCGCTCCCAAGACCGTGTTCTTCACACTGTCCATGTGAATCGCGGCCCAGTTCGGCGCACACGCGCAAAATACCGGCAGTTCAATAGGGAATGCGGATCTCTTAAAGGGGCCGCACTATATTCCTACTCGTGGAGTACGGACCTCCTCCAGGTATGGTGTGGTTCTTTCACATTAACAATTTTTTATGCGAACTGTGCCCTGCTCTGAATTAAACTGCCAGTGTAAAAACTCCCTTTATATTCTTAAAATGAGAGAAATCACTACTTACTCTTAATTTTTAAGTTTAGGTTTAAGAGACATGAACAATTTCTTAGATAAACATCTATGACCTTTGATACGTCTAGTCTTCATGCTGTATTGATTATTATTGAATAAGTATGGTTTCACTAATAATAAATGTACATTTGTATAAAGCATGTATATTTGTCCATACCCATGTTGATTAGAGTATTAAAAACTTAATTTAAACTTAATTTAAGACACATTTACAATTGCTAAAAATGTGCGATTAAATTGCGATTAATCGTGAGTTAACTCACGACATTCATGCGATTAATCGCGATTAAATATTTTAATCGATTGACAGCCCTAAATTAAACATATTTAATTACTACATTAGTCATTTCTCGCTAGAAATGACATCAGAAGTGGAAAATGTTGGTAACAAAAACATACATTTAAATACAAACTGACCCTCAAATGCAACTTTCGGACGCCATCTTATTTTCCCAGCTCAACTGTCACTGAATGAAAAGCACAGGATTGTGGGATATCAAAGGCAGTGAAAGATACATGTGTGCTGCCTTCAAAACTCAGATCAGATAAAGGTCTCTCAGCAGACAGGAAGTGAAGCTAACATTAGATTTGGCTGTGCCTTGATGCCTTCCTGCCTTGAAATATGTCCTCCAAAGGCCACATTTTCCAGATTTTGGATGCAGCCTCTGTGTGTGTCTGTCCAGGAAGTTCATCTGATTGGTTCCTGCAGGCTGATTCATGCTATGTCCTGATTGGTCCACAGTATTTTAAAAAGCATGTCATCACTTGTGATCTTGTGTTTTGAGAGAGTTTTGTGATCTGTATAGTGCAGAGTTTGTTTGTGTGTTAGAAAAGTTTGACTGAGAATAAGAATATTAGAGACTGTGAGTATTGCTTGTTTGCTTGTTTAAATTGAGCACTGTTTATATCAGAGGACCTTTATTGTTATATCTGACCCTTTGCCGGTTTTCTGTTTTGTTGTTTGGGAAAGTAGGGAGTTTGACGCCATTTTTGTTGATTTTAAATTGATTTTAAAACTTTTTCTTAAACCCTAACCCAAAAAGAAATAGACAATATAATATACCGTAATTCCTCAAATATAGACCAGGCCTTTATTCACCTGAACTGCCGACGGGAACCGGCTTTTATTTGAAGCAGGCTTTTATTAGGGGCAGGCCTGTATTTCTAATTCCCTCTGTTTGAAATATAATTGCTTTATGCAAACCGTTTTCAATTTAAAGTGATCGTTCCAGTGGACAAATATCATTGATTTATTTAAGAAACATTTGCAAAAATATCACCATACAACAAAATAATACGCATTTTTTGTAAACAGCGCGCGCAGCTCTGCATCTGAAGATGAACGAGTTCTCGGCGAATCTAGCCGAGCATGACGTCTCATCACACCAGCCCACAGTTTGCACATGAGGTGCTTATATTCACTGAATGAGCCTACAAAAGCAGAAATAAGCCATTTAAATAAAGATCCAGGTTTAAGCAAATAAATAAATAAATCACAGCATTAAAGTTTAGTGAAATTAGGAAATATTTAAGAGATTGTTAATTTAGTGCATATTTTGTTCTCATGTCACAAGTAATAATAACAAGACAAGGTTTACTGAGTTTTACACGATTCTTTTGTAGTGTGTTTTCTGGTGAAATATACTCAAATAAATATCATCACCTGTGCACGTTAGCCCACTTCTACTCGACACGTTGGTTTATAGAACAATTACTCCGAATCGCCCTCTGTCGTTTCAAAGAATAGCACAACGGCGAGCGCAAATATAAACGCCTCGTCCGTTTGGGGAGGAGCGCGCGGCGCGCAGTCAGCGGAGACAGGCGGAAGTATAAACGAGGCGTGAGACGCGGGGCTGTGCGGAGCTGAGCTTCGAGGCTTGGGTGCGACACCCTTAAGACATAAAAGAGACGAGAGGACTCCCTGACCAGTGCCCTGACTACTGACGGAGCAGATTGAGAAGCACACTGTGAAGATCGATATCTGTAGCCTGCCTGACACGGCATTCTCACAGACGTCGCATCTCTTATAGACTACAGTAGCTTATTTGGCACATGTATCCGTTATATTCCCAATTTAATTTACAAAGCAATCCCTGTGAAGTGTTTAGGTTAACTATAGAAGAGACCAGGATTAGTGTGTGTCGCACTGGCATGACTCGCACCGGGGCGAGTGGCATCAGGATGGTTTCGCATTAAATTAACGGCATTTAGGAGATTATCCACTCATTTCCCCCGGCCTTTATTTGAGACCGGCCTTTATTTGAGACCGGCCTTTATCTGTTCGTGTTGACCACGCCCCCCGGCCACTATCAGAGGCCCGGCGTTTAATTGACTGCAGGCTTTTATTTGAGGAAATACGGTATAAACCAAAAACAGAGATCAAAAACAGTTTACAATAAACAAGAATGGCGTCAGACTCCTTACTTTCTCAAATAATCAGTATAATATATTTACAATCAGCAAACAAACTTAAAAGGGCAGTCCAAATCTTAGTCAAATGGTCAGATATAACAATACCATTTCTCTGATTTAAACAGTGTTCAATTGAACTGAAACATGGTCCATTTTTTTCATTTAATTCGCCACAAAACAACACTTTGAAAAACAGCAACAAATCAGGTACAAAATTCAACATTTCAACTTAAATTGAAGACTCCTCTTCTGAATCATCCAATGAGAATTCACAGTTTCACAGTACATACAGATCTGTCAAAGGATGTTTTTAGTTTTACTGGATCTCAATTACTAGACTGTCGCAGCACTGAAAGGACACATGAGAAAATTATTGTACCCTCACACGGGCTTGAGAATCAGACAACAAAAATCTAAAGGAAGTACAGATAGCAATAAATACTACCAACACTAGGTACAAATAGTGTTAGATACGATTTATACTCAATTTTAGTCCTTTAAAGTCTCTTCAAGTAGTAATGTTTTACTTTTTAAACATAAAAAGTAATTTGTCTTCTCAAAGTTCGTTAATTTGTCATTTTATATTCATTTAGTCTCTGACAAGCTACAATGGAGGTCAATTTGACACCCATAACAAACCCCGTACCCGTAATTTCATCATAGCATGGATTAAATACAAAGGATAATCCACGGCTAGATCTGCATCAAATGCTTTTTGGGATATTCCCTTTCATGTGTTGTGTAATAGAGCTGTTTGTGAAAGTAAAAGGTCTGCACAGTTTCAAAGTTCAAAGATGAATGGTGTTTTTGTCGCCTATAAGAAAAAGAGTCGATTCTGAACTGAAATAAGTCATCAGTAATTCAGTCTCACTTCCTGCTGAACCTGGGTAGGTTTGCCCTCAAAACATTAATTAAAGGAATGGTTCATTGAATTCTGTCATCATTTACTCACCCCCATGCTGTTCCAAGCCTGTATGAGTTTCTTCTGCTGAACACAAAAGAAGATATTTAGAAGAATGGTTGTAACAAAGCAGAGCGAACAACCATTGACTACACTCCTGAACAAAATCTTAAGACCAGGGGATTCATTGCAAGTTTTACACATTCCGCACTTGTGGGTCATAACCGGCTTGTAAGCGCTGCTTCAAAATGCCCAAAGAAGAAACAGGAGCAAGAGACAAAAAACAGAGCAGGCAAGTTATTGAAAACTGCATTTTAAACTGAATCAGGACGTTCATCAGCTGATCAAAAGTTTAAGAACATAACCCAAAATAAACGCACAACAGTACTAAAAGTGTCAAAAAAGGCCTCAGTAGTGAGCAGCCCCACCGTTCTTGTTGATCACTTCAAACACTCGTGTCGGCATGCTTGATGCGACTGTTTCCAGGAGGCTGGTGGGAACGGTGCTGCATGTGGTGAAGATGGCTTCACGAAGGGCATCCACGGTCTGGAACTGACGTCCATTTTTGTAAACTTCCCTTGCCATCCATCCCCACATGTTCTCAATGGGATTTAGATCAGGGGAGCACGCAGGATGGTCCAAAAGAGCAACGTTATTCTCCTGGAAGGAGTCCTTCGTCAGACAGGTTTTGTGAATTGCAGCGTTGTCCTGTTGAAAGACCCAGTCTTCACCGCACAGACGGGGGCCATCGGTCAAGAGGGTTGCCCGCTGCAACAGATCCACGTAACCAGTCGCCGTTTGACGCCCCTGCACAACCTGAAGCTCCATTCTCCCACTGAAGGAAAAAGCAGCCCAGATCATGACGGAGCCTCCTCCACTGTGCAGAAAACATCTCAGGTGGGATCTCCTGGTCATGCCAGTAACGTTGGAAGCCATCAGGACCGTCCAGGTTAAATGTCTTCTCGTCAGAGAATAAAACTTTCTTCCCCTTTTCAATGTCCCATGTTTGGTGCTCCCTTGCAAATTCTAAACGGGCAGGTTTGTGTCGTGGGAGGAGACGTGGCCTTTGAAGACGTTTTTTGTTCGTGAAGCCCTTCTCTAGCAGATGACGTCTTACGGTTATTGGGCTGCAGTCAGCATCAGTAAGGGCCTTAATTTGGGTCGAGGATCGACCTGTGTCTTCACGGACAACCCGTCGGGTCCTGCGGCTCAGTGCAGGTGAAATCTTTTTGGGTCTACCACTGGACTTTGTTGTCCCATAACTCTCAGGATTTTTTAAGAAATGTAAAATGACTGTCTTACTGCGTCCATCCTCAGCAGCGATGGCGTGTTGCGAAAGGCCTTGCTTGTGCAGCTCAACAATCCTGCCACGCTCAAAGAGAGAAAGCCTTTTTGCCTTTGCCATCAGGAGATCTCGACAGTATGACTGCTTGAAGGACAATGACATGAAAGCCATATTTTTGTGCAGATTTGACCTTTTTATGGCTATGGTCTTAAACTTTTGATCAGCTGATGAACAAAAGTTCAAAAAAGTTCAAAAGTTGTTTGAGTTTAAATGCAGTTTTCAATAAATTGCCTGCTCTGTTTTTTGTCTCTTGCTCCTGTTTCTTCTTTGGGCATTTTGAAGCAGCACTTACAAGCCGGTTATGATCCACAAGTGTGAAATGTGTAAAACTTGCAATGAATCCCCTGGTCTTAAGATTTTGTTCAGGAGTGTACCATGGTAGTGAATGGTTGTTCTATGCCCCGCCCTCAAACACTGTAGTCAATTTGCATAATGCTCGCCTCTAGTCTTGATTGGCTAAAGGCTTTTTTTTCTCTTTTTTGTATGCTTTGTTTGTTTTTTGACCTTGGATGAATGTAAACTTATTGTAGGAGACCTTGAAAACAAAATTAGGATCTTTTAGGGTGCTTTCACACCAGCACTTTTGGTGCGCACCCGGGTTCGATTGACATCAGAGTTCGGTTTGTTTGGATGATGTGGACGTGTTCTTCCGAACTGGGGTTTGCACCCGCGAACCATACCCAAATCCGCTTAAAAAGGTGGTCTAGGGTTCGTTTCATGTGAACTCTGATACGCTTCGCTGCTGACGTGAACGCAATCGCTCTAAATCGCGGAAGTGAACCGCTATCAGTGTTGGGGGTAACGAGTTACAAAGTAATGGATTTCAGTAACGATATTACTTTTTTGAGTAACGAAGTAAAGCATCACACTAAAAATATCGGTAACTACACTACTTTACTAGACTATAGGAACGTGCTTTCGTGCGTTACCCGAGTCGTGTTTGCCTGTGTGTGAAGTCTTGATCTGTTTACGTTCTCCGTGCATGCGCTGCGTGTGCTTGCCTGGGCACCGGGACCATAGAGATCGATGAGTGACGTAGCTCCTGGTTCGAGGAGAGAGGGAGACGGGGACAGTGACGATCTTCACATTACTTTCACTTTAGATAAACATTTTCACCCTTCTACTGTCCAGTGATAATTTGTAAAGAAAACAGAATGGAAGCCTACATGTTAATATAGCAACGAATGCAACCTTAATTGCGTGGAGAGGGGCAATTAAATGCCACACAGGATGTTTTTTTGTTGTTGTTGTTTTTTTTGTATTCCATTGCGCTACTTTTCTTTCGTTTTTAATGTAAACATTACCAGACCGTTTGACCGCTGTGCTTGCATCTCCTCCATACGTTTGCATAGTATCGTGCATGACGCGGCTTTATGAACACAGCAACAAAAAAAAATCTAGTTGACATTTTAAAACGACCCCATTAAAGCCTCCTTTACCCTGTTGTTTGTGGATTTTACATGCCATTTTGTAAACATTTATACCATAAACCCTATGCTGACAGGATAAGTGATGATAGGGCTATGATGCTTGACCATGTATCTACACTCTAAATGAAGAAACGGGAAAGTAAAGTAATAAGTAGTGAAGTTACTTTTCAAATGCAGTAACTAGGAAAGTAATCTCATTACAATTTACAGAAGTAACTAGTAACTAATTACTCTTTTTGAGTAACTACCCAAACACTGACCGCTATTAATCACATATGAGTTGATAAAAATGTGTGTTTTACTAATTTACCTGGCGAGCGTGTGCACATGCGTCTCTGATGAGTGTGTGTCGTTGATCAGGTTGTCAGTGCCGCAGGTGTCAGACACACACATCGGGGACGAAACACCTGTGGATGAGGATGAGGAGGAGCTGAGGAAGGCTCTGGCTCTCAGCAGGCAGGACATTGAGGTGGAGGACGAGGAGGCC
Source organism: Pseudorasbora parva (assembly GCF_024679245.1). Lineage (NCBI taxonomy): Eukaryota > Metazoa > Chordata > Actinopteri > Cypriniformes > Gobionidae > Pseudorasbora > Pseudorasbora parva. Next base: position 48,395,209 of record NC_090181.1, read on the forward strand.
GACCTGCGCAGAGCCATTCAGCTCAGCATGCAGGGTGAGAAACACACACGTCTTTACATAGAGGCTGATGTTGAAGAGCGATACAATGAGAGAAATTAAAATGCTTCTGAAGGCTAGAAACGTGACATTAAAGGGATAGTTCACCCAAAAATGAGCCTGTGATGTTGATCTGCTGACCCCCAGGGCATCATAGGTGTGTTTGTTTCTTCAGTCGAACACAAATGAAGATTTTTAACTCAGCCGTTGCTCGTATAATGCGTGTCAATGGGGTGTATTTCTATGAGAGAGAAAAACACACACACACTAATGAGGCATCTATATATATATACAGGTCCTTCTCAAAAAATTAACATATTTCATCCGACCAATAAAAGAAAAGTGTTTTAAGTCAATCTTCCAGTAATGATGTTCAGTTCTGCACTCAACACTTGGTGGGGAATCCTTTAGCAGAAATGACTGCTTCAGTGCGGCGTGGCATGGAGGCGATCAGCCTGTGGCGCTGCTGAGGTGTTCTGGAGGCGATCAGCCTGTGGCACTGCTGAGGTGTTCTGGAGGCGATCAGCCTGTGGCACTGCTGAGGTGTTCTGGAGGCGATCAGCCTGTGGCACTGCTGAGGTGTTCTGGAGGCGATCAGCCTGTGGCACTGCTGAGGTGTTCTGGAGGCGATCAGCCTGTGGCTCTGCTGAGGTGTTCTGGAGGCGATCAGCCTGTGGCACTGCTGAGGTGTTCTGGAGGCGATCAGCCTGTGGCTCTGCTGAGGTGTTCTGGAGGCGATCAGCCTGTGGCTCTGCTGAGGTGTTCTGGAGGCGATCAGCCTGTGGCACTGCTGAGGTGTTCTGGAGGCGATCAGCCTGTGGCACTGCTGAGGTGTTCTGGAGGCGATCAGCCTGTGGCGCTGCTGAGGTGTTCTGGAGGCGATCAGCCTGTGGCGCTGCTGAGGTGTTCTGGAGGCGATCAGCCTGTGGCACTGCTGAGGTGTTCTGGAGGCGATCAGCCTGTGGCTCTGCTGAGGTGTTCTGGAGGCGATCAGCCTGTGGCACTGCTGAGGTGTTCTGGAGGCGATCAGCCTGTGGCACTGCTGAGGTGTTCTGGAGGCGATCAGCCTGTGGCACTGCTGAGGTGTTCTGGAGGCCCAGGATGCTTCGATAGCGGCCTTAAGCTCATCCAGAGGGTTGGGTCTGGCGTCTCTCAACTTTCTCTTCTCAATATCCCACAGATTCTCTATGGGGTTCAGGTCAGGAGAGTTGAGCACAGTAATACCATGGTCACTAAACCATTTACCAGTGGTTTTGGCACTGTGAGCAGGTGCCAGGTCGTGCTGAAAAACCAAATCTTCATCTCCATAAAGCTTTTCAGCAGATGGAGGCATTGAAGTGCTCCAAAATCTCCTGATAGCTGCATTGACCTGCCCTTGATAAAACACAGTGGACCAACACCAGCAGATGACATGGCACCCCAGACCATCACTGACTGTGGGGACTTGACACTGGACTTCAGGCATTTTGGCATTTCCTTCTCCCCAGTCTTCCTCCAGACTCTGGCACCTTGATTTCCCAATGACATGCTAAATTTGAGCACCAGTCCAGTGCTGCTTCTCTGTAGCCCAGAAGTGTCTTGACCTGGGGAATGCGGCACCTGTAGCCCATTTCCTGCACACGCCTGTGCACGGCGGCTCTGGATGTTTCTACTCCAGACTCAGTCCACTGCTTCCGCAGGTCCCCCAAGGTCTGGAATCGGTCCTTCTCCACAATCTTCCTCAGGGTCCGCTCACCTCTTCTCGTTTTTTGCCACACTTTTTCCTTCCCACAGACTTCCCACTGAGGTGCCTTGATACAGCACTCTGGGAACAGCCTATTCGTTCAGAAATGTCTTTCTGTGTCTTCCCCTCTCGCTTGAGGGTGTCAATGATGGCCTTCTGGACAGCAGTCGGTCGGCAGTCTTACCCATGATTGCGGTTTTGAGTAATGAACCAGGCTGGGAGTTTTTAAAAGCCTCAGGAATCTTTTGCAGGTGTTTAGAGTTAATAAGTTGATTCAGATGATTAGGTTAATAGCTCGTTTAGAGAACCGCTTCATGATATGCTAATTTTTTGAGACAGGAATTTGGGGTTTTCATGAGCCGTGTGCCAAAATCATCAGTATTAAAACAATAAAAGACCTGAAATATTTCAGTTGGTGTGCAATGAATCTAAAATATATGAAAGTTTAATTTTTATCATTGCATTAGGGAAAATAATGAACTTTATCACAATATGCTAATTTTTTTAGAAGGACCTGTATATATATATATAGATGCCTCATTAGTGTGTGTTTTTTACTCTCATAGAAATACACCCCATTGACACGCATTATACACGCCCATTTTTGAGTGAACTATCCCTTTAATGAGTGTTTATTGTCATTTGTGTCACTTATGAGTTTTTTTAGTGATTCATTCAGGAACAATTTATGATAAATGCTGCAATATTCCGTACAAAACAAGAACTGTCATTTTTGATTTCATGGTGTCTGTAATGGATATAGGCGGCAGTGATCCCATAAGCCCCAGTGCGGTTGTGACGGCAGGCTCGTCTCATGAATCCGGACGCAGTGAAAAGGAGACGCTAACCGCAGAGGAGCTGCGCAGACGGAGACAGGCCTACTTCGACAGGTGAGCCGACTGCACACACTCATGTTAATGTGATCATAATGATACATATCTGATGGTCGTCTGATCTCCTCACAGGCAACAGAACGCTCAAGCCAGCAACACCACCGGTAAGAGTCATTCTGCCTCTGCTTCAGTCATCCTGATGTCTAGTGTGGAGACATTACTAGCTTCTATCTGCTCGTAATGCCATCAGATTAATCTCTCAGGTCATGTGAGCGAGGGCTGCTGTGGGTTCCCAGATCCAGAACCGTCTCAAAAAGTAGTTTATCCAACTAGCTGTTTAGCCAAAGGGAAATCAGTGGGTGTGTTTACATGCACGTTCTTAAGCCGGTTATGCCTAATAAGCCGACAGTGATCATGGTCATGTAAACGCGGTAACCCGTTTCTTTTACCGGAGTAAGGTCATAAACGGCGTAAGCATAACCCGGTCAGAACAGGTCGTTTTTGCCTCTTACCCTGATTTCGCGCGGCATGTAAACGCATTAACCTGCTTTCTGTCGGCTTATTGAAGTCGGATGTCTGATCGGTGACGAACACGCAAACTTAGAGCAGATTTAAACGCATCCAGCGATAGTTTTGCATGAAATAAGGCCATATATCACAAACACAGACTCCTTTAAGACCCAGAGCATTGTAAAGATGTGTTCTCATCTCAGTCAGCAGAAGTAGAAGAGGTTCAGTCTAAACGCTGCATCATGAGGGATAATATGAGCCGTAAATCTCCAGCTCACGCTTTATTAACATCACAACTGACGGAACATTTGGGATACTCCGAGTCAGATACGGACATTATTATTTCTGACGTCACTACAAGGAAATAACCGGTTTATTACAACCCCAAATCAGAAAAAGTTGGGACAGTTTGGAAAACGCAAATAAAATAAGAAAGTAGTGATTTCTAAATTTACTTTGACTTGTATTTCATTGCAGACAATATGAACACAAAATATTTCATGTTTTGTCTGGTCAACTTCATGTCATTTGTAAATATGCATCCTTTCCTGTCATTCAGACCTGCATATATATATATATATAGCAATATCATACTCGTAGCCATGCGATATGGCACTGTCATGATTGTGATTCAGCTGTAGGCATGCTGATCTTCAGCCATATCGCAGTGAAGGGGAATTTAAGGTCTGCACTCAGAGGTGAAAATTATTAAAATTAAGATACAATTTATACGAAATGTAAAAAAACCCTTTAAAGGGATACTCCCCCTGCTTTTTCATATTAAACTTTGTTATTCCCTTTAATAAAGCGAGTTGATACATTGACATATTGATAGCATTAGCTTAGCCCACTAAGCCCAGTTCATTTACTATGGTACCAAACAGAGATCAAGTTAGCAGCCACCAAACACCTCCACTTTTTCCCCTATTTAAATACACTTTTGAGAGTACTTCGGCTCGGCGCAGTAAAAAGTCCCGGCTGAAAAATCCTCTCCTCCTATTGACGGAAATGAGAGAGAGAGGGAGGATTTTTCAGCCGGGACTTTTTACTGCGCCGAGCCGAAGTACTCTCAGAAGTGCTAATCCGCCACACATTATAGTTCTCCTTTTAAACCCGCTTAGAAAAGCCACGTTTTATTTTATGTCCCCATACTTGATCGTTCAACTATTGGTGTAACTGTATTTAAATAGAGGACACGTGGAGGAGTTAGGTCACTGCTAACTTGATCTCTGTTTGGTACCATAGTGAATGAACTGGGCTTATAGAGACGAGAGAGATACACTGCAAAAACTGCTTTTCATACTCAGTATTTTTGTCTTGTTTCTAGTCCAAATGCCTAAAAATTCCTTTAAAACAAGAAGTATTTACTAGACAAGTAAAAGTAATTGTCTTGTTTTGGGGAAAAATAACTCAAAATGAAGAGAGTTTTTGCTTAAAATAAGATCAATAATCTGCCAATGGGGTGAGAAAAATAATCTTGTTTTCTGTTTGAATTAAGATTATTTTTCTCACCCCATTGGCAGATTATTTATCTTATTTTAAGCAAAAACTCTCTTCATTTTGAGTTATTTTTGCCCCCCCCAAAAAAAATGTGTTACTTGTCTAGTAAATGTTTCTTAATGTAAGAATGTTTTAGATATTTGGACTATAAACAAGACAAAAATACTGAGTAAGAAGAGCATTTTTTGCAGTGTATGTATCAACTCGCTTTATTTAAGGGAATAACAGTTTAATATGAAACAGCAGTGGCGTATCCCTTTAGCATAGTGGCTAAGTTAATGCAACTTGTCCTTGATATGAAGAGAAAAATGAGTTGCCTAAATTGTAAGCCTAAGCAATGTCCGCAGGATGTGCGCTCCTCATCAGATGTTGTTGTGCTGTGTGTCATTGGCAGGTGAAGGGAAGGACAGCGGGACCAAACCCAACCAGTGACCACTCTGCGCCGATGTTAAACAGCGCCGGACGCTCTGAACGCCACCCAAACTAAACCTGATGGGAATCACGTCTCCGGGACTCCGGTCGTGTTAATAAAGGGACATTCGTTTAGCTTCGCTTGACCTCTGAGCTGAATGAGGTCAGAGGGAAGCCTTTACCCCGGTACATTCCTCTTCCTCAGACTGCAGTCGCCGAGAGTCAGGAGGAAGCTGTTAAAGTGGGCTCACTCAGGCATTCTGGGACCATTCGGGCTTTTTTGGGTTACCGGATCTCTTTCCTCTTTTCCTCTGTGGCCTGTAGTGAATAACCGTGGCAGGTGAGGTGTGTGACACCTGTCCGTATCCTTAATTCATCGGCTTGTGAAGATGGTTGGCCAGCGGGTTCCAGTGCAGTCCGTAATGAAATGACATCCGTCAATCACACATTCAGATTGTTTTAGTCGTCTCTCAACAGCTCCACGTTTCCAAACTCGTTTCATATACAGTAGATTTTAAGTGATTGATTATTCTTGCACTTCTATACAGCTCTGGAAAAAATTAAGAGACCTCTTAACATTGATTTCTTAAAGTAAAATGGTCTCTTTTTTTTTCCAGAGCTGTACACATTTTGTTTCTTAAATAAAAATATTTGTTTTCCCCCTCAAGCGTTTTTTCCTTGTTTTCCCTCTCTCTGGATTATTAACGTTCTTGGAGATGTCAGCATTTTGTTTTGTTCACGCACGACTCGCACTCTCTTTATCTTCATTTAAATGTGTAGATGTGGTGATGTACTTTGTCAGTTCTCAAAGTTTCATATTGAATTAATCATCATCATCTTTATTTATTTGAGCCTGAGGTGGACAAAGTACACAACTTCATTACTTGAGTAAAAGTACTGCAGGTCAAATATTACTACACTACAAGTGAAAATTGTACAAACTGTTAAGTAAAAGTACAGAAGTATTTGTTTTTAAAAGTACTTAAGTCTCAAAAGTAAATGTCCTTCTTTATGTCGCCGCATTATTGTATTATAGTTGTCTAAATGCACATTATGCCATCATGGTTTAAGCCAGTCAGTGACGCTCCATCTGACACACTAGCAGACGACTAACTTAAACTCATTTAAATACTTGTAGAAAAGTTACAAAGCTGCTGTCACTTTAAGGCCGAATGCACGGATCCAATACACTGATACACATCTGATATTCTCACACTGTTCACCTTCACTGAAGACAGAATCAACTTTGTTTATGTCAATACTCCACTAAATGAGCATTTGGACATCCGTCTTCTTCCGTCATTTTGCTCTAAACTATAAATCAGTGTTTAATAAATGCTGTGAAATCATTGAACTTCACGAGACTCTACAAGAGTGATTCCTGAAAGGCTTTCTGCAAAAACCCAAACACCTTTTAAAGAAGAAAAAAATCATCACTGACTTTCAGAGCTGCGACAGAAACGACTTTCCACTTCGCTGATAGAAATGTAGAGGAGTAAAGAGGACGATATTTGTCTTTCAGATGCAGCGAAGGTAAAGTCATAAGATTACAGAAAGAATAATACTCCAGTAAAGCACAGAGACTCAAACAGTGAACTTCAGTACAGGACTGGAGTAAATGAGCTGAGGGACTGACCAGCTCTGATTTGAGCATCCACAAAGTTCAACATAGTTACAAGTTTCAACCCAATTGGCGAAACTAAAGAAGGATACATGTGCAAATGATTAAGTAAATTAAAATATAGGTTCAAAAAAAAAAAAAAAGTTGATATAATGCTCAAAAGGAGTAGGCAGGAAGGATGTGACCGTCACCAGTTTCCAAACAAAATCAGCCCAAATGAGCGTCTCCCCACTCTCTCTACTGCGTGCGGCCGGCAGCCTCCACACATAGACAGGAAAAGAAACGGACACAGCGACCCCATAGACTTCAACAGCGAATTGTGAAGTCAATTAGAAGCATCTCTTCCTGATGGCTGAGCGAACTGCGCCGGCTCAGACTGAGCTTGAGGACGTAGATGTGACGTGAGCCTCCTGTCGGACAGCTGTAGGTCTTCTAGTAGATGTGGAAAGTGAAATCTGAATCACGTTGTTTAAATGTTTTCTCCCGTTGCTTTTGGCTCACTGTTGGCTTCTCCCCATTCTTCCCCCTTGACTTTATTAGACTTTATGTCTCCACGTCCCCCCGACTGTCTCATAGACAGTAAAAGATTGCTTCTGAGCGTCTCCTCCTGTCTATACGGTAATTTCTCAACTGTGCGACAGAGTCGCGTTGGTTATGACGCAATCGTTAGCCTATTTTTACAAAAACAGCTTCTGCGGGGCGATAGTGTAAGATACAAGGTAACGGAGCCTTTTATGCATTGTCGTGTTTCTTTAGAAATAAACAATGGACAAATGGAGTCTTTAAACGCCTCAGATAGTTATTCGCTGTCATAGGGATGCAAAAATGAATGGGAGTCAATAGCCCCGTTTCCACCGCAGGAACTTTCCCCAGGAACTTTGGGTGGTACTCGGTGTGTTTCGACCGCAGGGTCTAAAGGAAGTTCCGGGTAAATATTTCCCCCTCCAAACGGCCCTGCACTCAAAGTAATACTTTTTCAAATTCAGGAACTTTCGAGGGCGGGACTTGGGCGCTAAACATTCTGATTGACTTAGCTCACGCAGCATTTTATTTCAACTCGGCATTTTTAAAAGTCTTTTGCGAGGTTCGGTCTGCGTTCAGTAAATATCAGTCTTGCTCTCTGTCTGATGGCGCGCGCTCGTCTCAGCCATCTCACGTTCAATGTCCGTAATAGCTGATAATAATATACATTGTCATTTTAAATCTAGCTTTACAAGCTTTCTGAATATGCTGCATGCTGCCGAATCTGCCTATTAGTGCTCTTTTCTGTCGTTGTTAATTACCTCTTTAGTAAACCTATACATAACCAGCAAAAGCAGCACAGCTTGAATCTCTTCCATACTCGTTATTCATTTTTTTTCACCATGTAAACGACCTGACCGATTACTATAAGTGTGTGTCCTTACATGACGTGACAGCGCGCGCCGCGCTCATGTTGATGAGAGGAAAGCTCATTTTTCTGAGGGGTAAACTTTTTATTTCGTGAGTTATGAAGATAATGTTGGAGTAATGACACAGCGTATATTGCCCCGGGCAGTTTTTACTTTAACTGCGCCTGACAGAAGTTTTTTTTTTTTTCTGAGATGATTATTACACTTTACAACAAATAAATATCTTATAATATAATACTGTATTAGTCCTGGTGGCCGTTAAGAGTTGCTATGGCTACAGTAAACACACTCCAGCTGCTGGAGAAAACAGCGGAGACATTTCTGATGAGGCAGACAAACTGCATGTGACAAAATGATTGCGATTGAAAGTCATCACATGTGAACACCAGATCGGTTTAGATAACGGCTCATGTAAACAGTCCACTAAATCTTTCAATCGGTACAAAAAAAATGATTACTGTCCGTCACTGGCTTGGAGGAGCAGTCGCGCACAGTCCTACATCACCGGACTAATCTGCCTAATCTTCACGAAGCTTTAGATCGCGGTCGAAACGCAGACAGCTGCAGGTCTGGGGGGGAGAAAAGTTCCTGTAAAAAAGTTCCTGGTACAAATTGTTCCGGGTAATTTTGGTGGAAACGGGGTTTATGGGATGCTAACAGCAGGTGATGGCTTGGTTAGCAATGGCCGCCCCTATGGGTGGAACGCTTTCCGAGCGCTAGATTACCCCCTGACCTCCACAGCAGCAGAAGCTCCTCCAGGTCCTAGTGCCCGCCCTGCTCGATGTTGTGTGTGTGTGTGTGTGTGTGTGTGTGTGTGTGTGTGTCTGTGTGTGTGTGTGTGTGTGTGTGTGTGTGTGTGTGTGTGTGTGTGTGTGTGTGTGTGTGTGTAGTGGGGGCTACGGAAGCCCTGAACTGCTGAGTAAAAAAAAAAGTTTTTTAAATCTAGAATTTCGAGATTAAAGTCGAAACATTTCCAGAATAAATTAGTAAAGATCTGCGCTGGAAGTCTAACTGATTCCTTCATAGAGCTATAATAGTTGCTTTTTACTTTTTAGTATAAGCCCAGTTCATTCAAAAGGACATTTTACAGCACAAAATTGCCAAAATTAAACTACCAACATGGCATATGTCTTAGGATGTTACTAAATATACTTTTCAGACTGGATGGAGGTAGCCAGCTTATCCGAGGGAATCCCGACGCCCGGCCGAATGATTGGATACAGACTGATGCATTTAAAATGCATCAAAAACAGATTTAATATCCCACAGATTCTCTATGGGGTTCAGGTCAGGAGAGTTGAGCACAGTAATACCATGGTCAGTAAAGCATTTACCAGTGGTTTTGGCACTGTGAGCAGGTGCCAGGTCTGCTGAAAAACCAAATCTTCATCTCCATAAAGCTTTTCAGCAGATGGAAGCATGAAGTGCTCCAAAATCTCCTGATAGCGAGCTGCATTGACCCTGCCCTTGATAAAACACAGTGGACCAACACCAGCAGCTGACATGGCACCCCAGACCATCACTGACTGTGGGGACTTGACACTGGACTTCAGGCATTTGGGCATTTCCTTCTCCCCAGTCTTCCTCCAGACTCTGGCACCTTGATTTCCCAATGACATGCTAAATTTGCTTTCAGAAGGCAAAAGGGGGGCGAACACAGTATTAGTGTGTGTTCCTAATAATTTTTTAGGTGAGTGTGTGTGTGTGTGTGTGTGTGTGTGGGAGATCGGTAAGCTATATATAATTGTTTATTTTTATTTTTTTGTTTAACTTCTATAATCTATAACTTATAACAGAATTATAAACAAGATCACATGACTATTTCTGCGCTGGAATCTACAGTGACTCTCTTCAGGGGTCTGGTAGGAACTGTAGTTCTGCTGTGGTTTCCGCCCGGACTCGTGTGAGTGACGCGGTGCTGCGGGCGCGCGTGCGGAGGACAGTTTAAATAAATCACGCTAATGTTCAATAATGTGATTGATTTAATCAGATCTGGATGTGTTTAAGATGGAAAGCGATATACTCGACATCCTGGACCAGCTCGGGTAAGATCTACCGTGGGAGAAATATGTGTTTCTAATGATCACTGTGATCAGGAACCAATGATAATGTTTAATGGTCGGATGTATTTATTTGTCGGACGTTTCAAAAATGAAGGTCTTTGTATGTTCTGTGATATTGCCACAGAGTGGTCATTAGCGGTCATTAGTGGTCATTAGTGGTCTCTGTGTGTAGAAAAACAAAGTATTTCAAGGATAATGTGTTTGGCTATATTTCATAGTGTGCTCGAATAACTTCAATATATTGCCATCATCTATTTTTTTTAATGAAGGCATTCACAAAACACCTCAAGAAAAAATAATTTAAAATAAAATAATTAAAGTATTTGGTATTTGCCAGTAATTTATTCATAGGGAGTGACTCCAGTTTCAAATGTTGCTGATCAGCAGAAGAGAATTTTGTGATTAATCCAGACCTATTCGAAAGTTAACCATGGTGTGTGTGTGTGTGTGTGTGTGTGGATGATGATGATGATGATGGTGTGTGTGTGTGTGTGTGTGTGTGTGTGTGTGTGTGTGTGTGTGTGTGTGTGTGTGTGTGTGTGTGTGTGTGTGTGTGTGTGTGTGTGTGGATGATGATGATGATGGTGGGTGTGTGTGTGTGTGTGTGTTGGGCAGGTACGAGGGGCCGCTGTCAGAGGAGGCTCGTCTGCTGGAGGCCTGTGGGCGGGGCTTCAGCTCATCTGAATATGTTAATCTGATGATGTGGCTCTCCTCCAGACTCTCACGCATCATCACCGATTCACACACACAGGAGTCGCTTATCACAGGTACACATACACTCACTCACTTACTCGCTTTTGCTCTCACACACTCTCACTCATCATGCACGCTCACACAGACATGTCTGGTTCTTGGTGGGGACTCCATCGACGTAATGGTTTTTATACCATACAAAATGTACATTCTATCCTCCTATACTGCCCCTAAACCTACCTCACACACACACACACACACACACACACACACACACACACACACACTGCCCCTGCCCCTAAACCTACCCATCAGGACACATTCTGCATTTTTACATTTAAAAAACAAGTATTTATTTAACTAATTCAATCAATCAATCATCTTTATTTATATCGCTCTTCTCCAATGTTTAATTATTTTAATTTATCATAGAGAGACAATGTTGGCAGATTAGTATTATAGTTTATAGAATTAAATAAGACCTAATTCATACATTTAATTTGTATAATTAGTTAAATAACTGATCATAATGTGAGTCCCCAACTGAGCAAGCGGAGCCAGAGGCGACAGTGGCAATTATGAAAACATTTACATTTTGGAGAATCTCTGGTGTTCTCAGGTTTAACTGTCCTTATGGGGACATTTGGTCCTCATAATGTAATATAAACAAGGAGACACACACACACACACACACACACACTAATGCTTACTCATACTCACTCATACTCATTAATTCACGCACACTCACTCATATATATATATGTATGTGTGTGTCTATATAGTAATATTATATAGATTATTAAGAACAATATTACCTTAAACTGAATTGCAGAATAAATGGTCAAACAGCTGTGTGTGTGTGTGTGTGTGTGTGTGCACGTGTGTGCGTGTGTGTAGAAGACCCTGAGCGCTGCGCTCTGGACGTGGGCCGGCTGCTGAAGGACTTGTGTTGTCCGTATGAAGGACTGGCGTCACGAGTGTTGAACGGGGACGTCAAAGAGGCGAAGGAGCATCTGAAAATCCTCTGTGAGTGCGACACACACACACACACACACACGTTTGCGTGCTGGTGTTGACTGAGGGTTTCGTCTCTCAGTGTTCTTGTCGTCGGAGCTCCAGGCGGCGGAGATGGAGGCCAGTAAGCCGTCGTGTGAGGCGGAGCTGGACGTCCCTCTGCAGGAGCTCCGGGTCGTGTGTGACGTGCTGCAGCTTCCGGATCCGGCCGGACAGGACGCCACCGACGCCTTCACTGCCGTCCAGCAGCAGGTGCGGATCTCTTTGACTATAATACTGATCTATGGGGTAATATTGTTGCTTTATTCCAAACAAATATATTGTTATCCACAAATAAATGTAAAGCGATTCACAAAAAATTAATAATTTCACAAATCAATAGAATGAGATCCACAAATATATGCAGGAGTTTCACAAAAATAAATTAGATTCACAAATAAATACTCTACTAGACTAGACATGCGAAACACTATTGGATAATTCTTATAACTGACATTTCTCTGGGCCAATCAGAAGCTTAGCTCACTTGCGTCAGAATCCTGAAGCACAGCGTCAACTGAGCTCGCCATTGGATGAGACGCCACGCGAGTCTGACGGATGGAAGTTCAATTCAAGCATGGCCGTAGATTACGGGGGGGACGTGTCCCCGCACTTTTACTGGGTCTCCCCGATCCTAGTCGACCCGCTCTGAGCGGGATTTGAACCGGCGTTCCCTGCGCGAGCGCGGGCAAGTTAACAGGGACGCTAAAGGCTGCTTTCTCTACCTCGGCTGATTGCACGCTTCTTCAGGTCTCGGGCAAGTGTTTTTATACAAAGAAACCAACGTGAATACATCAAGATTTAAATTCAGAGACAAAAAATTATCTATGCATGTCCTGTCGTTTTATTCGTATCTAAATATGAGGAGGGCGCTCTCACAGAAAGTCCGAAAGCGGATTCGTAGAAACTTACTGTCGCGTTGGAGCTGCAGCTGAAGGAAAACAATCGTTATGAGCTGAAGCGTGACGACGACAATCAGACGAGTGCGACAGTATATGCTTTGTGTGTTTTTAAACCATCTCAATGTAGGCTAATTATTGACTATAAAGTAGGCCTATATCATATGAATAATGCAGTGCTAACTGACAGCTGTTTAAATGTTTATCTTCTGCTCACCAAAGCTGCATTTATTTAATCAGAAATACAGTTCAAACAGTAATGCTGTGAAATGCCATTACACATGAAAGCAGCCTTCTCTATGTGAATATAGTAAAGTGTGAGTTATTCCTGTGATAAAGCTGAGTTTATCATCATTACTCCAGTCGTCAGTGTCACATGATCCTTCACTAATCACTCTCAGGTGAGGATCTGATCATCAACACACACTTATGATTAATATCTGTGTTAATCAGTTGTGCTGCTTAATGTTGTGGAAACCATGATACAGTTTATTTTTCAGGATTCTTTGATGAGAGTTCAATGGAGAGCATTTATTAAATAAATTATCTTTTGTAATATTAAAAATATGACTTGTGATCAATTTAATGGGGCCTATGTCTGATCAACAAAAGTATTAATTTCTCTTTTTAATTTTACCACAAATGTTTGAATGGTATGTTGGCTTTGATCACAGAACAGATGTAATATTTCGCGGTAGAATAATATTTCGAATTGAATAAATGCAGCATATATATATATATCCCCCCCCGCGCCGGACACTGTCACCTGTTTTACTCGAAGGAGATTGCAGGTCTGGTTGAACTTTATTCTTGTCCAAACAGACGCTTTATTAAGCAGTGCATCAAGTATTGAATGAAAATGTCATCTGAAACATCTGTGTATTTGAGAAATATTGCATTTATTTAACTTCAGCTGTGATAAAGTTTGCAAACCGCACAAGCGTCACCAGGGGAAGCAGAAAGTGTCCGACTCGTCTCCATCTGCAGCTCCTCCCCGCCGGCACGCGGCTACTCTCGCCGATCGCATCCCGCCGCAGTCCATGTCCAACACACCCAAAAACTCGCCGGATAAAATCGTCATTTTGATTTTTGCGCACAAAAACTATTCTCGTCGCATTGTAAAGTGATTGTCCAGCCGCTGTAGTGAGATGGGCTGTGTGTCGATGTGTTTAGGGCCTTTATGGGTCTTGTGAGTGGGAATGGACTGAATGCCAATGGAGGCCTATCTGAAGCCTTTCTCAGCTTTACACTAAAATATCTTCATCTGTGTTCTGAAGATGAACGAAGGTCTGACGGGTGTCCAACCACATGAGGGAGAGGAGTTAATGAGAGAATATTCATTTTTGGGTGAACTAACCTGTAGGCCCGACCAAATTCGTCCCAATAGAGGCTAGCGATCGGCGGGTGAAGGTCGCTGCGCGTTCGTCTCTTCAGCGGGAAAAGGGATTTTATTCCAATTCCTCATTATCTGACTCCATTTAATCATAATTTAGAATTTAGGTTAGAATGCCATTTTTTTTTGGTCATTTATATTTAATAGTTTACGTACACATTTAGTTATTCCGTTTAACCCTTTGTTGAAATCATGTCCGTTCGTAACCTGAATAATTCCAGAGCAAGTCAGAATCAATCAAAGTGTAACAATTTATTAACAGTCCGGTAAATGTATAACGCCAATTACATAATCAATTCAAAGGTAATCCATCAAATACTCTGAAGTAAAGAATGAGATGTATACCTGACTTATCAAGGTTACATAATGCTGCATGGGTTAAAACGTCCAGCATTACGGGCTGACCTGACTACAGGATCGAGCCCTGAGCTCTGTGCAACATTTCCTTAAATACCCAGAACCAGATACACACCCAGAACCAGATGCATACCCAGAACCAGATCCATACCCAGAACCAGATGCATACCCAGAACCAGATCCATACCCAGAACCAGATACATACCCAGAACCAGATCCATACCCAGAACCAGGTACATACCCAGAACCAGATGCATACCCAGAACCAGATGCATACCCAGAACCAGATCCATACCCAGAACCAGATGCATACCCAGAACCAGGTACATACCCAGAACCAGATCCATACCCAGAACCGGATCCATACCCAGAACCGGATCCATACCCAGAACCAGATGCATACCCAGAACCAGATGCATACCCAGAACCAGATCCATACCCAGAACCAGATGCATACCCAGAACCGGATCCATACCCAGAACCGGATCCATACCCAGAACCAGATCCATACCCAGAACCAGGTACATACCCAGAACCAGATCCATACCCAGAACCAGATGCATACCCAGAACCAGATGCATACCCAGAACCAGATCCATACCCAGAACCAGATCCATACCCAGAACCAGATGCATACCCAGAACCGGATCCATACCCAGAACCAGATCCATACCCAGAACCAGATCCATACCCAGAACCAGGTACATACCCAGAACCAGATCCATACCCAGAACCAGGTACATACCCAGAACCAGATGCATACCCAAAACCAGATCCATACCCAGAACCGAATACATATTCAGAACCAGATGCATACCCAGAACCGAATACATACCCAGAACCAGATACATACCCAGAACCAGATCCATACCCAGAACCAGATACATACCCAGAACCAGATACATACCCAGAACCAGATCCATACCCAGAACCAGGTACATACCCAGAACCAGATGCATACCCAGAACCAGATGCATACCCAGAACCAGATCCATACCCAGAACCAGATGCATACCCAGAACCAGATCCATACCCAGAACCAGATACATACCCAGAACCAGATCCATACCCAGAACCAGGTACATACCCAGAACCAGATGCATACCCAGAACCAGATGCATACCCAGAACCAGATCCATACCCAGAACCAGATGCATACCCAGAACCAGGTACATACCCAGAACCAGATCCATACCCAGAACCGGATCCATACCTAGAACCGGATCCATACCCAGAACCAGATGCATACCCAGAACCAGATGCATACCCAGAACCAGATCCATACCCAGAACCAGATGCATACCCAGAACCAGGTACATACCCAGAACCGGATCCATACCCAGAACCAGATCCATACCCAGAACCAGGTACATACCCAGAACCAGATCCATACCCAGAACCAGATGCATACCCAGAACCAGATGCATACCCAGAACCAGATCCATACCCAGAACCAGATCCATACCCAGAACCAGATGCATACCCAGAACCGGATCCATACCCAGAACCAGATCCATACCCAGAACCAGATCCATACCCAGAACCAGGTACATACCCAGAACCAGATCCATACCCAGAACCAGGTACATACCCAGAACCAGATGCATACCCAAAACCAGATCCATACCCAGAACCGAATACATATTCAGAACCAGATGCATACCCAGAACCGAATACATACCCAGAACCAGATACATACCCAGAACCAGATCCATACCCAGAACCAGATACATACCCAGAACCAGATACATACCCAGAACCAGATCCATACCCAGAACCAGGTACATACCCAGAACCAGATGCATACCCAGAACCAGATCCATACCCAGAACCAGATCCATACCCAGAACCGAATACATACCCAGAACCAGATGCATACCCAGAACCAGATGCATACCCAGAACCAGATCCATACCCAGAACCAGATGCATACCCAGAACCAGATCCATACCCAGAACCAGATGCATACCCAGAACCGGATCCATACCCAGAACCGGATCCATACCCAGAACCAGATCCATACCCAGAACCAGATCCATACCCAGAACCAGGTACATACCCAGAACCAGATCCATACCCAGAACCAGGTACATACCCAGAACCAGATGCATACCCAGAACCAGATCCATACCCAGAACCGAATACATATTCAGAACCAGATGCATACCCAGAACCGAATACATACCCAGAACCAGATACATACCCAGAGCCAGATCCATACCCAGAACCAGATCCATACCCAGAACCAGATACATACCCAGAACCAGATCCATACCCAGAACCAGGTACATACCCAGAACCAGATGCATACCCAGAACCAGATCCATACCCAGAACCGAATACATACCCAGAACCAGATCCATACCCAGAACCGAATACATACCCAGAACCAGATGCATACCCAGAACCAGATGCATACCCAGAACCAGATACATACCCAGAACCAGATCCATACCCAGAACCAGATGCATACCCAGAACCAGATCCATACCCAGAACCAGATGCATACCCAGAACCAGATCCATACCCAGAACCAGATGCATACCCAGAACCAGATGCATACCCAGAACCGGATCCATACCCAGAACCGGATCCATACCCAGAACCAGATCCATACCCAGAACCGGATCCATACCCAGAACCGGATCCATACCCAGAACCAGATGCATACCCAGAACCAGATCCATACCCAGAACCAGATCCATACCCAGAACCAGATGCATACCCAGAACCAGATCCATACCCAGAACCAGATGCATACCCAGAACCAGATCCATACCCAGAACCAGATGCATACCCAGAACCGGATCCATACCCAGAACCAGATACATACCCAGAACCAGATCCATACCCAGAACCAGATCCATACCCAGAACCAGATGCATACCCAGAACCAGATCCATACCCAGAACCGAATACATACCCAGAACCAGATGCATACCCAGAACCAGATGCATACCCAGAACCAGATCCATACCCAGAACCAGATGCATACCCAGAACCAGATGAATACCCAGAACCAGATCCATACCCAGAACCAGATGCATACCCAGAACCAGATACATACCCAGAACCAGATCCATACCCAGAACCAGGTACATACCCAGAACCAGATGCATACCCAGAACCAGATGCATACCCAGAACCAGATCCATACCCAGAACCAGATCCATACCCAGAACCAGGTACATACCCAGAACCAGATCCATACCCAGAACCGGATCCATACCCAGAACCGGATCCATACCCAGAACCAGATGCATACCCAGAACCAGATGCATACCCAGAACCAGATCCATACCCAGAACCAGATGCATACCCAGAACCGGATCCATACCCAGAACCGGATCCATACCCAGAACCAGATCCATACCCAGAACCAGGTACATACCCAGAACCAGATCCATACCCAGAACCAGATGCATACCCAGAACCAGATCCATACTCAGAACCAGATGCATACCCAGAACCGGATCCATACCCAGAACCGGATCCATACCCAGATCCATACCCAGAACCAGATCCATACCCAGAACCAGGTACATACCCAGAACCAGATCCATACCCAGAACCAGGTACATACCCAGAACCAGATGCATACCCAGAACCAGATCCATACCCAGAACCGAATACATATTCAGAACCAGATGCATACCCAGAACCGAATACATACCCAGAACCAGATACATACCCAGAACCAGATACATACCCAGAACCAGATACATACCCAGAACCAGATACATACCCAGAACCAGATACATACCCAGAACCAGATCCATACCCAGAACCAGGTACATACCCAGAACCAGATGCATACCCAGAACCAGATCCATACCCAGAACCGAATACATACCCAGAACCAGATGCATACCCAGAACCAGATCCATACCCAGAACCAGATGCATACCCAGAACCAGATCCATACCCAGAACCAGATGCATACCCAGAACCGGATCCATACCCAGAACCGGATCCATACCCAGAACCAGATCCATACCCAGAACCAGATCCATACCCAGAACCAGGTACATACCCAGAACCAGATCCATACCCAGAACCAGGTACATACCCAGAACCAGATGCATACCCAGAACCAGATCCATACCCAGAACCGAATACATATTCAGAACCAGATGCATACCCAGAACCGAATACATACCCAGAACCAGATACATACCCAGAACCAGATCCATACCCAGAACCAGATCCATACCCAGAACCAGATCCATACCCAGAACCAGGTACATACCCAGAACCAGATGCATACCCAGAACCAGATCCATACCCAGAACCGAATACATACCCAGAACCAGATGCATACCCAGAACCAGATACATACCCAGAACCAGATCCATACCCAGAACCAGATGCATACCCAGAACCAGATCCATACCCAGAACCAGATGCATACCCAGAACCAGATCCATACCCAGAACCAGATGCATACCCAGAACCAGATGCATACCCAGAACCAGATCCATACCCAGAACCAGATGCATACCCAGAACCGGATCCACACCCAGAACCGGATCCATACCCAGAACCAGATCCATACCCAGAACCAGATGCATACCCAGAACCAGATCCATACCCAGAACCAGATCCATACCCAGAACCAGATGCATACCCAGAACCAGATCCATACCCAGAACCAGATGCATACCCAGAACCAGATCCATACCCAGAACCAGATGCATACCCAGAACCGGATCCATACCCAGAACCAGATCCATACCCAGAACCAGATCCATACCCAGAACCAGATCCATACCCAGAACCAGATGCATACCCAGAACCAGATCCATACCCAGAACCGAATACATACCCAGAACCAGATGCATACCCAGAACCAGATGCATACCCAGAACCAGATGCATACCCAGAACCAGATGCATACCCAGAACCAGATGCATACCCAGAACCAGATCCATACCCAGAACCGAATACATACCCAGAACCAGATCCATACCCAGAACCAGATCCATACCCAGAACCAGATCCATACCCAGAACCAGGTCCATACCCAGAACCAGGTCCATACCCAGAACCAGGTCCATACCCAGAACCAGATCCATACCCAGAACCAGGTCCATACCCAAAACCAGATCCATACCCAGAACCAGATCCATACCCAGAACCAGGTCCATACCCAGAACCAGGTCCATACCCAGAACCAGGTACATACCCAGAACCAGATCCATACCCAGAACCAGATCCATACCCAGAACCAGATCCATACCCAGAACCGGGTCCATACCCAGAACCGGATCCATACCCAGAACCGGATCCATACCCAGAACAATACCCAGTACCAGATCCATACCCAGAACCAGATCCATACCCAGAACCAGATCCATACTCAGTACCAGATCCATACCCAGAACCAGATCCATACCCAGAACCAGATCCATACCCAGAACGAGGTACATACCCAGAACCAGATCCATACCCAGAACCAGGTCCATACCCAGAACCAGGTCCATAGCCAGAACCAGGTCCATAGCCAGAACCAGGTACATACCCAGAACCAGGTCCATACCCAGAACCAGGTCCATACCCAGAACCAGATCCATACCCAGAACCAGATCCATACCCAGAACCAGATCCATACCCAGAACCAGATCCATACCCAGAACCGGATCCATACCCAGAACCGGATCCATACCCAGAACCGGATCCATACCCAGAACAATACCCAGTACCAGATCCATACCCAGAACCAGATCCATACCCAGAACGAGGTACATACCCAGAACCAGATCCATACCCAGAACCAGATCCATACCCAGAACCAGGTCCATACCCAGAACCAGGTCCATACCCAGAACCAGGTCCATACCCAGAACCAGGTCCATACCCAGAACGAGGTACATACCCAGAACCAGGTCCATACCCAGAACCAGGTCCATACCCAGAACCGGGTCCATACCCAGAACCGGGTCCATACCCAGAACCGGGTCCATACCCAGAACCGGATCCATACCCAGAACCATACCCAGTACCAGATCCATACCCAGAACCAGATCCATACCCAGAACCAGATCCATACCCAGAACCAGATCCATACCCAGAACGAGGTCCATACCCAGAACCAGGTCCATACCCAGAACCAGGTCCATACCCAGAACCAGGTCCATACCCATAACCAGGTCCATACCCAGAACGAGGTACATACCCAGAACCAGGTCCATACCCAGAACCAGGTCCATACCCAGAACCAGGTCCATACCCAGAACCAGATCCAGAACCAGGTCCATACCCAGAACCGGGTCCATACCCAGAACCGGATCCATATCCAGAACCGGATCCATACCCAGAACCAGATCCATACCCAGAACCAGGTACATATCCAGAACCAGATCCATACCCAGAACCAGATCCATACTCAGAACCATTTGAAACTCTTTCAAATGGAAACACCAGTTCACAATAGGAATTTGCATTGATCAGGTCCTATAGGCCTGTATGGAAGAGAGGCCAAATGGCTGAAAGCCACACCCACCACACACCAAGGAAAGATATCTTTAAACTCTTAAAACATTTATGATGTTCTAGTTTACTTCTGTGGAGTTGAGATATGTGTACCAGTCGCACTGAGACATTTCAAATGATATCAAACACACATAATACTGTATCGTGAGGATTGACATTGTAATATAGAGATTTCTGCTGCATTTCAGGTGCTCTCAGTATGAGGGGGAAGGTTCATGTGAAAGGAAAGGCCTGTAAATTAGAGTCACTCTCAGAGCGATTAGACATTTCGGCATCTACTAGGTTTTTCCAGCCTTACAAACCCTTTAAATTATATATTTTTTTAAAGTTATAATTTAACATTTGTGTTTCACATTTTTCTGGGAAAAGAAAGCATCGCTACAACTTCTGAAAGTGACCAGCAGTGTTTTAGCAAAAATGTGCGTCAAAAAAATGAGTTTGTAGTTTGAGTGTGTAATAAGACACGAAACAGAACCAAAGGGATCACATGCTGTCAGAGAGGCCGCTTGTGCACAAGTAACTCTTTTTAACATCTCTGTACATTTGCGATATTTCGATAATTTCAATATATTGGGCAACCCTAGAAAAAATCTTTTTGAAGACTTGTGAGAAACCAGATTTATTGAAACGTTGGCCATGTTTAGCATTTTTTAACGGTGTAAAAAGCTCAGTAAGCATGAAATAGCATGACACCCCTCTTTAGATAAACAGATTTTACTATTATCAGTGTTATTATAGTTAACTAACTAAAACCATTACATCATCTGTCTTAAACTGGCATTCGTTTTAAATATTTTTTATTAAATTATTACATAAAAAAGTTGCATTTTTGTTGAAATTAATATTATTTAGTTTCATTTAACTGATGTACCAAGCTAAAACTGAAATAAAAATATATATATTTTTAAATAACACAAGCTACAAATACAAAACAGATTTACTAAAAACTTTTATCTAAAAAAACCAAAAACGCAGTAGTATCTCAGTGACACTAAACTAACACCTATATGGCAAAATCTGTTACAGTGTGTTTTATACTTATATAAACGCAGAATTCATTAAAAAATACACTCCTAAAAGTTTCAACTTACATCTTGAGAAGAAATAAGTGTCACGCCCTGATTATTGGATTGCAGGAGCTACCCGTTTAATTTTGTTCACGCAATTTAAGGATCATTATCGGTTCATCAAAATAAGAATAAATTAAAAACGAGAAATCGAGCTGGATATTCAAATGAACACCACAGTCGGTTTAGTGGAGTGGAAATAATAAACTCTTAATGGACTGGAGAAGAAGCTTGTGGTTGGTCCTGTAGCTCTCTGTTCATGGGGTTTCTTCTGTGGAAATGATAATCTAGTATTTGTGTTTTTGCGGTGCAGGTGAGTGTATTGCTCAAGCAGCTTCCAGAGACGCACATCGGAGATCCTGCGCTCAAGAGCTCCCTCCATCCTGACAAATGGGTGAGAGTCAGTCTCATCTCTGGAGAAGAGTTTCACTGCACCAAATCATTATGACCAGATCTTGGCCTGTATTTATTAAGCATCTTAGAATTATTCACAAGAACACTGCTAAGAATTGACTTAAGAGTAACAAAAACCGTCTCTGCTGCGGTTAAAAGTTAGTTATCAAGCATCCCAATCATAATTTAAGTGGTACACGACACTTTGCTGTGCCACAAACGGGATTTTGGATGATGTCAGGCATGAACCAGTCACTGAAGAGATGTCCTTATTTAAGAATATTCTCAGATAAAATCACATTGAATGGGGAAATTCCTAAGAGGAGTTTACATTCAAAACACACATTTGACAATGAAGAGTTTTCAAGACAATATAATGTACACATTTGAAATGAAATGTATAGCTTATATATAGCCTAGATTTCATGATATAATCAGCCACCATGGATTCCAAAAGAAAACCAAACTGGCGGGAGGAAGAAGCAGCGGAAACGTTATAAAACACAAGTTCGGTCCAGCATTATCCAGTAAGATGATGCCTGCTTATTGTCAAGTATTGGCAACTCCTGACCACTTGAGAGAGCTCTCGAGCTGTCTTAAATAACTGGGAGAGTGAGAGGGATTCTTAGCTGTAAGAAATTTGATAACTTGCTTTTATACTAAAGTTTGAAAGTTGGAGTAAATGTCATGAATTCTCAGCACTTAAGACTAAAATGGCCCTTTAAGAAGCTTGATAAATATGGACCCAGAGCAGAAGACTGTACCTGAGTGTGTGTCTGTCATGAGTGTGATGTTTGTTTGTTCAGAGCGAGTTAGAGAAGATCAACGGCGTCCTGTCTGCGCAGTACGAGTGTCGGCGGCGGATGCTGATCAAACGGCTGGATGTGACGGTGCAGTCCTTCAGCTGGTCTGACAGAGCCAAGGCACGTGGGAAACACTTCAGTTACTGCTTTGTGTTATTAAAAAAAACATTATTTTTAAACAAATTAATTTTACAAATATCATTTTACGAATTACAAATACTTATTAGATAAAAACATGCAGAACATGTTCACGTTAAAAGTCAGCTTTAGGGAGGGATGTTTCCACCACGGAATAAAAATATTACAAATAAAATTACAGATTTATCCCACAATTCTGACTTTTTTCGGGGGGGGGAACACTCGGTGTCAGTCAATCTCATGTCAGTCTTGAGTACCTATAGAGTAGTATTGCATCCTTCATATCTCCGAAAAGTCTTTAGTTTTATTATATTTATAAAAGAAATATGGGCTGTACCGAGTCTTTCTGGAAAAAACCGAGCGCCTGGAGGCGTATCGAGTGGGCGGGGCTAAAGAATGACAAGGCGTATTGAGTGGGCGGAGCTAAAGAATGACGAGGCGTATCGAGTGGGCGGAGCTAAAGAATGACGAGGCGTATCGTGTGGGCGGAGCTAAAGAATGACGAGGCGTATCGAGTGGGCGGAGCTAAAGAATGACGAGGCGTATCGTGTGGGCGGAGCTAAAGAATGATGAGGCGTATCGAGTGGGCGGAGCTAAAGAATGACGAGGCGTATCGTGTGGGCGGAGCTAAAGAATGACGAGGCGTATCGTGTGGGCGGAGCTAAAGAATGACGAGGCGTATCGAGTGGGCGGAGCTAAAGAACGACAAGGCGTATAGTGTGGGCGGAGCTAAAGAATGACGAGGCGTATCGTGTGGGCGGAGCTAAAGAATGACGAGGTGTATCGAGTGGGTGGAGCTAAAGAATGACGAGGCATATCGAGTGGGCGGAGCTAAAGAATGACGAGGCGTATCGAGTGGGCGGAGCTAAAGAATGACGAGGCGTATCGAGTGGGCGGAGCTAAAGAATGACGAGGCGTATCGAGTGGGCGGAGCTAAAGAATGACGAGGCGTATCGAGTGGGCGGAGCTAAAGAATGACGAGCGCACACAAAGCGGTGACGTCCTCAAGCGTGGAGAAGCCCATCGCTATCTCAGCTAATACAGATAATGATCCAGAATCAGATCCGGAGGCTGAAATAAACTGAACAGGAGAAGCAGCAGCAGCAGGACGTCCGTCTCTGTGGTATGGACTGTATTTAGTGGCCTGTCAACATTTGTGTGTGTCTTAACTCGCAGTTTATGAGGACATGATTCGGTTTATGGACTATTGTATGCCACTAAACCTTAGCAGTAGCAAGCAGAACGGTTTAGCACGTCAGACTAGTGTAACGTTATACAGAGAACAGCAATGGAGTCCGTTAGCGCATTTGACTGACGAAGCACGCGATCGTGTCGTTTACTGATGTTTACTCACGCGACGATAGCCGACAGCACAGACATCTGAAGCAGTTTAACTCACCGGCTGCTTCCAAAGCAGGACCGAACCTTTATCGCTGGGACCGCTCCGTCAGAAACACACTTCTTTGGTATGATTTGGTGAAGTCCTGACAGCAGTGACCGTGGAGATCCACTTTGAGACGCGACTGAAGCGATGTTGTGAAGCTTCCCGTCATTTCTGCGTTCAAATCGGTTCAAATGCAGCGCTGCCTTCCCAGAATGCTGTGCTGAAGCGCTGAAGTCGCTCGACGTCACCCATAGGAATAAAGTGGAGCGCGGTGCGGACTATAACGACAGAAGTGTTCACGGACGACTGGATCTGCAGCTGAGAGTGTGTATGGGCGTGCGTTTGCTCTCTCGCTCTAGTCACGCGCGCGCGCACCCTACCGGGTGAAGAGCCCGTATGTTTGGTCTGGAAACTCACCATTGACGGCTCAATCCGAGGGGCGGATAAACGGTTGTCTGTCAAACTCCCTCTGCACGCGATAGGATAGCACTACACCAACCAGAGCAACGAAGGTGAAGCAGAACTACATGACAAATTAAACTTTCGCCGTATCCGGTCGGCTAAACTATGAACACATCTTGACATCTGAACTAGTAGATGCATGAAAACAGCTCCTGATGAAGAGGTTGACTGACTCAAAGTATTTTGAGTATTTTGAAAATACAAAAATACTCATCTTAAATGTATTTAAATACAAATTACATTAGATTTTTTCGAAAGGCTTTAAAATACAAAATAGTATTTTGTATTTCAAATTCGTATTTTAAATACATGTATCTGAAATACTGCCCATCCCTGGCTGCTTGCCTATTGCAGATTCAGTCTTCCCAGCCTGGTGCAGTTCTACAATTTTGTTTGTGGTGTCCATTGACGGCTCTTTGGTCTTGGCCATAGTGGAGTTTGGAGTCTGATTGTTTGAGGTTGTTGTTGAAAGTGAGACATTTTGAAACGTCATACCAAATATTGGCAAATTTTGAGCTAGACATTCCCAAAAATGTGGGACAGGTAGCAATAAGAGGCCGGAAAAGTTAAATGTACAAATAAGGAACATCCAGAGGTCCAATTTGCAACTTATTAGGTCAATTGTCAACATGATTGGGTATAAAAGAGCCTCTCAGAGTGGCAGTGTCTCTCAGAAGGCAAGATGGGCAGAGGATCACCAATTCCCCCAATGCTGCGGCGGACAATAGAGGAGCAATATCAGAAAGGAGTTTCTCAGAGAAAAATTGCTTGCAAAGAGTTTGAAGTTATCATCATCTCCAGATCATAATATCATCCAAAGATTCAGAGAATCTGGAACAATCTCTGTGCGTAAGGGTCAAGGGTCAAAACCAAACTGGATGCCCGTGATCTTCAGCCCTTAGACGGCACTGCATCACATACAGGAATGCTACTGTAATGGACATCACAACATGGGCTCAGGAATACTTCCAGAAAAAATTGGAGAACACAATCCACCGTACCATTCACCGTCGCCGGCTAAAACTCTACAGGTCAAAGAAGAAGCCATATCTAAACATGATCCAGAAGCGCAGGCGTTTCCTCTGGGCCAAGGCTCATTTAAAATGGACTGTGGCAAAGTGGAAAACTGTTCTGGGGTCAGAGGAATCAAAATGTGAAGTTCTTGGGACGCCATGTCATCCGGACTAAAGAGGACAAGGACAACCCAAGCTGTTCTCAGTGCTCAGTCCAGAAGCTGATCTCTGATGGTCTGGGGTTCATGAGTGTGTGTGGCATGGGCAGCTTACACACCTGGAAAGGCCATCAATGCTGAAAGGTCTCTCCAAGTTCTAGAGCAACATCTGCTCCATCCAGACGGCATCTCTTTCAGGGAAGACCTTACATTCTCCAACATGACAACGCCAGAGCACACACTGCATCAATTACAGCATCATGGCTGCGCAGAAGAAGGATCCGGCACTGAAATGGCCAGCCTGCAGTCCAGATCTTTCACCATTAGAAAACATTTGGCACATCATAAAGAGGAAGATGCGATAAAGAAGACCTGAGACAGTTGAGCAGCTAGAAGCCTGTATTAGACAAGAATGGGCCAACATTCCTATTCCAAAACTTGAGCAACTTGACTCCTCAGTCCCCAGACGTTTGCAGACTGATATAAAAAGAAGAGGGGATGACACACAGCGGGAAACATGGCCATGGCACAACTTTGTTGAGATGTGTTGATGACGACATTTAAAATCAACTTATTTTCCCCTTAAAATGATACATTTTCTCAGTTTAAACATTTGATATTTGACATTTAAACATTTGATAAGCAACACAGGCACTTTTTTTCCATCCACAATGATCAGCTTGCTTACTTTGCATCTGTTACCTTACATACATGGCAGACAGATGCATATGCTGTTAAGTGTTAGGAAAGCAAAGCTATGTAATTGTGTATTTATTTTTCAGGTGAAGATTGACAGAATGGCCAGGGCGTATCAGCCAAAGAGATACTCGCTGTCACTGAAGTCCTCGGTGAGCTTGGCTCACCTGCTCGCCGCACGCGAGGATGTCTGCAATATGGTGAAAACTAGCAGCGGCTCGTGCCGAGAGAAAACCGCCTGTGCTGTAAATCGAGTACGTAGAGCTTATGATTATTTGATTTACCAGATTCTGGCTGATATTAGATCAGTGTTGATGATTTGTGTCATGAATCATCAGATCCTGATGGGAAGAGTTCCTGATCGCGGTGGACGGCCTTCTGAGATCGAAGCGCCTCTGCCTGAAATGCCGGCCTGGCAGAAGAGAGCGGATGGCGGAGGCCGAGGAGGATATGGCGGGAACTGGGGAGGTGGCGGATCGAGAGGGGGATGGCGTTCTGGAGCAGATGGATGGAGAGGAGGCAGATGGAGTAAAGGAGGCCGAGGGGGGCAGTATTATCACTGACAGTGTTATAATGGACAAATGAGTGATGCGCATTAAAAGGCGTCCTGTGAGGGGATTGTCATTTCCTCTTTTTTAAACTAGTTTCCTTGAGCTACATGATCAGCCGGTACAAATACATGTGAGATTACTGAGACGTCATGCATTGCTTCAAAGCCTGCTGAAAACAATGAAAAATAAAGCAGTTAAAAACCCTTTTGAAATATAAATGACATTTGAACTTTCTTGTGTTCGGTCTTTTTATATGTAGCTTTTTTTCCCCTTTGTTGTATATTCCTCTCATTGTCTTTGATGTTAAAGGGGTTGCTCCGTGTTTTTTTTCTAGGCTTGGTTGTGTTTATTAGGCGCAGTATAACATGTCTTAATACTTCTTTTTTTTTCTTTTTTTTAAAACACCGTATTTCTCTTATATTCTCCCTTTATTCCAAACCTCTGTCTCCACTGTCCTTTGAACGGCTCGTTTTGCTTCCTGCTTCTATGAAGCCCCTCCCTCAGAAGAACGCAGTGGTCTTAGATCGGTTAGATGGCCAAATGTAGTTTCCTGTTTTTTTATCGGCTGAAGTGCCAAGCACAGGTTGTCCGGACACTCCTCCAAATCATAGAATTCAGGTGTATAACTCCAGCTCTCGGCCTGCAGACGCTTCTACACACATTAGTGAAAGAATGGGTCGCTCTCAGGAGCTCAGTGAACTCAAGCGTGGGGCCGTGATAGGCTGACACCTGTGCAATAAGGCCATTCCTGACATTTCCTCACTACTAAATATTCCAAAGAAATATTTCAAATGATCAGGGATCATGAACATTCAAATATACTGGTCCTTCTCAAAAAATTAGCATATTTCATCCGACCAATAAAAGAAAAGCATTTTTAATACAAAAAAAGTCAACCTTCAAATAATGATGTTCAGTTATGCACCCAATACTTGGTGGGAAATCCTTTTGCAGAAATGACTGCTTCAATGCGACGTTATTTTTCATTTTTGCATTGCTCCACTGTTCTGATTGGTTGTAGGTCTGTCCAATCGAGGTCTTTCCTGGTTGGGTTGAAACACGCCCCATAATTGCAGCCCAATGGAGCATCAGACTCATATTCTGACTAGAGTTGAGGATGACCACGACAGGCTAGGGCAGGGCTATTCAAATCTTAGCCTGGAGGGCCAATGCGGTGCAGAGTTTAGCTCCAACCCTAATCAAACACACCTGAACATGCTAATCAATGTCTTCAGGATCATTAAAAAATCACAGGTGGGTGTGTATTTGATCAGGGTTGGAGCAAAACTGCACCGCATTGGCCTTCCAGGATAAGATTTGAATAGCCCTGGGCTAGGGTTTCTACTCATGCCATATTCTAAATCACTGAAGAAACCCTTTAAAGGGATAGTTCACTGAAATTACATTTTGCTATGTTTTAGCTTACCTCATGGGCATCAGAGATGTAGGAGTATTTGTTTTTCCCAGTAGCTTCAATTTTGATCATTTTAGGTCAAATCATTCTTGTCTGTGCCTCACATAATCAGACCTGCAAACTTGTCGCTTTTCTGGTCAATTGGGTCATTTACGTGAATCTTGTAGAACCGAGGAGTAAGAGACGTACACGTGTGAGAAATCCATTTCCGGCGCTTTCCGCGCTTGCGCACACTAAAGCCAGAACGTGCGAATGTCACAAAAGGAAACACGCACGCGCACCCTCGGATCAGTCGGACGTAGTGGTGTACAAGAGGTAAAAGCGATATAAATACTGTTGGTTTTCTCACACAAACCGCTGGTTTGGTGTCTTAGGCCATCAGTGTGTACTTGCGATGGGGGATTGTTTAATCTGGACTTCTCTGTGTCTGCTCTTTGAGGTGGTGACCATAGACCTGCATTATGTGAGGCACAGACAAGAACGGTTTAACCTAAAATGATTAAAATTGAAACTACTGGGGAAACAAATACTCCTAAATCTCGGATGCCCATGAGGTAAGCTAAAACATAGCAAAATTTAATTTCAAAGTGAACTATCGCTTTAACCTGTTAAGCTGATTTCTAAATTTTGAAAAAATCCTAAGAAATGTATACTCAGACTAAAACAAATACAGTTTGTGAATCCTTTGCACTAAAAGCATAATTATGGTCTCATTTGAAAGCAGACACCTGGCAGTTTACTGTAAAGTCAAAATGATAATATTTTTTATAATAAAAAAAAGCTATAATAAGCTTCAAAGTTTTGTAAAGTTATTAGAAATTTATTTGTATGAAATATCTTTATGAAAATAAAATTGAAGTGGGCCTTGGAGAAATCTAGAAATGCGCTACAGCTAAAGCCACAAGTCTGACCATGTTATATTTCAGATCTGAAGATGATCAGTCTAAAACTCTGAATTTTATTAAACGTTTTACAAGATTGTTTCATGTGATTTTATTTTGAGATATCGCTGAAATATCAACTGATGTTTATTGCCATGTCTTCTCAGCTTTCAGTCGCTGTATTGCCTCTATTGTTTAGAGGTGCAAACTGCCCCATTCAGTTTGTCTCCCCGGCATTCACACTTCTGCGGACTGGTTATGGCTCTAATTATTATTCTTTTGTCTGCATTATAATTACTAACGATTCTCTATTCAAACTGTTCTATTCAAACCTCATTTCTAAATCAAACCTCTCACTTTACCCTCACTGAGACTCTATTGAATGCATTTCGTCCAAATAAGCATTTCAGTAGTTTTACATTTAGAAAATGTTCATAAAAATAAAGTATTTACTCAGTGGCAGGTGCATCTAGGGCAAGCTAGCATGTTAGCTTAGCACACCAGCAAAACAACAATTTATACGATTAAAATCATGTTTTATTCAAAACTTGCTTCATATCACTTTATAATTTATAAGTCGAGTGTTTTATATAACAATATGTGATCTCATGTAGCTTCGGGTCAAAAAATCTGACAGAAAATATACAATGCTAAAAGCTATGTGGAATAGCATTGCATTATAAATATCATCTATTATGAAACCACCCAACATGGCATAAAGAACACAGACCAACCATATATTGCCGCGATTGTGTGTTTATGGTCTTAAAACGTGTCTATCTGCATAAAATAGCGATCTAAAGAACTCAGGAAGTTGTTTTGGTAATGTCAGATACTTCCTGAATGTCACATGGTGTGTCTGTTCTTCATGTGTTCCCCATGGGGTGAATTTTCAGTAGTACAGCTTTCCAGCGCCCTCCGGCTGCCAGAATGAATTGAAAACACAGCATATCACAGCCTACTGCTCTCATAATCATACATCCGCGGATTTTGGATAAAGATTGAATAAATAATACTTCTCTGTATAGAAATTTGACTCAAACATGTGAGAATCTATCAATATTTCTCCACATCTGCACACATTTGAAGTAAAAACCCTGAGGGAAGTTGTTTTGTCGAGTGTCTTCATGACGACCAAAGAGGAGTATTTTATGAATGGGAGCAAATGACGCGCATATTACAATCAAAAGGTAGAGGTAACAAAATTAAACTTTAGTCTTAGATCTTTTTAATGATGTATAGTTTGTCAAGGTAATTACTTACATCTGATAGTAATTTTGAGCTAATTTAAGCAAAGAGAGTTTCAGTGCGTCACCGTCCTCGTGACGGTTATCAGGATATAGTGATGTATAATTTGAGCTGTTGGGTTTGATTTAGCAGAAAATGTAATTTCATGTCTTGAATCTTTGCGTGGTAACGTCGAGTCCATAAACACAGAGAAGATCTGGCTGTTAAAGCACATGGGAGGTATGTTTGTTCTGAGAGCAACAAAAAAATGCAACCATCTGAGGAATCATCTGTTGATAAAACAAACAAACCTTGTTTAGAGAAGTGTTTAAGCAAAAAGGGAAAGTACAGTAACAGAGCCGGTAATAAAGCTCATATAAACATCAGACTGGCTTTTCATGAAACTCAAGAATTAAAAAGATTTAAACCGACCCAGATAGTGGACAGGTAAGATATCTGTCAATCCATCCATCCATCCATCATCTTCTGCTTATCCCGGGCTGGGTCGCAGGGGCAACAGTCTAAGCAGAGACGCCCAGACTTCCTTCTCTCTGGCCACTTCCTCCAGCTCCTCCGGGGGTACCCCGAGGCGTTCCCAGGCCAGCCGGGAGACATAATCCCTCCAGTGTGTCCTGGGTCTTCCCCGGGGCCTCCTCCCGGTGGGAAGTGCCCGGAACACCTCCCTGGGAAGGCGTCCAGGAGGCATCCGAAATAGATGCCCGAGCCACCTCAGCTGGCTCCTCTCGATGTGATGGAGCAACGGCTCTACTCTGAGCTCCTCCCGAGTGACCGAGCTTCTCACCCTATCTCTAAGGGAGCGTCCAGCCACCCTGCGGAGAAAGCTCATTTCAGCCGCCTGTATCCGGGATCTCGTCCTTTCGGTCATGACCCACAGCTCATGACCATAGGTGAGAGTAGGAACATAGATTGACCGGTAAATCGAGAGCTCCGCCTTACGGCTCAGCTCCTTCTTCACCACGACAGACCGGTACATCGCCCGTATTACTGCAGATGCTGCACCGATCCGTCTGTCAATCTCCCGTTCCATCCTTCCCTCACTTGTGAACAAGACCCCAAGATACTTAAACTCCTCCACTTGAGGCAAGAACTCTCCACCAACCTGAAGTGAGTACCCTTTTCCGACTGAGAACCATGGCCTCGGACTTGGAGGTGCTGATTCTCATCCCAGCTGCTTCACACTCGGCTGCAAACCGTCCCAGTGCATGCTGAAGGTCCTGGTCTGAGGTTGCTAACACGACAACATCATCTGCAAAGAGCAGTGATGAAATCGCGTGGTTCCCAAACCGGACACTCGCCGGCCCTTGGCTTCGTCTAGAAATTCTGTCCATAAAAATTATGAACAGAACCGGTGACAAAGGGCAGCCCTGCCGGAGACCAACATGCACCGGGAACAAATGTGACTTACTGCCGGCAATGGGAACCAAGCTCCTGCTTTGGTCATAAAGGGATCGTACAGCCCTAAGCGAGGGGCCCCGGACCCCATACTCCCAGAGCACCCCCCACAGGGTGCCACGAGGAACACAGTCGAATGCCTTCTCCAAATCCACAAAGCACATGTGGACTGGTTGGGCAAACTCCCATGATCCCTCCAGCACCCTGTGAAGGATATAGAGCTGGTCCAGTGTTCCACGACCGGGACGAAAACCACACTGCTCCTCCTGAATCCGAGGTTCCACTATCGGCCGAATTCTCCTCTCCAGTACCCTGGCATAGACTTTCCCAGCGAGGCTGAGGAGTGTGATCCCCCTGTAGTTGGAACACACTCTCCAGTCCCCCTTCTTGAAAAGAGGGACCACCACCCCGGTCTGCCAGTCCATAGGCACTGTCCCCAACCGCCACGCGATGCTGCAGAGGCGCGTCAGCCAAGACAGCCACACAACATCCAGAGACTTAAGGTACTCAGGGCGAATCTCGTCCCCCCCTGGCGCCTTGCCACCGAGGAGCTTATTAACTACCTCGATGACTTCAGCCCGGGTGATGGACGAGTCCCCCTCCGAGCCCTCAGCCACTGCTTCCTCAAAGGAAGACGTGTCGGTTGGATTGAGGAGATCCTCGAAGTATTCCTCCCACCATCCAACAATATCCCCAGTTGAGGTCAGCAGCTGCCCATCTCCACTGTAGAAAGTGTTGGTAGGGCACTGCTTCCCCCTCCTGAGGCGTCGAACGGTTTGCCAGAATCTCTTTGAGGCCAACCAATAGTCTTTCTCCATGGCCTCACCGAACTCCTCCCAGGCCCGAGTTTTTGCCTCCACAGACCCGTGGACCCGGGACCCGTACGGGTTCGGGTATATATTTAAAATGGTCAGCCGGGTCGGGTCCCGGGTCTGTTTAACATTGTAGCCTATGTAATACGTGCCACTAAAGGGCAAGTTATTATGCGAGTTAACTCATAAATCCGTCACTGTGAAATAAAGTTGACTTTAACAGCTGAAATGATGAGTGAATTAAGCATGCTTGGAACAATTACAGAGAAATATTGTAATACATCACAATCAAGATACAAGGAAGGGAGACAACGGCTATATCTTTAGGTAGGCTGACTGAGACAAAGTTATTTTTCGCAGCTTGTTTATTAACTTGTTAACAGCAGTTAATTGTGTAATATGAGACAATCGGGTCCAGTCGGGTCTGTGTCTTCCTGCCGGGTTCGGTTCCAGCTATCAAATAATAGACGGGTCCATGTATACACTTAACACAGGGTACAATACTATTCATAAACACACTTCAAAAGAATATAATGAGCAAAACTCACTCTTATTGAAACTCTGAAGCACACAGAAAAACTCACATGGAAGCTGGCACACGTGGGATCTCACTTATCGCTGTTGTCTCCCCCAACACAGTATAAAGAACAAAAATGACTGCATGTTCCATTACATATATAATAAACAGCGTAATTTTAACCTTTTAACCATTTCCATAACATTTTAGATGAACTCATGCTTTATCTCGGGAACAATCCTGGTATTGAGATGCCTAACTCTAATGATTCAAAAGGGGAGTTCTGTCAGAGCCTTCAGGACAATGCCCAAATCCCATGAGGGAATAAACTGAGCTCAAGATGGGCATAATCTAAGTGTTTCACAAGCAGTTGGACACCAACCCTGTTGCCTTCCTAGCCCATATGGCGATTCGATGGCTACATAACTGCTTAAGGTTGACCCTGTTAGACCAGTTTCTAACAAGAACTGAAGAAATGACAGAACTGAGAACATGAACTGAGAAATGTCCGGGCTCCACCTGGCCTTGTAGATAAGGTTTTGGTTGCCTGCAGTATTGTTGGAACTGCTTTTAGTGGCCAGATGTTATACCAAACCTCCCTGGATTCGGGTACCAGAGTTGGCCCTGGGCGAAAGACTGAGATTGATTGCATATTCTTCCTGACTGGGAGACACCATGGAAAAAAAGAGGATAAATGCATAATAAAGAGCAAAAAAGAAATAACTGAATCACCAGAGAGCAATCAGGAAAGTATTACAATGGCAGAATGGACATTTATTGAACATTTCTTAGTGTGAAGAATATTTTTAAAGAATCTTTTCCCTTACGGAAGGAAAATATATTTACCAATATATTACTTGAAATATATTTTAATATATTGTAAATATATGGAATAATACATTGATGGTATTATAAAATATGTTATATATTCATGTAATATATTGCAAAATATACAAATGATTGCCGCTTTCAATATATTGCAATATATTGGAAAATCTAAATATTAAATCCCATATATGAGAATATATTGCCTAATGTATTGCATGATATTTTCCAGTATACTGCAATATATTTTAATTTCGTAAGGGTTTCCACTATAAAGAGCCTTTTGTGGAATCGAAAGATTGGAACCATCAGTGGCAATAAAAGAGTACATCAGAATATTAATGCTTGTGCAATGGAAATAGACCTTATTGAAACAAAATAAAACAGCTTGAAACGAGAAGCTTAATAAAACGCTGTTTATTTATGTCAGTGTGATGAGAAGTCACATGTTCTTAGTTTTGAAGAGTTGAGTGGTTACAGTAAGGGAGTCTATATGGTTTTGGGTTTGTATAAAATTCTACAACAATCATAAAAAGTGTAAATCAAGAGCTAAAACACGAAATATGATCCTAAGAGTCATGACACGAATAATAATTAAATCTACTAGCTGGTAACCCTCAGAGAGTCCGGTGAGAAGCATCTGAAGCGCAGCCTCATCCATTAGCAGGCCGCCGTAGATTACCAGACCATCCATAAAGAGAACAAAGGTCACGCATGTTTCAGACGGATTAAAACAAAGGTTTAAAATCATCCGTATGTTCAGAAGAGTAAAGCACAGTGCAGAAGCAAACAATATGAATGCTGTTTTCCTTCAGTCGAATAAAAATAAACAACATAAAAATAAACTATGCTTTTTATCATACCTAATAATCAACACAGCACAGTTTGTAATAGTAAACATGAAAAATTACATTATAAAAAGCATTTATTATTTGAGTAAATATAGATATTGTAATGTTATAAAGGTTTTATCTGTCAATATAAAATATCAAAATCATGCAGAAAGGTTCCTGTGAACGCCGTGACTGCAGCTTGTGTGAGGAGACGTGTTTCATGATTGAATGATGAAAATCGTATTTATGTTCAAGAATCTGGTTTTGTGTGAAGAGCTGCTGCTGTACATTTACACAGTCACACAAACCGGCAAAGACAAGAATTAACACAAGTTGATTAAAAAAATTATTAAAATGATTAAAGTTGGCTCATTAATTCAATG
The DNA here is from genome assembly GCF_024679245.1 of Pseudorasbora parva. NCBI lineage: Eukaryota > Metazoa > Chordata > Actinopteri > Cypriniformes > Gobionidae > Pseudorasbora > Pseudorasbora parva. Next base: position 48,431,154 of record NC_090181.1, read on the forward strand.
TTATCTGGTTAGCACAAAAAAAAAAGATTAATACAGTATATTGTTCATGCAACATTTTCCCAAAACAATTTAGTTGGCTGTTAGTACTTTTTTAAGCTTTACTGCTTATTAATGGTGTCAAATGAAAGAAAATACAGTCGTAATGTTTGCAAAGTAATAAAATTGAACATTGTCTTAACGTTTCCTATGACATCCACATAACCAAGAAAAAGCATTTTTAAAACTGTATGTTTTGAACATTCAGATATGTTTTCATAACTTAATGGGAACATTAGCAAATGTTCTTAGAACATATTTTTGTTAGCTGGGGATATTTGTCGCTTTCTAAAGGCCCCCCCGAAATACGCTCATCATTTCAAATAAAATCAGGCCAAAACAAAAGTTTGTGCGGAGTTTGAAACAACTCATCAAAGTGATCTTTCCAGAAACTTGCTTCGGCTGGTAAACACTTCTGTACTCCTATTGGTCCGTGGTGATGATGTAACAGGTGGGTGTGGCTCTGAGGCTCCGCCTTCAATGATGTGTAAATCTTTTCCGGTTAATTTCTTCTGTTCAGTCGGTCGAGGTCAGACGCGAGTAAAAGTCGACACACTGTTGTTCATGTTTAATACTGTAAAGCTGCTGCTTTAAAGTGATCTATGGTATAAAGTGCTGTATAATTAAACATGATGAGACTGAACCTCAGAGCTGGAGCAAACATATCCACATCACTATTATCACTATTATCCTCAAAAAGTTTCTGTCATTAAATAAAATTTAAAAAAAAACAGAACACAAAAAAGCGAAGAGTTTGAGATGCTGGCTGAAGAAGGCAGAGAGACCCAGTCGTCACAGTCGTTCTCCGAGCCGCTAGATTGGAGTGATCCAGTTAGCAGTAGATGGACCAGTAGATGATGTTAAAGAGGGTGTACGCGCCAGGAAAGATCACTCGTGAGTACTTGTCTATGGCATGAGTGTCTATCCAGATGTTGACGTAGCCCCGTGAGCTTTTGACACGACTTGTACTCTGACCGTCAGCGAGGGTCAGCTGGGCCAAGATCCTCTCCTGCCTCCCGCCATTCTCAGGCATCCCGTAAGCCCCTGTTGTGTTGGGATCCACGTCGCTGTAGCATGTGGTCATCATCATGTCCTCATCTGGGTTTGCTATTCCACATGTGCAAGGCAACTGCAACGTTAAGCCATAAACACAGGAGAGACAGACATGTTAGCGGCCGGTTCTCACAGAACACAAGAGATGCAGGTCAGTGATGGAAAAGTCTAGAGATGCATATTTAAAAAAAATGTTTTACTTCTTTTTATTTCTTCATTTTTAGAACGCCGAGTCAAATGTGAGATGCTGCAAAAGACACGAGATCAATGGCTGTCAAGTATTTGAGGAGAAGTACAGATACCCTAATAAAATATTACTCCAGTAAAATATTTAAGCACTCATTTTCAATATTACTTGAGTAAAAGTACAATAGAAATAGATTTTTAATGTACTTAAGTATTACAAGTATAACGCACTAATCAATGATCCATGTTTTTTATTTATCCTAGTCAGTTTATTTATCCATTATACGTAATATTATACTTTTACAGCAGATTTAGTTCACAAAATAAGTAATTTTAAGAATTATTATTAAAAAAATGTGGGATTAGCAACTAATGCTTCACAGCATTCAAGCTCAGACAATATTCTGGTTAATTTTGTCTGGATCATTGACTCAAGAACAGCTGCAATCGAATCAGTCCAATTCATAAATAAATACGTCAGTGCAATTTGTAAACTATTTAATGTGTTTGTTGAAAAGAATTGACGAATCGAACACCGCTATTGTGTCTCGACTTGGGTATACAGGTGGAGATTACTTCAGTTCGAAATAACAAGGAACAATATCTTTTAATGAAATGAAAAATAATTATATTATGCTCTGGAGGTCAATTTTTCCCAGGTAGTGCTTTAGATTACGCCCCAGAAAGTACTGCATAAGTAAAGCGCATTTACAGCGTTACTATGTGTAGGTATAAGGGAACAATATGTAATATTGGGGGAATAATGGGGGAACTATCAGTCAAATTAAAATGGTGTTTGTTCCCCTCTTGTTTCATGAAGTTACAGAGCAAGTGTGAATCTATGGGCTGTAAATTAAAGAGGTGTTTGTTGAAACAATAGGGAAACAAGAACCACTTTAATTTACAGCTCGCAGATTCACACTTACCCTGTAACTACACACATTATTACCCTTTAATTAAAAAATACAGTATAAATTTGCTAATTTCCCTTATAGTTATCCCTTTATTCCCCAAAAATTACATATTGTACCCTTACACCTACACATACTTACATTATAGTTACACTATAAGTACCAAATATTATGCTGTAAATTCGCTTTACACACACAGTACTTTCCGGGCTGTAATCTAAAGCGTTACCAGTTCCCAACAGACAAATACTCTGATAAAGCACAGATACTTAAAAATGTACTTAAAAGACATCTCCGGGGAATTTGTAAGTTTATCTTGATCGTTATACCTTTGTGAGTACAGTCTATAGAAGAAAAAAACAACAACTGGATTGGTTCTTGCAGCGCAGAGTTATTACAGTTAATGCCCAGAGCCCCCCCCCCCCCCCCCCCCCCCCAGCTAAAACAGCAGCTTTGGGGGCATAGACGTAAAGGGTGTCTTTTGGCGTCTTAACAGACACAAAATGTAATTAAAATGTCTGTCAAACATGAGCAGGACCCTTACATGACAATGAGATGTGTTTAGCCACTTAGCCATTGTTTAGACGGCTAGCTGTGTCTCGCGCTGAAGTCCTGAGGGAACGCAGTTGTAGCCGGAAAAATAAGCAAATAGTCCAGTTGGGAAGAGCGTTGTGTGTGTAAAGCATGATTATTTTATTACTGCACATCTTTCCTCAAGCTGTGGGTGCCCAAATGGAAGGATAAATAAAGTTTACATTACCTCCACATGGGTTGCACCCGTCTTTAACCACGGAATGGCATTTTTCTTCAACTGGCCCCGCTGTGTTGTGTCTGTGTAAAGCCCTATTCGCACGGGACTAGTATTATCTGGACCTCTGGTGATTTGTAATAATTGCAGAGAATGTCTGTGATCTTAATCCCGTGCGAATCGGCCATGTCTGTAATTTGTAAAGTAAAAATTCTCCCGCAAATGACCGACCATATTTCGCCGAACACCGAGGTCCTGTGATAATATTAGTCCCGTGCGAATCGGCATCTCTGTGATTTGGCCAGGATTAGGCGGATCAGATATCATTTTTGCAAGCTTTTTTTCTTCCTGTGAGCATTTTTATCTTTATCTTTCATGAAGAAAAAAGTCTGAAATCATAATGCGCACCGTTATGAATTCCCGTGCAGCCGCGCAAACACGGATTATACTTTCACTTTAGAATGACTGTTAATCTGGGAGTAATCTGATTGAATGGTGTGTTTAATATTAACATCAATACTGTTCTTAATGAAAAACAGAACAGTGACAAGTACAATGACAAGCTCGTTTAAATGGGCGCTTTCACATTTAGTTTTGAAACTCAATCTTCCACCGTATATTGTCAGCTTCTCACTCGTGATAAATTAAATCTGACTCCTGCCGCTGGTCTGAGCTCAGTTCATGGCGTCTGTTCACTAACTGAACGAAATTATGTTTATTCATTAGGCTACTATAAAATAATCAAAACGATATTGATGCCTGTTTATGATTTCATACAGCTATCTATAACAAAGTCTTGACATCATATCCGGGAGAAGTCAGTAAATTCGAGTAAAATCACAGGCTTTGCTTATCTCGTGTGAATGCGCCACGCAAAACTCAGATGTGGGGGAGTCATTTCTAAATCACAGAGGTCCCTAGATAATACTAATCCCGCGCAGTCATCCTTGTCAAAGTGTTCGCTGCAAATTTTCACATTCTGTTGCCACAATTCAGAAAGGCACAAACGCGAACCATTTCTTCTTCACTTGTGAGCCCGATCGGATCATGACTCTAGTGATGTCCAGTTCACGAACAAATTGTTCTTTTGAACCGGTTCTTTTTAGTGAACCGGGCGAACCAGTTCACCAAATCAGACTGAATCTAAACGGTTCGCGTCTCAAATCAGCGCTGATCGCACACGTTACTTTAGTCGCTCACTTTCTGACATGAGTGACAGTCCCTCCGAATATAAATAAACTAATGTCTTGAATTATCTGTTCTAACTCCAACCGTTCACTGAACTGAGACATGTTTAGCTGAGAGATCTGATGAACTCACGAGCCGCTGATACTGAGCATGAGCGAGTAACTGAACGTGCAGCGGTCCTCTCCTCAGGATCAGCAGGACAGAGTCGAAAACCGTTTCTTTCAGACACGTTCGATACGGAGAACCAACGCGCCGATGAGCAGAGCTTCTTCATACACACAACGCTCTTCCCAACTGGACTATTTGCCTTTTTTCCGGCTACAACGGAGTTCCCACGGGACATCAGCGCGAGACTACAGCTAGCCGTCTAAAACAGATGAATTTAAACAATGGCTAAGTGGCTAAACGCATCTCGTTGTTGTGTGAGGGACCTGCTCATGTTGGAAAGACATTTTAATTACATTTTGTGTCTGTTAAGAGGCACAAAGACACCCTTTACGTTTATGCCCCCAAAGCTGCCGTTTTAGCTGAGTGGGGGCTTTGGGAATGAACTTTAACAGCTCCGTGTTGCAAGGACCAATCCGGTTTGTTTATTTTTCTATAGACTGTACTCACAAAGATATAACGATCAAGATAAACTTAAAAATTCGCCTTTAAGAATATTCGCCTTAAAAGTTGTCCTTTAAGTATAGTAAATGAGTAAAACTAATTGCTTACTGTCCTCCACTGGTGTACGTTTCCTTACACTGGCTCTAAATGGGAATTTTCTTCTTTATGTCTATTTATCACTCTGTTCGTCTTGTCATGTTTGTCTGCCATTAATAGAAAGTCCTTATTTTGGCAAAACAAAGAGTTGCATCTTACTTGATTCCTGAGTTTCCTCTCTCGCCGCTCCTGTACAGTGGTCAGGTAATTGACGGCCGCATACTCGATAACAGAGAGGAAGACGAAGACAAAGCTGACCCATAGGTAAATGTCCACAGCTTTGATGTAGGAGACTCTGGGCATGGAGGCGTTAACTCCTGTGATGATGGTGGACATCGTAAGAACTGTTGTGATGCCTGTGAGAAAGCAGCATTCATTGGTTGGATATGATTTTCACTGCAAAGAATAGATTTTCTTCCTCTGTGTTTAGTCTTGTTAATATGTAGTACCCTAATAAACTTGCATCCCAGCACAAATATCTAATATCTAAACATTCTAAACATGTACCTCCAATTAAAGTCTATTCAGCTAAAAACTCATTAGTTCTCGCTTAAGCTAAACGTGATGCGTAACTCGAGAATGAACCTCATTGGTTCTCGCTGAAGCCCAAACGTGATGCGTAACTCGAGAATGAACCTCATTGGTTCTCGCTGAAGCCCAAACGTGATGCGTAACTCGAGAATGAACCTCATTGGTTCTCGCTGAAGCCCAAACGTGATGCGTAACTCGAGAATGAACCTCATTGGTTCTCGCTGAAGCCCAAACGTGATGCGTAACTCGAGAATGAACCTCATTGGTTCTCGCTGAAGCCCAAACGTGATGCGTAACTCGAGAATGAACCTCATTGGTTCTCGCTGAAGCCCAAACGTGATGCGTAACTCGAGAATGAACCTCATTGGTTCTCACTGAAGCCCAAACGTGCTGCATATCTCACAAGTATTCAAATACGTTTATTTTACTATGTTCTTTATGAAAGTTTTGAAGCATCAGAATTTGGGGTAAATAGACTTTTAATGGAGAGACAGAAATCTGATTTCAAAGAGAAGCAAGATTATTTTTCTGACACTACTTGCTGATATTTGATCTGGTTTTAAGCATAAACTTAATTTTAATACATTTTGAGTCACTTTGCTTGATTTAAGAATGTTTAGATATGTGTACTGGTATACAATCTCTTTCTTACATGACAAGTACTGAACGATTAAGGAATGTGTAATAATATTTTATCATTACTGTATGAGTTTTATCTTACCGAGAGGAACTCTTGCAGGCACAGCTCTGCGGTCGATCCAGAACGAGACCCAGGACAGCATGACCATCAGCGTCGCTGGGAAATACGTCTGCAGCAGGAAGAAGAAGATGTGTCGACGAAGGGTGAAGTGTATGTAGAGCCGATTATACCAGCCTGGAAAAGACAAATCTGGATTAAAGTGCTGCATTGATACGGTGGTGTTCACAGGTGAGTTACGTTCATGGTGCATTTTTACTATATTATTAATGTTACTCAGGGAAAAGGCCAGATGGCCACCATTTCTCTTCACACAGTGCTACAATCCAATGTCTTTTGCCAGACATTTAGACATTTCCAACAACATGACAGAAAAAAACAGGGGTTAAAGCATGCGGAAAGAGGGCTTAGATCTAAAGCGTAGCCGGTATGGCTCCACATGCAGTTGATTTATTACAGACTTCATTTAATTTGCTAGAGTCTGTTTATAACTTAAACACCACACTAGAACTAAAGCTTAGACTGTGATTTTGCTAAACATATTTTAAAAACTTCAGGTTATATGCCCCTATTATGTTATTTTAAACAGGTTTACATGCATCCAAGTCTAAAAGAATTTCTCATAATCAAAGCCGGCGTTTCACTAAATCCAATGGTATGGTAATGAATGAGTCCTTTTGGCCATACAACAACAACATTCCCAAATAATTATATTATATCTAAAAGTGGACAAAATCCACTAAAAGAACTTCACAATAGACTTAAAAACATTACAAAATCAATGCAAATACTGAAACAGCCCTATAAGCCTTCACTGTGAGCTAACCATGTGAGAAAAGGTGTCTTTTCCATGTTAATCATGAGTTTTATTGTACTAGCCATTCGCAGCGGCGATTCACGAGATTCTGTTTTATAAACACTTTTTATTTCTGTGCTGTTGTGGCTGGAACAACATAAAAAGTTTGACAAGTGCAGATTATGTGCTTTATTTCCAGTGCTTTAAAGTGAATTTGAATATCACGTTCATGACCTTAGCTCCCACAGAAAGCCATGTTCAAACCGTCAACTCAAGGTGAGCAAACAAGTTTATTATATGTACATAAAACGTTTCATTAATGCAGTATGTATTTTTAATCGTGCTAAAATGGTGTTAGATTTAGGAATTCGATATTGTACTTATTCATTGAGTTGTGAATGCATTCGGTGAGCTTGTAGAGAGCCCACCCACACGATCTTCTGATTGGCTGTGACTTTTGATTGATTGAGCTCAGGTCGAGTCTGGTCTGGCGTTAAAAAACCTCGTCACATCACGCCTGGTTAGGACACGTTATTAGGCTTAGGCAGTTGCTTTTTTTAACTAACGAGTTTTCTCTCAGTGTCTGAGAGACGCTTGAGATATGTTCAATGATTCGAGGATCTCTCTAAAACCCACCTGTCCGAGAGCCTGCTCTGCTCTGATTGGTCAGATGGCCCAGTACGTTGTGATTGGTCAGAAACCAAACACTCATTATCATATCTGAATCTCAGCTCTTGACACAAAGTGATACGAACAGTAACGATGGCGTGGGTTTGACCGTATCGATCTCATCACTGTGGATTTGCTTCTCGACATGAACACCAGGAACCAACTCTTCCAGTCTTTATTACTTACTAGGGCTGAACGATATTCTGTCGATCACTTAAAACGGCACCACAAAGCTCTTTACGACGAATAAAAGGCAGGGCTCGACATTAACGCTTGTAACAAGTGGATTTTTTGAAGGGACAAGAGTAAGAGAATTTTACTTGCCTGACGGCCTAATTAAAACAAAAAATAACTAGCGAATCACCAAAATGCAAGAATGTTTGTGCATTAATTTAGTGTAAGTGGCGATCGATATTGGATAATAATATATAAATATAATGAACCGACGATAAGGTCGCGCTGTTGACGCTCGTGCAGCCTCTTGAGGAGAAATTACAACACTAGAGCGTTCTCCTGAATACCATCACGACTGAAAATGACACTGATTTCATATGACAGTTCCATAAACAACTAATTAACATTCACTTAAAGTCACTTACATTTTAGATGCAATATTTAGTGCTGTTGTTCTATTTCAGCAGTGAAAATCGTTCACAGCAGACCCGTAACGCGTCTCAATCACAGCAACAACACAAGTCTGTTACTGAACGATTCAGTGTTTGAATGAATCGTTTGAATGAATGACTCAGTGACTCACTCATTAAGACGGTCCCCTGCTGCCACCTACTGGAGGTTTAGTTTCATGTTTGCACACTTTCCAACATTTCTTTTTGTCACCTGTAGTGAAGCTTGCTTATTACTGAAATGATTAATATCATGGATTGGTAATTATTGACTTTAGCCTGGATTGATGGCTCTCAAAATCGCAATATATATCGTTGGGGAAAAAAATATCGCAATGTAATTTTTTTCCAATATCGTGCAGCCCTAGTGTATACTACATGAAAGATCATTTCTAAAACAGCATAACAGGGGCACTTTACCATGGATAATGTTCTCTGAAACACCTGAAAGAAAGTAGTAAGTAGTAAGGTTTAAAAAATATTTGACACATGTCCAACTGAAATGTTTCAGAAAAATGATCCATGATTGACGTATAAATAATGTTTTAGTGCTAATGTTTTGAAAACATTATTAAAGAACTTTGAACGGACATTATATTAAATTTAAAGGGTTACTTCAGTGATTTAGGATTAAGCTTTGTATTTAATCTGGGTCATTAATGTAGTAGAAATGTGAAATTATTTTTGAATATTCTGAAGACAGAATATGCATTTTTGGCTCATGTGGATGAAAGACTACAACTCCCAGAATGCATTGCTTCGCTGCCCTGTGAGGCCATTCCCAAAGCCACCGCTACTGGATTACTGGAACACTTGCCCACCGCGTTCATCTTCATAAAATCAGTTCAGTTAGAGAACAGACACTACAATTAAAAACTGAAGGTGTGTGTTCAATATAATGTGAATGAGCCGAATGAGAGTCACGGCACAAACGCAGCAGGAGTCAGATTACACTCATCAGGAGAGCTGAGGTAAGCGCGGGCGCGGCAGTCATTCACAGCGTGTGTTCAGCCAGGAGCGTTTTCACTTCATGAAGCTTAACTTTCATAGGAATTAATTTGAGAAGTTGAAACTTTCCCTTTGCACCGCACAGTGTCCATGAATGTCCTGAGATGGACACAACTGAAGAGCGTTATCTCAGATTTTATCTGAAGAAAACTAATCAGACAAGTTCAAATTTTGGCAAAGACCATAGGAGAGTAATGTTCATTATCACCAATAGCATACAGTTCCAGAGTTATCTTGAAATCATTTGGATGCAGATCTGCATGCTGTTGTTGACTGTACAAGCCAAACTAAGCAGAACTCACTTTGCTTCTCTATTAAGATTAATGAATGTTTAGATATTTGTGTAGGAAGATCGTGAGGCGCTTTGGGTGTACACTAGTACAGATGAAAGCGCTATATAAATGCCTCCTTCATTCATTCATTCTTGCAGTGTTCTGAGAATTTGGTGGCGCTAAACACAGTCAAGCCAAGCTGAAGGATTTCAGCATTAAAACACTTCAGACATCTCTTCAGAAGCGGTTACCTGTGCTGCTGTAAAACGCAAGCTTAGTCGTGGTGTGGAACTTCTGGATGAGAAACTGGGACAGAGAAATCCTGTCGTCGGTGTTCAGCGACTCGTTGCCCTTCTTCCAGTAAAGCATGAGATCGTCGTCAGTGTACGCGTCTGAGGAAACATCATCATCACAGAAACAGGGCTTTATCTCTGCAGATATTCACTGACCAGCACCAAACCCCACATGCATCATAATTCCTCCGTTCAACATAACCACATTCACATGGACGGAAGTGTGTGATGTGTTTGTGTACATACAGCTCTCGATCTCTAGTGAGCACGTCTGTGTGTCCAGTGGAAACCGACTCAGATCCATGTTACACATGGCAGTGACGGTCACTCTACAACACAGAAGACATCAAGAGTTAGTTTGGGGGTTCATGCTGACATGCATCAGAAGTGGATTGCAGAGCGGACTGGAATGGACCTGGGGCCTATTGCACAAAACTAGGATAAGGGATTAAGCCGGGATATCTTGGGGATCTTGTCATCTGTATGCAACATTTAGCTGTCGTGTAAACGTACTCTGAAGGCACACTCACACCAAGAACGATAACGAAAGATAACTGTATATTAGTGGATAAATTGAACCAGGATCACCAAGATATCCCGGCTTAATCCCTTATCCTAGTTTTGTGCCATAGGCCCCAGTCTTCAGTTGTTTGCACATTGTTTAATGTTTAAGTATCATGTCATGGAAGAGTCTTGCTACTGTTATTCAGTATCTGTTGTTTTTCTAGCCTGGTCTCGATGGACGGGATTTTGCCCACAACAAAACCTGACCGCTAACAATAATGAATTAAATGTATTTTGTTAATGAGCGGAAATGTCATTGTTTACATGTTCATCTTAAAGGGCATATCACTGCAGAGGTATACGTCCAAACTTTTATTTACCCCCTTAGCAAAGAGTCATCAGAAAACATCACTGTTTTGAATATCAGGCCTTAAAGGGTTAGTTCACCCAAAAATGAAAATTATTTCATTAATTACTCCCCCTCATGTCATTGGACAGCTGTAACACCTTCGTTCATCTTCAGAACACAGATGAAGATATTTTAGTGTAAAGCTGAGAAAGGCTTCAGATAGGCCTCCATTGGCATTCAGTCCATTCCCACTCACAAGACCCATAAAGGCCCTAAACACATCGACACACAGCCCATCTCACTACAGCGGCTGGACAATAATTGTACCAAGCGGCGAGAACAGTTTTTGTGCGCAAAAAAATCAAAATAATGACTTTATCTGCCAAGATATTGTCTTCCGTGTAGGTCTCGGACGTGAACTCAGGCGATAGCGGCGCTCCTCCTCTTCCGGGTCGTGTATTCGCTATGATTCGAACGGCGGAGCTGCGTCATATTCTCGCGCATGCGTCGAGTTCACCTCAATAGTTTGATGGATTATATCGTTATTTAGATTTTTATGCGCACAATAACTATTCTCGTCTCATTGTAGAGTGATTGTCCAGCCGCTGTAGTGAGATGGGCTGTGTGTCGATGTGTTTAGGGCCTTTATGGGTCTTGTGAGTGGGAATGGACTGAATGCCAATGGAGGCCTATCTGAAGCCTTTCTCAGCTTTACACTAAAATATCTTCATCTGTGTTCTGAAGATGAACGAAGGTCTGACGGGTGTCCAACGACATGAGGGGGAGTAATTAATGACATAATATTCATTTTTGGGTGAACTAACCCTTTAAGTGGTGAAATCTATTTCGTGGTAATTATGGTCTTTGCCGATTGAATAGTTTGAGCTGTATTGTATAGTTGTCATAGGATTGTCATGTTTTCAACCACCTATTTTGACTTTTGGGATATCAGATTAATACACAATTACCATCGCCCTGTAGATAATAGATAGGTGTGTGGGACAAAGGATAACCAAATCCAAAAATCTCTACAAATAAAAGGAAATCCTGCACATTTTCATGCATATATCAGTACTTGCAAAAAATATCACAAACCTTTGGTAACACTTTATTTTAGGGTTCAGTTATTAACTATTAACTAGTTGCTTATTAGCATGATTATTACTATTATATTGTCTGTTTATTAGCTCTTATAAAGCTCATATTAATGCCTTATTCTGCATGATCTTATTCTACATCCCTTAATCCGACCCAATACCTAAACTTAAAGGCTACAAAAACTACCTTACTAACTATTAATAAGCAGTAAATTAGGAGATTAATGAGGGAAAAGTCATTGTTAATAGTGAATATGTGTTCCCCATACTAAAGTGTTACCAAACTTTTTATTAGCAACGTTTCGGTCTCATGAACCTTCATCAGGCATTTAAGATTACAAAAGTGTTGAATTGAAACTTCAAGATGTGCATCATTTCTAAAAATGTGCATAATAAATGCACACATATATGCACTCAATGGAGGCAGATCATTTTTTATTCTAGAAGAAGATGCACATAAACTAAACTCAAAACCTCAGGGCTGTGTTCAGCCCTGACAAAACACAGAGGTGCGTTGAACACCCCGTTCTGATGAGAAGGCCATTCTTTGATCTTTTTGAAGAATTATTGGAGCTGAATTTGTATTAATACAATTTTAATACTGCAAAGCATTTTCGATGTTACAGTCACTGCCATTGCTGTCCAGAATAAAGGTGTGAGGGGATTTGTGGAAACCGTGGTTCCTAATTATTATGATCCAAAATTTGCCTCGCATTTCATGATGAAAAGACAAACATGTCTTGTCTTCTAATATCTTCAAGTGTTGCGCATACTGAGCTGCAGCGGACACATTTGTAAATGACTATACTTGGACCCATTACACGAGCTGTCTCTTGAATACTGTGTGGTTTATATGGATGTTGCTGCTGATTGGGCCGACATTTTTGACACACCCACCAAACAAAAGAAAAATGTATCTCAATGATTTAGTTTAATTCCCTCCAGAAGTGTCTCTTATGATTGTGTTCCCAAACACCAGCATCCCAGAGCAAGAGAAAATAACAGCGTTTAAAGTGTTTCGCCTGACGGTACTCATTTATGATGGAGGGGAAAAACAGCAACTTAGAGTTTATTTCTGATATTTGGAGCCAGTTTCTCGGGCAATGACGATTTCTTGAACACATGGACGATTTCTTGAACAATTCATAAATGCTTTATGCCATTTGCCAATTTTCGTTAAATTCAGGAATGAGAGTGGAGGAGCTCCGTAACATCTGGTTTCTGGCAGGTTCACCTCAGACTGTAGAGGACGTTGCCGTCTGGATACACTCGTAACATCACATTGTCCGTTGTTGTGTCATGGATGAAGGATCTTTTCGAATGAACGAAGAACATGTCGGGCACCCAGATCTTCTTCACCAGCCGGCTGTCGAACGTCATGCTTTGATTGTTGGTGCTTGGGAAGGACAAGCGCTCGTCTTTCCAGTAATGCCTTATATACAGCGTCATCGTAAAATCCTGATGGGAAAAAGTAGATGAGGAATGTGCAGACTTATTAACACAGAATTCAAAACATTTACACTAACAGTTCAAGTGAGGCGAGGGACGGTATTGTACAACGATACATACGACACAAAGCACTATGATTACTCACATCAGTGTTACATTAAATGATTAATGTAACGATTCTAATGTTTAAACATAAGAACCATTACATTAATCATTAAATGAGGAAAATATATATATATTTTTTAAATATGAGGGAATAATAAAATACTAAACTTGGTTAAGGTATTTATCTGACAAAATGATTTGTCAAACTACAGCTTTAGTAAAAAGCATACGCTAACATAATCAGTTATTATTGATATTTTGCAGTTTGTTCTTTGCATGTGTTCATGATAGCCTGGCCAAGAATTATGTCACACAATTTGTCATGTCAGCTGCGGTACCCTTATGTACCAGCAGATGGCAGCTTCATTTCCATAGACTCAGTTATTCTTGGACTTCATTTCCCAGCATCCTCTGCTCATTATTAGTTAACCTATTTCACCTGTGTCTTGTTTGTTATTGCCCCATCTATTTAAATACCATTTGCCCTGTGTACTCAACTCTCAATACCCTTCTGAGCTGTAAACGGCAAACTCTTGCCGGGCCAATCACATCGTGTATAGAGTCGGTGGGCGGGCCATAATGACTACGGTAGAGTTGTGTTTGCGTGCTTCTAGTAAACACAGAAACTGGCGAACAGCGGCGGTCTTTCGAATCAGCTTTGACCGCGACTCTGGAAGACTTGAGTTAAGCTTTTCTCTGAGAAAAGAACAAAGAACGGCACTGAAGTCATTCTGAAGAAGGGAAGATGTGTTCGGAGTTTAGCCGACCGGATACGGTGAATGTTTAATCAGTCAGCGAGCTCCGCTTCACCTTCGTTGCTCTGGTTGGTGTAGCGCTATCCTATCGCGTGCAGAGGGAGTTTGACAGACAGCCGTTTATCCGCCCCTCTGATTGAGCCGTCATTGGGGAGTTTCCAGACCAAACGTCTGGATGTGGCTCTGGCTTGTCAGGCTAGTATGCTGTCATTACAACACCAAATCGTTACATCCTGTTTCATTGCGTTATTATCACAAATGAAATAATCGACTTGCTAACGCTTTAGATTATGGACCGTAAAGTACTATGAAAGTAAAGCAAATTTATAGCATAACTTTTGGCAATTATAGTGTAACTATAAAGGAAGTATGTGTAGGTATAAGGGAATAATATGTAATACTGGGTTATAAAGGGGTACCTATCAGGAAAATTAACAAATTATTTATACTGTAAGTATTTTTTAATTAAGAGGTGATTATCCATGTAGTTACAGGGTTAGCACAAAACTGCGGAATGTAAATTAAAGTGGTGCTTGTTCCCCTCTAGTTTCATGTAGTTACAGGGCTAAAAAAAGTCACATTCTGAAATGAAGTACAGTCGAATTGGATATCTAAGTTATTTCAACTTAGATTGTTAAACTGACTTTAAAAAATGAGTTACATCTTATAATTTTTTTTTAACATTTCTTAACTTATTATGTGAGTTAAAACAATGTAAAAACATATGTTGTCATGACTTATTGAACATTAAATTTTTTACAGCGTACAGGGTAAATACGAATCTGGGGCTGTAAACTAAAGTGGTGTTTGTTCCCCTCTAGTTTCAGATAGTTACAGGGTAAGTACAATAAACAACACGTACAAAATCTGATATCCCTCGGAAACATCTATTTGAAAAATAACATTTTTATATATAAAAAGTGTCATAAATCTGTTTTGAACTAAGCTGTTTTTCAAATAGATGTTTCCGAGGGATATCAGATGTTGTACGTGTTGTTTATTGTACTTACCCTGTAACTACATGAAGCAAGAGGGGAACAAACACCACTTTAATTTACAGCCCCAGATTCGTATTTACCCTGTAACATGGATAATTACCCCTTAATTAAAAAATTCTTACAGTATAAATAATGTGTTAATTTTCCTGTTAGATACCCCTTTATTCTCCCCAATATATCATAATACTCCCTTATACCTACACGTACTTACTTTACTTACTTACGTGTAACTACTAAAGCGTTACCATCGACTCCAAGCACAACTACGCAATATGACTACAAAATCTTTAGCACATTTTTATTAATATTTGAATAGGGTGAAGATGCCAATTTTCCTTGCCTGCACATCACTGTTCCTGGAGTTGATTGTTTTATTTGTGATAACTCAATGAAACATGACAAATTGTGTGACACAATTCTTGGCCAGGCTGTCATGAACACATGCACAAAGAAGAGAGAAACTGCAAAATATTAATAACTGATTATGTTGTATTCATCGTTTTACTAAAGCTGTAGTTTGCCCAATCATTTTGTCAGATAAATACCTTAACCAATTTTAGCGTTTTGTTATTCCCTCATATTTAAAAAAGATATACTATTTTTCTCATATGTTGATGGTTTAATCAAACGTCAAACAAAAATCCCCTCCAGACACCACTTTTGGTTATTACTGTATAACAAACCTTGATCTGTTCTTTAACTCAAGAAGAGGATTTGTGTAATAATAAATATATCAATAATGATGTGCTCTTAATTAATACTCACCATGTCAACCTCAGAGATGGTGTCGAGACTTTCTACCTGAACATCTACACCTACTGGAATCGGAGGTCCTGTCGAAGAGAAAACTGTTTTACTTATCACTTCATGACGGTCTCATGAATTAAAATGAAAGGATGTCATTATCATAAAATATTTCATTCTAGAAAATATGTCCACAGTGCCTAGAGTAATGTGTTCTGTGAGCAGACGGGATTTGTTTGTGGCCTATTTTAGCTCAGTGACACAGGCGCTCAAATGCAAGTGGGTCATGAGCGATCACAGGGCTGCCGACCGACAGACCGTCTCACATCTGGATGTTTTCCTTTTCCCTACAGCCAGAATATTCTACACATGACAAGCCAAAGCCAAAGAGATCATGAAAAGTGTTGTAATGTTATCAACCAGTATAACTGAGTCGAGTTATGAAACGGATGCTCTACTCTGCGGTAGAAAGTAAAGCTGCATTTAACATGTTGCTCAAACGGCACCAATGCTGTGGGTTTGATTCCCAGGGGATAAAGACAGATAAAAAATGAACTAAAGGCTCTTCCAATTGCTTATTTTTCAGCACAAAAACTTTACTGACGAAGCAAAATGACGATATTAAGTCTTGCTGATAAAATCATCAAAATGAGTTTGTACAAGAACAAATATCTGCTTGTGGGGTCAGAAAAGTAATCTTAATTCAAAGTGAAAACTGCATTTTACATTTTTCATCTTGATTTAAAAATGCTTAGATATTTGTGCTGGGAAAACAAGACAAACATACTGAGGAAGAACATCATTGCAGTGTAGAAAAATGTTGAACTGCATAGCATGGACTAAATCATTAAAACCATCCATAAATACAAAATATATTAATTGTTAACCACACAACCACGCGCAGCAGTGCAGATATCTCTTATATATCTGGATGTTATAAGCAGCTCATGCTCACCTCCAAACGCTGGTCTCATTGTAAAATCATGGTCATCTATCCTCAACAGCTGCTCTGATTTGGTCATAGGAGACTTTGTCATGTCTGGACTTCTTCTGAAGATCGGGCTAAAACGGTGATAAGAGTAAAACTATTAGACAAAGCTGTGTGTGAATGGGGAACTAAATAAAATGCTTCGAAAGCAACATAGATTATCATCTTAGAAATGTGTTTTTCTTCAGAGACAAAATGCATTTCTCATACCGATGTACCGTAAAGCCTTTTAAAAATATTTTTGAATTCTTCTTCCTCTATTTTTTTAATTTTCTCTTCCTATTCTAGCTTATGCTGCTCTGAGTAATATCCAGACCTTTGTATTTAAGGCACTTTTGCGTTTCTTCAACTCTTCATGACAGATCGTAGCCTGGATGCCAGCCGCACTTAGCCCCGCCCACAATTCTTTTAGGTCGAGCAGTTCGGTCTGGCCTCACTCCGTAGAGGAGTAACCAATGAGATCATCAGGGCGGGCTTTAGCGGATGACGGACAGATGATCAACAGAAACTGACCAATGAGATCATCAGGGCGGGCTTTAGCGGATGACGGACAGATGATCAACAGAAACTGACCAATGAGATCATCAGGGCGGGCTTTAGCTGATGATGGACAGATGATCAACAGAATCTGACCAATGAGATCATCAGGCAGGCATTAGCCGATGATGGACAGATGATCAACAGAAACTGACCAATGAGATCATCAGGGCGGGCTTTAGCCGATGACGGACGGATGATCAACAGAAACTGACCAATGAGATCATCAGGGCGGGCTTTAGCCGATGACGGACGGATGATCAACAGAAACTGACCAATGAGATCATCAGGGCGGGCTTTAGCCGATGACGGACGGATGATCAACAGAAACTGACCAATGAGATCATCAGGGCGGGCTTTAGCCGATAACGGACGGATGATCAACAGAAACTGACCAATGAGATCATCAGGGCGGGCTTTAGACAATGACGGATGGATGATCAACAGAAACTGACCAATGAGATCATCAGGGCGGGCTTTAGCAGATGACGGACGGATGATCAACAGAAACTGACCAATGAGATCATCAGGGCTGGCTTTAGCCGATGACGGACAGATGATCAACAGAAACTGACCAATGAGATCATCAGGACGGGCTTTAGCAGATGACGGACGGATGATCAACAGAAACTGACCAATGAGATCATCAGGGCGGGCTTTAGCTGATGACGGACAGATGATCAACAGTACCGTAATCATCACGTCATCAAAGGGGCTTGGATTTTATTTGTTCTAATCCTAAACGGAGAGCTTGTTTGTATCTGCATCACCTTCACTATTTCTCTCAGTAATGATCATGTTGGGAAAGTACTCTGTGTATCATTAAATTCTTTTTTTTTTTTTTAAACACTGGCAAAGATCATTTATTCCAGTGCGCCTGCAGACAGGGTCGCAAAGTTTTTACAACAAAACCCACCAACAACTAGCCCTAAACAATAGCTTCTCGGGGGGTTCTCTTGGAAAATGGCGTTTGGGGGTAAAATGTGTGTTATTTTGGCAAGGTTGATGCTAGATTTCGCACTCATGGGTCACCGTCTATATATCACATAATAGTTGCTTCAACCCCCGGACATAGAAAACAACCCGCAGAGAAAAGTGGACTTGGCAACACAGTGCAGTTGAGCTCTGTTGACATTTGACAATGCGTCGCTTCATTGCTCTGATTGGTTGTCGGTCTGTCCAATTGATGTCTTTCCTGGTTGGGTTGAAACACGCCCCATAATCACAGCCCAATGAGCATCAGACTCATATTCTGACTAGAGCTGAGGATGAGCATGTCAGGCTAGACAGATACATTTAAATCTAAATATGTAGCGTAACTCAAGAAGTCTTTCAAACAGCAATACTAACAAAAGACTGTAAGATCACTATAAAAATCCATATTGAATCTTAATGCACCTGCCAGACTTGTGGTTTCCTCCATCCACTCGTGTTGTTTCTCTCCGTAATCTGTGAGGGAAAAGAATGAAATGAAATTCGTCCATATCACCAAAACCTGCAGTAATTCAGCATTGTGGATGTAAACAACATGATCAAATGCGTTAAATGGATTTGAGAGCATTGCAGGACAGTAACAAAGAATTTTTTAACTTTCTTACAGTACTTAAGTGGCTACATTTTCCAAGTATCTGTATTTTCATTTTGGGAAATTTTTTAATTTTCTCCTCTATATTTCATAAAATTATGTTGGTCCTTGTTATTTTGAATTGAACAAAATTGTCTCAGATTACGACTGTGAGACACTGCATCCAAAGATGAGGCTATGGGGAACACCTCTGTGAGACTGCATCTGAAGCAAGTGCAATCATAATTATAATAATTGCTGCATCACCCGTGACATGTGACGAAAACCACAAAAGCGATAAGGGATACCCGAACAAAGCAGCGTCCGCTTCTGATAGGCTGAAACAAGCCACTCACAGCAGGTATGCAGAAAGTATGGTAAAGGGATAAGGCAGTATGGTGTATGGTAAAGATTCCCTTCTCAAGGAACAATGCCTAATCTGAGACGTTCCCTTTCAAGATCCAAAAATGACGCTATGGGGAACAAAAGGCTCACTGCGCCATACTGACAAGTTCCTGTCCTGATGTAAAACTGTCTAAGCTCAGGGCAGGAGTACTCGAGGGCCTAGAACAGAAGGCAGGTCCAGACTATAAAATCATATAAATGTTTGAGGAGAAGACCAGCCTGCATCATCACAGACTTCTTGGTGGGAGACCCCTGACAATAAATCTTTTGAAGTGGCCATACACCTGGTAGAATGGGCTCTTACCAACATAGACGAGGACATGTTGCGCGCCTCATAGGCAACAAATCATCACTTCCACATCAGGAGGTTTTCTGAACATAAATCTCAAGAGCCCTCAAAGGGGCAGTAAGTTCAGCCTCTCTTGGTCCGCTCACACAAAAGGAGGAGGATGGAAGACCTGCAGAATCATATGCGGTTGTGTACGATGGTACCTAAGGCACGTAGCCCCGGTGAAGAATAATCTTTGCCCTCCCCGGTGAAAACTCCAAGCAGGAGCATCAATTGACAGGGCCTGCAAATCTCCTACCCTCTTAAGAGAAGTGAAAGCCAACAAGATCATCATCAAAGAGAGAAATTTCTCAGAGACAAATATTATTTTCCCTTGAAGGGCACTTCGGGAGAGGATGCCATTTGTAGAAGCGTTCCAAACTAAAGTAAACATCTGAATCCCAAAGGGCCCTTCCACAGGTCCATTAGTGACATGCAATGGTCACTTCAAGGAAAAAATGTGATCATTTATGGTCATGTTCTGCCCTTCGGAGTGAGCAGGGCATAAGGATACTCACTTCCAATTGGAATTTGCCCACAGCCTATAGGCTTTAAGGGTACAGAAACAGCCCCTCTAAAACCACAGCCAAGTACAAGTGAACTCTCACATGAACCGCAGGCCTCATCCTCAAAGTGCCATGAAGGAAACAAGTTACCAACTTGTGTCTTCCCAAAGACCCATTGTCTAAAGGTGCATACAAAGCAGCTATGTCAAAGTCTGAGAACCACTCTCTGGCCGGCCAGACTGGGACAACAAGGAGTAGACTGATGCTGTTCTGGCAAACTCTCCCCAGTACTCCTGGGAGCAGACCAATTGGGGGGAAAGCGTACAGATGTAGCCTCTGCCATGTCTGAACCATGCCATCCAGTCCAAGAAGAGTTGGATGTGTGAGGGAAAAACAAAGCATACATTGAGTTGCCTCTTGTAACACAAACAGATCATCTTGTGGGAAGTCTCCAATCTCCGGGCCTCAGCCTCTGTCTCGACAGTATGTCTGCCCCACATTGAGGTGCCCAGGGATTAAACTGCTCTAAAGGGGAATCAGTTTGCTTTGGAACCACAGAAATATCTGGTGTGCCAGTCTGCACAGAGGGAACAACCAAAGACCCTCACCTGCCGATGATTTATATAGGAAACTACTAACGTATTTTCTGTGCAAACAAGAACATGGTAGCCCCTGAGGACTGGGAGGTAGTATTTCAGATCTAGAAATAAAGCTATCTCCAAAGACCCCAAATCGAGCAACCCTACGTGATTCCTCCCCAGACTGTAAAGGATTACCGTCTTGCAATGACACTGCTGCCAAAATGGACTCTGTAAGAGCATTGTCTTGGAGTTTTGTCTCAACCCCAACCGCTATACTGTATATACCCTGGAGCCGCAGAGGAGCCGGCTCTTCATAAATGGCCAGGGGGATAATGCTAGGCTGAAAGGAAGAACCCGATACTGGTACACTTCGCCCCAAAAACGAACCTCAGGAACTCCCTGTGTAGAGGAAGGATGGAAATGTGAAAGTATACACCCTTTAGAGTCCAGTCTTCGGATCTAATTTGATCATCAACATTTTGAACTTGTATCTCCTCAGAGTCTGGTTTAATGGACACAGAAATCCTTCTTCAGAACTACGAAATAGCGTCCGTTGCTGGAAGCTTTGCATGCAGAACTCGGCACTGAAGATGGCGGAGGGGGAATTAAACGTCGACAGTCTCATTTCTTGTCTTCTTGAAGGTAAGCCTTTCGAAAGTGAATACATTTTAACGTTTACACAAAGATACTCGGTAATAAGGTATTTGTCATAATCTGTTTTTCTGTTGGTGAATGGGAAATTGTGCTCGTAAAGAGAGAAGATTTGCGTTTCTGCACCCTGTTTACAAACATGGCTATGGCCTCGGGTTTGGACAGCCTTTATCTCTCTTTCTCCTCTCCTCTCCTCTCGTCTCTCCTCTCCTCTCGTCTCTCCTCTCCTCGTCTCTCCTCGTCTCGTCTCGTCTCGCCTCTCCCTCCCTCTCTCTCTCTCTCTCCTCTCTCTCTCTCTCTCTCTCCTCTCCTCTCCTCTCCTCTCCTCTCCTCTCCCTCTCCCTCTCCCTCTCCCTCTCCCTCTCCCTCTCTCTCTCTCTCTCTCTCTCTCTCTCTCTCTCTCTCTCTCTCTCTCTCTCTCTCTCTCTCTCTCTCTCTCTCTCTCTCTCTCTCTCTCTCTCTCTCTCTCTCTCTCTCTCTCTCTCTCTCTCTCTCTCTCCCTCTCTCCCTCTCTCTCTCTCTCTCTCTCTCTAACCAAACTGGATTCTGTACCATTTTCCCACTCTAGCTGGTGTTAGGACCTATTTCCTGAAGCCTTTGGGAAAGCTCTTATGGCACTTTTCCACTGCATGGTGCGTTTCGGTACGGCTCAGTACGGTTTGCTTAAATAGTACCACAAGATCAACTTTCCCTTGTGCACCGTCGACCAAATCAAAAGCGTATTGTTGTACGAGTGCCTACTCTTTTTAGCAGTATTTTGTTTCGCTGTCCTTGGCCTCCTTTGAAACAAACTTCTTTGTATTTAAAAATACCCACATGCAGAGAAGTAGAGGCGGCACAATTACAACGATCACTCTATAATCCCACCCACTTTAAAGCGGCACTAACTGCAGTGGAAAATGTGCCGAACCAAGTTATACCACACAGTGGAAAAGCGAAGTGAGCCGTGGTGACATGCAGAGAAAAAGTGCCAGTGCTGTACTTTTACTGAAGTACTTGATTTGTGTTCTTAGTCCACCGCTGTATTTAACAAAGAAGCACAGGGATGTTTGAGCGGTTTTACACTTCATTGTTGAACGATTGTGATTGCAACCATTTGGGCTTTTTCAGTCAATTCCAGTTTATGTTGTACAGCATAATTTCCTCATATGCATCACATGCATCTGAGCTGTTTTTGAAGCATCTTTGTTTTTCAGCTTAATTCAAGCACATCATCCTCGTCATCATGTGCAAACGACAGCTGAAGAACAGAGCAGCAGAAGCAGGCTGTGATGTTTGACGTGATGTTACTGGATGAGAGAGAGAGAGAGAGAGAGAGAGAGAGAGAGAGAGAGAGAGAGAGAGAGAGAGAGAGAGAGAGAGAGGCTGCGGTCGCTCACCAGCAGCTGGTTAATAATCCGCTCAGCAGAAATCCTCTCTGTTCCCCAGAACAAACCAGCAGTGTCTCCTCCACTGCCACAACACAACACTGATCTGCCATCATCTGTTCCTGCTTCAAACAGCGCAAGGAGGTCACGCATTTCCTAAAAATAAGGGTTCTTTACTAGCATTGCGGTTTCCACACACAAAAATTATGTTCTTCCAATGTTTTCCAGTACAAATATCTAAACATATCTGCCAATTGAGTCAGGAAAATAATCTTGTTTTCCCTTTGAATTAAGTAGATTTTTTTGAATCAACTGGCAGATATTTGTTGTTTTAAAAACAAACTTTTTTACTAAAGAAGTAATATCTTGAGTCATTTTGCTTCTCCAATAGATCTATCTGATTTAAGAATCAACCTACCTGTGATTTTCTAATGATCCTGGAGACATTAGCTGTGTCTCATTTCAGAAGGCCGCGTCCTCCGGAGGTCGCATTCGAAGGGCGCATACGTCATAAGGCCGTCTCATTTCAAAAAAGTGAGTAGGACACTCCAAATGCGACCTTCGAATGCGTCCTTCTTTCACAGGATTTTGGAGTGTGCATGAGGTGTAGCCTTCGCGGCTTGAGACAACCCACAATTCTTTGCGTCGCCGTCATATATATTTTTTCATATTATATGAAAAAACTGCAGCACTGCCAGATATCCATGCGAGCGTAGGTGTGGTGTTTAAAATGTAAGTTCAAGCTTGTTTTTATTTTTTAAGCTCTATTACCTCAAACATAGTTGTGGTTAACAGGATTACAACACTTTAGTGCTTTTTAAACGTTTAGAACAGTACATTGCTGTCAAGACAAGAAACAAGTTAATTTTCAAGTTATAAATAATTTTCATTCATATAAACTGGCCTGAGAGCGCAACGAGGCTGAACGTGTTGGCATAGCAACGTGATACTTCCTGCCTGCGTGTCCTACAAAGGACGTCTCGTTTAATACTGATTGAGGACACTCCGTATACTGCATCCTACACAGGACGTGTCCTCCGGAGGACGCAGCCTTCGAAATTTAACGAAATGAGACACAGCTATTGATTAGCATGTTCAGGTGTGTTTGATTAGAGTTGGAGCTAAACTCTGCAGTGCATTGGCCCTCCAGGGTAAGAGTTGAATAGCCCTGGCCTAATGGGACCATTTAAGACTCTATTAGCTGGAATTGACTGACATATTTTAGAACTTTTTGAACCTATCCTTTTCCCATCATGGGATCATTTTATGAATTTAGTTTTAATTAATTTTATCATATTTTTTTTATTTTATTTAAACAGCTCGTAAACATACTTTATCAGTATAAAAGATGAAATTACCTGTTAAACATTACTATTGTTCAATCATGTAAGACATTTCTCCTTATATAGAACATTTGGCATAAACACAAAGTCAAGAACACCAGAGTTCTATTTAGAACCCACTGAACCTGTTCCGCTGCACAAAACATCCTTTAGAATATTACAAACCCCATTCCAAAAAAGTTGGGACACTGTACAAATTGTAAATAAAAAAGGAATGCAATCATTTACAAATCACATGCACTTATATTTTATTCACAATAGAATATAGATATATAGATATAGATAATATATTTGGATTCACCAATTCCCCCAATGCTGCGGCGGACAATAGAGGAGCAATATCAGAATGGAGTTTCTCAGAGAAAAATTGCTTGCACAGAGTTTGAAGATATCATCATCTCCAGAGCATAATATCATCCAAAGATTCAGAGAATCTGGAACAATCTCTGTGCGTAAGGGTCAAGGGTCAAAACCAAACTGGATGCCTGTGACCTTCAGCCCTTAGACGGCACTGCATCACACACAGGAATGCTCCTGTAATGGACATCACAACATGGGCTCAGGAATACTTCCAGAAAACATTGGTGAACACAATCCACCGCGCCATTCGCCGTCGCCGGCTAAAACTCTACAGGTCACAGAAGAAGCCATATCTAAACATGATCCAGAAGCGCAGGCGTTTCCTCTGGGCCAAGGCTCATTTAAAATGGACTGTGGCAAAGTGGAAAACTGTTCTGGGGTCAGACGAATCAAAATGTTAAGTTCTTGGGACGCCATGTCATCCGGACTAAAGAGTACAAGGACAACCCAAGTTGTTCTCAGCGCTCAGTTCAGAAGCTGATCTCTGATGGTCTGGGGTTCATGAGTGTGTGTGGCATGGGTAGCTTACACATCTGGAAAGGCCATCAATGCTGAAAGGTCTATCCAAGTTCTAGAGCAACATCTGCTCCATCCAGACGGCATCTCTTTCAGGGAAGACCTTGCATTCTCCAACATGACAATGCCAGACCACACACTGCATCAATTACAGCATCATGGCTGCGCAGAAGAAGGATCCGGCACTGAAATGGCCAGCCTGCAGTCCAGATCTTTCACCATTAGAAAACATTTGGCACATCATAAAGAGGAAGATGCGATAAAGAAGACCTAAGACAGTTGAGCAGCTAGAAGCCTGTATTAGACAAGAATGGGACAACATTCCTATTCCAAAACTTGAGCAGCTCGTCTCCTCAGTCCCCAGACGTTTGCAGACTGATATAAAAAAAAAGAGGGGATGACACACAGGGGGAAACATGGCCATGGCACAACTTTTTTGGGATGTGTTGATGCCATGAAATCTGACTGAGATGAGGATGATTTAAAGGAAGCTGCCCGAGGCTTCAGTAGCGACGAAAGCTGCTTTTCCATCAAACCGAGTTAAATGTTTACAGCCACTGAACTAGATGATGATCGCTGATTAGAAACTGCCGGGAAATCACCATATGCTCTCTGATTACTGCATCTTAAGGGATGATGCTTCTAGCGCCTTCTGGATACACAAGGGTGAAACCCAAACTTTCAGACACTGATATAATCCTGATATCGATCAAAGTAGGCTATAGGGGGGAAAACACATCACCACTCAATGAGAAAGTTGCATTTAAAACGACAATACATTTTCTGCGTTAAGCTTCATGATGGGAGAAAGCACAGCGCATT
Source organism: Pseudorasbora parva (assembly GCF_024679245.1). Taxonomy (NCBI): domain Eukaryota; kingdom Metazoa; phylum Chordata; class Actinopteri; order Cypriniformes; family Gobionidae; genus Pseudorasbora; species Pseudorasbora parva. The sequence goes on from NC_090181.1 coordinate 48,456,839, forward strand.
TGGCAAGCGAGCCACCAGAGTGCATTTCCGTCCTTTGCACGATTCACAACAGGATTATTACCTGCTTTGCTTGTAGGTCTCCAGTTTGTGACCTCTTTTGTGAGCCGATCTCCCGGCGGCGCCCAGCAGACAGACGCAGATGAACACGAGCACAGTATCCAGCTGCATGCTGCACATATTCAGCGCTCACATTCCCCGCGCTCCTCAAGCCCAGCCAGCCTCAGCGCTCCTCCCGCGGTCATCGGCTCTTCAGTGCTGCAGCACGGAGCTCTGTGCTCCAACATCACACACAGCTTAATCTCCACGCTGGGAAAAGCAATTTTGGACTAAACCCATAAATCCTTGAGCGTCAGATGGCACAGATTTGATCCCTGCAGCCGTGGCGGATGCGCTCTGCTCGCCATGCACCGCCCCAAACCAATTCTCCTAATGATACATCTCTCTCTCTCTCTCTCTCTCTCTCTCTCTCTCTCTCTCTCTCTCTCCTCTCTCTCTCTCTCTCTTTCTCTCTCTCACTCTCTCTTTCTCTCTCTCACTCAATTCAATTCAATTCAATTCAAGAAGCTTTATTGGCATGACAAAAACATACATTTTGCATTGCCAAAGCATTAAGACAACATAAAGTGATTTGTAACAACTGATCATAAAAACTTAACAAAATATTAATAATAAAATAAGTTAATAATAAAATAAATTAATAATAAAAACAACAAAATATGAATAGTAAAATAAATAAAGATTTATGATAAGAAAATCAAGCTAATTTTAATATAGAAAACATGTAAAGGCTGAACATATATACACTATATACATGGGTGCAGGTCTAAAGGGAGTGTGTATTGGCTGTGAGAGGGTGTGTGTTTATGGGCTGTGTGTTTGCTCGTCCCTCAGGAGATGGCAAGAGGATACAAATCTTGCAGCTATATTTGAGCATTTGGCTTCTTCACCAAGAATGTAGCTCAGTTTTTGGGTTGGGCTACAGGTGCTGAAATGGGGGAATATTTTATTAATTTGGGGGTAATAATGATCTCTAATATTTTTGTATTTTGTGCATTCTGTGAGGAAGTGCAGCTCGGTCTCTGTCACTCCCAGAATGCAGTGCGAGCAGAGTCTGTCCTCACGGGAGAGCCAGGTCTGTCTGCGCCGGCCCGTCTCTATGGCCAGACTGTGCTCGCTGAGTCTGTACATCGTCAGGGTTTTCCTGAGGCTCACGTCCCTCACTGAGCTCAGGTACTGCGCTGCGCTGTATTCTCGATTTAGGGCCGAATAACATTCCAGTTTGTGCTGGTTTTGAATGGTGTGTGTCCAATGGGTGATGTACTTTTCTTGTTCTGTGATCATAATTTTTGAGGGCCGAATGTGTGCGAGTGTGTGTGTGTCCTGAGGCCGGCTGATCTCTGTGTGTGTGAGCTCAGTCAGTCTCAGCACCAGCTGACACAGGGGACTCCTCGTCACGCTCAGCTCTTGGTGTTTCAGGGCTTTGTAATGGTATGTGTTGGGGTCGCTTGTTTTCAGGTGTTTCCAGAATTTGATGGCTCTTTTTTGGATGTTTAGAAGGAGAGGGTATTGGCCTAATTCTGCCCTGCATCCGTTGTTTGGCGTCTTTCTTTGGACTTTGAGGATTCTTTTACAGAAATCTAAATGTAGAATTTCAGTCGGATGTTTTTCCCAATTTAAGAAATCAAATTTTATAGAAGGACCCCACACTTCACTGCCATATAAAACAATTGGTTCAATTATAGATTTGAAGAGTTTGAGCCAAATTTGGATTGGGATGTCGAATTTAATGGTTCTTTTTATGGCATAGAAAGCCCGTTGAGCTTTCTCCTTGAGTTCATTCACAGCCAGAGTAAAGTTACCCGTTGGAGTTATTTTGAGGCCGAGGTAAGTGTATGCTTTGGTGGTCTCAATGGTTCTGTGTGACAGTGTGAACGTGTGTGTTGGTCCCTGAGATCTGGAGCGCTTTTGGAACATCATGACTCTAGTTTTCTGGAGGTTAACGGTCAGGGCCCAGGACTGACAGTAATCCTCCAGCAGATCCAGGCTGTCCTGAAGCCCCTCTTTAGTGGGCGACAGGAGAACCAGGTCATCTGCATAGAGAAGACACTTAATGTCTGTGTCGTGTAGCGTGAGACCTTGAATGGGGGCATCTTCTAATATGTTGGCCAATTGGTTGATGTAGATGTTGAAGAGGGTGGGGCTTAAGCTGCAGCCCTGTCTCACGCCACGCCCCTGGGGGAAGAATTCTGTCCTTTTGTTTCCGATTTTAACAGCGCATTGGCTGGCCGTGTACATTGATCTGATCAAATCATAGAATTTTCCCCCTATTCCACTGTCAATAAGTTTTAGGTATAATCCTGTGTGCCAGATCGAATCGAATGCTTTCTTGAAATCAACGAAACAAGCAAAAATTTGTCCTTTGTTTTGGTGTACGTATTTATCAATTAGTGTTTGTAGTGTAAAAATATGGTCAGATGTGCGACATTTTGGAAGAAAGCCGATTTGACATTTACTCAAGGCATTGTGCTTCATAAGGAAGTCTAGAAGTCTGGTGTTTAAGACACTGCAGAGGACCTTCCCCAGGTTACTGTTCACACAGATGCCTCGGTAGTTGTTAGGGTCTAATTTGTCTCCGCTCTTGTGGATGGGGCTGATGAGGCCCTGGTTCCAGATCTCAGGGAAGAAGCCGACACACAGAACATCATTGAACAGCTTTAGCATGGCCAGTTTGAAGCTTTGGTCTGTGTGTTTCAGCATCTCGTTCAGGATGCTGTCAACACCACAGGCTTTCTTGGGCTCAAGGGCCCGTAATTTGTCTTCCAATTCTTCCATTGTTATGGGGAAATCTAAGGGGTTTTGGTTTGCTTTAATTGATCTTTCCAAATTGTCTAGTTTATTATTTATATTATTTTGGTTAGAATTTTGGATTTTAATTGGGCTATATAATTCTTGGAAGTGGGTTTTCCATGTCTCCCCATCTTGTATTGCCAGAATTTCTTGATTTGGTTTGTACAATAATTTTAATTTTTCCCAAAATTTGTGTGAATTTGTAGATTTTTCTATTTCTTCAAACTGGTTTTGCAAAAACTGTGCTTTTTTCCGCCGCAGTGTGGCTTTATATTGTTTTAGCGCCTCACAGTAATGAAGGCGGAGCTCCGGATTGTCTGGTTGGCGGTGTTTTTGGTTTGATAAATTTCGGAGGTTTTTTCTCAGAGCCTTACAGTCCAAATCAAACCATTTGTCTGTGTCTAGATGTTTTTTCTTTCGTTTAAAAAAGGTCAAATTACTCTTTTGTGCTGTTTTGTAGAATAGATTGTTAAGATGTTGAACTTCCTGATTGATGCCGAATTGATTTTTAGGGAATACCTGTGTTTGAAATGAATTTAAGAGGGATTGTATTTCTGTGGATTCGACTGCGTTAGTGTAATTAGTGGCGCTGTTTTCTGTCCATTTAAATGACATAATTTTGCTCATTTGATATGGTGTCCTAATTGGTTTGGGTGATGTTTCAGATTGTTTTACATAGAGTGTGATTTGGCTGTGGTCTGAGAAAGGTTTCAGGGGTTTGACTGTGAATGCCCTCAGGGAGGAAAGCTCGAGGTCTGTGATGGAATAGTCCACAGTGCTGTTACCAAGAGCTGAGCTGTAGGTGTATTGGCCGAGCGAGTCCCCGCGCAGTCTCCCGTTGGCGATGTACAGAGCCAGTCCTCGGCAGAGCTGCAGAAGCTGCCGTCCGTGAGCATTCACGGCCTGATCGCGGCTCTGTCTGGCAGGGTAAGAGGGGTACAGGTCATTATAGCCAGTAATAAATCTATTGCCTTGTGGATCTAAAAAATCAAATTCCTCTCCTGTTCTGGCGTTTAAATCACCCATCAGCAGCACATTTCCCTGGGCCTGGAAATGGCTGATTTCCCCTTCTAAGTTCTGAAAAGTTTCCTCTTGGAAATAAGGAGACTCGAGGGGAGGTATATATATGGCACAAAGGAAGACAGGTTGGGATGTTGAAATTATTCCTTTGTTAATTTTCAGCCACAGGTGGTACTGATCTTTTTTAACTAGTTCTATGGCCAGGTCGGCTTTGGTCCAGATTATCGTCCCCCCCGAGTCTCTTCCCTGTGTGACTGATGGGTGTTTAACTGATGGTAGTAATATCTCTCTGTATCCTGAGGGACAGCCAGTAAACACATCTGCTCTACACCAGGTCTCCTGTAGGATGATGACATCTACGTCTTCTAGCTCACGCATGAAATCAGGGTTTCTGCTTTTAAGGCCAAAGACTGAGGAGTTTAGACCCTGGATGTTCCATGATGAAAACCTAAGGGATTTCATCATAAATGTTTACGTTGAAGTAATCTATGTATGGTAAGTTTGCCTATTTGAGAAATAAGAGATGGATATTATTATTTTATTTTTTTCAACTACAAAAAATCTAAGGAAAACAATGAGTAGTTGAGGTCAATGTTAAATGAATGCAAAACATCGATAGATGGGCTATACACTACTAGTGCTAACAGTGGTCATAGTAGTGTGTGAAAATATGTTTTTTTTGTTTGTTTGTTTGTTTGTTACCACTGTCCACTGTGTGTAAGTAGGTGGGAGCAGATGATACCCAGCATATGTTGGATGTCGTGGAGTTCAGTGTTCGCTCGGGTCACTCCTCCACTGACCGCTTGGGCGTAGCTCGGTCTGCTGGGCTGGGCAGGGCTCTGCTGTGGACGGGCTTCGGCTGCTGGAGCTGTGGGGCTGCTGTAGGGCAGTCTCTGCCTGTATGGATCCAGTCCAGGTGCTGGAGCTCTGTGCGGTGTTCTGGGAGGGGCTCTGGATGGGGTGTTGGCTGGGGCTCTGGATGGGGCTGGGATGTAGTTTCCTGGGGTGTGTCTCATTGGCTTGGCTGGGCTAGGGCTGGTTCTGCTCCACCTGCTAATGTTTGTCTGGTTGGTCCTATTTAGGGCGACATCTTTGAGTCTCTTTGCAAGTATATGTACTAGACTCTTGTAAAGGTGGACGTGGTCATATAGGCAGTCGGTGTCCAGGTCTGGATGGTGGGCCAAGTGGACGTTAGGCAGGAGGGCACAGTGTCTGGAGATGCTGGAGTTTATTTTAAGAATTGTGTTGGGGTGGAAGTCTTTCCTCTGGAGCAGAGTAGACAGGATGATTTTTGAGTTGGGGAAGGTTTTTCTGGCTTTCTCCACGACCGCTCTGAGGGAGTCGGACACTCTGTCTTGTTGGCTCCGCAGGTCGTTTGTGCCCGTGTGGATTATGATGTGGCTGGGCCGGCCTAGCTGTGATTCTGTCAGGAGCTCCAGGGCTTTGTCAGTGGTGGGACACCAAAATTTAACCGCTTTGTGTCGGGGGAAAAGTTTCTTAATGTCAATGAATTTTCCATTTGAGTCAATGAGCAGGGCTATTTGCGGTTCCTCTGTGCTGGATGGAGCTGGGCTGCTGTGGGACGAGGGCTGGTGCTGTTGTGCTGAAGAGTCAGACAGGGGGGGCTGTGATGGCTGAGAGCTGTCCGGGTCGGGTCTCTCTGCGCTGACGGGTCGGTGCTGAGGCTCTGGGCTGGAGGGCAGTGTTTGGACTCTGTGGGTCTCTGGGCTGGAGGGCAGTGTTTGGACTCTGTGGGTCTCTTCTCCTCTGGCCAGGATGAGCTCTCTCAGCTGCTCTCTCAGGGCCTGGAGCTCACTGCTCTGCTGCTCTCTCTCCTCCTGTATGTCTCTCAGCTGCTGCCTCATCTCTAGCGTGGCCTGTTCTCTGTCTTGGAGCTGGAGTCTCAGCGCGCTCAGCTCACTCTGATAGCTCTCCTTCTCTGACTGAAGCGTTCTGGTTTGCTGTGTGAGGGCTGTCAGTCTCTGTGTTAAGCGCTCTGTGTTCTGCTGGAGTTCAGCATGAGCTGCGCATGTGTGTGACTGTGGCTGCTGTTTCAGCACAGTTTCTCTGAGCTGCACCATCTCCATCTCCAGCTTTGTGAAGTGCTCCTGGAGCAGGGGTATGGATTTGAGCAGGGTGGATGAGGGCTTCTCAGTTATATCTGCAGAGGTGGGCCTGGGGTCTGAGGTGCTCGTCTGTGGGTTCTGATCAGAGGACAGCCTTTCAGACAGTAAGGCTTTCTCATGTCTCACGGTGTCTCCAATTGCTCTGAAGTCGGCCTGGAATAATGTCAGGTTCCCCTGTACCATGACTGTGCCGTTCTTGTAGATGTTTACAGTCATCACTGTGCTGTCGGGGTCTTGTGCTTCTCTGATTTTGACTTTCCAGCCATTACAGATTCCTTCTTTCTTTACAGAGGGGTAATGGCTGATGATGGCTTTGTGCCAGGCACTGGGGTGATCAGAGAAGAAGATGAGGTTGCAGATTTCTCCCGTTTTAAACCGATCTGCGAACAGAGTCTCTGGACTGTTTGTCAGGAGTTTCTGCTTGAAGCTTTTCCTTGCGGAGTCCGTTGTGACCTCAGAGGGGTACTGTATGGGGAGGGGGGCGCTCGTCTGCACATCACAGTGGGGGGATGGGAGCTGCTGCTCTGATTGGCTCATTCTCTCTGGCTCATTTAAATTGATACATTGAGGAATGCCAGAGTGTGGGCTGGTCATAGCTTTAGCATTTTAGCATTTTAGCTTGTAAAATTATGAAAAAGGTCAATTTTATGCCCATATATCAGGAAAAAACAAGCAGTTAAGCCAAAAAAGGGTTTCCAGTGCAGTTGTAGCTGTACTCACTGCTTCTCCCTGTGTGGATAGCTGGATCTTCTCCTGTTTTAAATTTCCCTCCAATTTTGCAGCAGGCCTGCTGCTAGAAGTCTGATCCTCTGGTCCTCAGTGTTGATTATTTGAGTTTAAAGACTAAAATACTGTATTTTCTGACTTCTTTTAATCAAAGTTCACTGCTGTATGTCTTATTCTCATAGATTGTGTAGATTTTTGATCCATCTCTCATCTCAAAATAGCAAACAAAGAAGAAAATCTAAGAGCTCATGATGATCATGGCTTCTCTCACTCTCTCTCTCTTTCTCTCTCTCACTCTCTCTCTCTCTCTCTCTCTCTCTTTCTCTCTCTCTCTCTCTCTCTCTCTCTCTCACTCTCTCTCTCTCTCTCTCTCTCTCTCTCTCTCTCTCTCTCTCTCTCTCTCTCTCTCTCTTTCTCTCTCTCTCTCTCCCTCTCTCAGTCGTGAGGAGGCTGCGCAGACAGTCTGTGTGCATCTGCAGTCGGATCACAATCCCTGGTCCCCTGAACATCCTAAGACAAAGTTCTGTTATAGAACTGTGAAAGGTTCCCGTCAGGTGTGTCATATTTAGAACCCATCACTTTTAGAGTTTTTGGAGTCATTATATGGATTTAGCTTGATGGGCGGTGAAATGCTGTTTCCTGCACACTGAGCTCTCCTCTGTTAAAGACTTGGATTCCCATCCTAAACACAGACAAAGTTTCAAACACTAATGTTGGACGTTTGATGGAGTATTTCTGTGTCAAAAATACTCCTTCCGGTTTCTCACAAGTTTCAGAGAGTTTTTTTCGAGTATGGGTCGGCTTGACGTCGATAGAGCGGAAGTGCGTCGATAGGGCCGTGTGTGTTTCTGACGGAGCGGTCCCAGCGATAAAGGTTCGGTCCTGCTTTGGAAGCAGCCGGTGAGTTAAACTGCTTCAGATGTCTGTGCTGTCGGCTATCGTCGCGTGAGTAAACATCAGTAAACGACACGATCGCGTGCTTCGTCATTCAAATGCGCTAACGGACTCCATTGCTGTTCTCTGTATAACGTTACACTAGTCTGACGTGCAAAACCGTTTAGCTTGCTACTGCTAAGGTTTAGTCGCATACAATAGTCCATAAACCGAATCATGTCCTCATAAACTGCGAGTAAACACACACAAATGTTGACAGGCCACTAAATACAGTCCATACCACAGAGACGGACGTCCTGCTGCTGCTGCTTCTCCTGTTCAGTTTATTTCAGCCTCCGGATCTGATTCTGGATCATTATCTGTATTAGCTGAGATAGCGATGGGCTTCTCCACGCTTGAGGACGTCACCGCTTTGCGCGCTCGTCATTCTTTAGCTCCGTCCACTCGATACGCCTCGTCATTCTTTAGCTCCGTCCACTCGATACGCCTCGTCATTCTTTAGCTCCGCCCACTCGATACGCCTCGTCATTCTTTAGCTCCGCCCACTCGATACGCCTCGTCATTCTTTAGCTCCGTCCACTCGATACGCCTCGTCATTCTTTAGCTCCGCCCACTCGATACGCCTCGTCATTATTTAGCTCCGCCCACACGATACGCCTCGTCATTCTTTAGCTCCGCCCACACGATACGCCTCGTCATTCTTTAGCTCCGCCCACACGATACGCCTCGTCATTATTTAGCTCCGCCCACTCGATACGCCTCGTCATTATTTAGCTCCGCCCACACGATACGCCTCGTCATTCTTTAGCTCCGCCCACACGATACGCCTCGTCATTCTTTAGCTCCGCCCACTCGATACACCTCATCATTCTTTAGCTCCGCCCACTCGATACGCCTCGTCATTCTTTAGCTCCGCCCACACGATATGCCTCGTCATTCTTTAGCTCCGCCCACTCGATACGCCTCGTCATTCTTTAGCTCCGCCCACACGATACGCCTCGTCATTCTTTAGCTCCGCCCACACGATATGCCTCGTCATTCTTTAGCTCCGCCCACACGATATGCCTCGTCATTCTTTAGCTCCGCCCACACGATACGAAGATATGAAGGATGCAATACTACTCTATAGGTACTCAAGATTGACATGAGATTGACCCACACTGAGTGCCCCCCCCTTTAAATTAATTGTGTTTTAATCTATTTTTATATTTTATTTTTGTTTTACTGTTGTCTTTTTTGTTGAATTCAAAAATGAACATTACAGGCTAACATACGTAAGATTCACAGACGGAGATAATTGGCATTACAGAGCTACATTAAAGGAAAAAAGAAAAACACAAAAGCAACAACAATAAAAAAACAACAACAGCAATAAACATATTAACAAAAAATCGAATCTGGCTTTTACGATCTCCTAATTTGGCATCTGTAGCCTACAGCTAACTCTTTTTAATTAAATATATTAAACTGGAGTGAAGTTTTGAAACCTTTACGTTTGTGAATAAAATATTTTACTAAGAAACAGACAATTCATAACAACGTCTGCATTTTGTCCAAACTCCAAATTTCACCATGTCGAACCCCCCCCCAATATAACCATATTAGTACTTATTTAGTCTAAATTAAGATCACAATCTTGTAGATGAATCTTGTAAATATGTTAAAAACCCATTTTAGTATAGTCTATGCACTATAATCTTCTTTCCCTCACAATCACAGTTGAATTTGGTCCAGAAATCACTAGCACTGACCAAATCCCTCTCTGCCGCCGCTACTATTTCACCTCTTTTATATTTAAATATTGTATATAATGAGTACAAGTGGAAGGCATTACTTCTAGTGCTGGGGAAAATTAATCGCGATTCATTTTAATGTATAAATAAATACATACACATGCATGCATAATTTTATAAGTATTTGTAAGTATATACTGTTGATATTTTAGAATGCAGACGTTGTTATGAATTGTCTATTTCTTATTAAAATATTTTATTCACAAACATAAAGGTTTAAAAACTACACTCCAGTTTAATATATATAATTTAAAAAGAGCTATCTATCTGTACAGATGCCAAATTATGAGATAAAAATGATATAAAGGCAGAAAATGATTCGATTTGTTTAACCCTCTAGTCTTTATATATTACATGTTTCCTGCTGTTGTTTTTATTGATGTTGCTTTGTTTTCTTGTTTCCTTTAATGTAGCTCTAATGCCAATTGTTACATCAGTTTGTGAATATGTATATATCATTTATGTTTTAGAATAGAATTTTAAAATAAAAACATAACATAACATGCATATCACATGCATGTGTGTTTTTATAAATACATAATATTTATACACAGTACACACACATACAGCTCTGTAAAAAGCTAAAGGATCACTTAACATTGAGGGGGGAAAAGAAAGAAAAACTGTTAATTTATTAATAAATATATAGGCTAACACTGTTCTAGAGAGTTTTCGATATTTTAATCCAATAATTTACATATTGTACCTTTAATAGCCTAAACACAGGCTTGACTCCCTGCAAACATAAATTCACAGTTTCCATCACTGCAACTTCCCGAAACACACACACACACACACACACACACACACACACACACACACACACACACACACACACACACACACACACACACACACACACACAAGAAATGAAATACTCATCCCAAGCAAACTTCTCCTGACTGAGCACACACTCGACTGCAACACAGAATAAAAGAAGCCTTGCAAATGAATCTTTATGGCCACGGAAAATATGTATACCGTGATAAAATAGGACATATGCTACTTTTTTTCTCCTTTTGCATGTGTCATGGAATTGTCTCCATACCAGATATCTTACCATTGTGCGCATGCGCATCAAACAGGGATTTGGGAGAGTCGATCACGTCTTCAGCGCTGGACAATCTGAATCATTTCAGTCAATCGGTTCGTTCGGACGGTTTGTTTCAATGAACTGGTTCACAACCGAGTCACCAATCAAAATAATTCACAGAAGTTTCCGCGTCTAATTTTACTGTTCTTGATGTAAATGGGTTGTTTAACACTATAGGTGTTTATTATTTATATAAATAATATATAAATATTAGATGCTTCATATAAAGAAGCATCAAGTGTTGCGTAACCGTACAACATTATTATTACTCACATCCTTAGTAATTCATAACCAATAAAAACAAGCCAATTAGGATTTATAAATTCGGCAATATTGTTTTAATCCCAGTTATGACCTACACAAAGTGATCTACAAACGACTCGCGAATCGGTTCGCCCGAATCATTAAGGTTCAAACGATTCAAAACAACGAGCCTTTCGTGAATCGAGGATCACAATCAGCGCCGTGTAACGGGATCTGTGTTCCGACAGGGCGATGGCTCGGACAGAACATCGATACAGAATAAAGAAGCTGAACACGGAAAGCGATTGTACCGGGTCGTGCTGTATTTAAACGCGTGATGTAGTGACGTCAGAGGAGCGTCTGCAGCCTCATTGTCTGTAATAATGCTGCTGATTTCCGGCACATATACCGGTATTTAACGCGTCCACGTGACCTGTATTCTCCGTATTGCATTTAAATCTCCAATTTAAGACGAAATGCTGTTTATTTATCTTATAACACGATGGATTCTGTACAAAATCAGTCTGTGATCAGCATATAGTCAGTATAATGGTATTTCTGGACTGATTAACAGCAAAAGGTTTCAGATTTGTCTTTTATTTGTATTAGTATGCTGGTTAATATATGTTGACAGAGTTTTGGCTGGGGGTCAGTGTTTGTTCGGACACCCCAGCTGGACCGAGAGCTGAGAACCTTCTCAGAAACGTTCGGACAACGTTCTGTCAACGCTCATCCAGTAACCTAAAGTTATCTGGTCTTTAATATGTTCTCTAAACTTTAAGCGTTATTTATATAATCCTTTTTTACATTAAAAAGCTACATTCCCATAATATTGTACTGTAGAAAGTTCTCATAACGACCATAAATTCAAGAAAAGCTTTCAGAAATAATGTTTTCGTAACGTAATGGGAACATTAACGAAACGTTCATAAGGATATATTTTGTTAGCTGGGTCTCTAAACTGTACTTTTAAGAAGGTTAGGTCGCTACTGTGTGCCATTGGTCCACCCATGCCGGTGTCCTGCTGCGGGACAATCCATCCAGGCTCCTCCCCGAGGAAAGTCATCCAAAGCCAGGCAGAAATCAGGACTTGTCTGGGCCAGCCGTGCCCTTCTACTGGGCTTAAGATGCTGCGGACGGCTTTCAGTCTGGATGGAGTTGAGGAGCGCGATGAAGAACAGGAGGATGATGGAGAAGATCAGAGGGATGGTGGGATCCCCTTCATCATTAATAGGGGAGGTCTGCCCATAAACGAGGAGACCTGGGAGCAGATGTGGCGGCACGTGGCCCGCATCCACCCGGATGGAGAAGCACTGGGCAGGAGGATCCGGGGAACCAGCGACCTGCCCAAGGTAGAGCTTTCACTGCCACCAAATCAGTGTCAAAACATCCAGACCATCTTCTTCTGATCAGCAGAACATGCGTGTAGGGTTTGAAAACTTGTTTCAGTCATGGAATTAAAAAAAAAGTAATTGCGCACTGCAAACAATGCTCTTCTTACTCAGTATTTTTGTCCTTTTTCTAGTCCAAACATCTTAAACTTCTTAAAACAAGAATAATTATGAGGAAAAATTGTGAGATATAAACTTGCAATTGTGAGACAAAATATCTGGAAGTATTTCCCCCCCCCCCATTCATTTCTCCCATATGGATTTCAAAAAAGTCTTGGTTAATGCGTTTTAAACCACTGAAATAACCAGTTAGGAGGAGAATCACAACATTACAAACTGATCTGAAGCAAAATAAAGTATTTCAAAATCAGATCAAAGTACGGGACTGTGAATTAACGGCTTTAGTGACGGAAAGAACTACAAATCCCATGAAGCAGTGCGATCAGCACAATTGAAATAAAAGCGATGGAGAAATATAAAACTACTCATTAAAAAATGTGGATTAAATATAAAAACAACATTCTAAGTTTATTGCAAAATATACATTAGGACTGTCAAATGATTAATCGCCATTAATCGCATTCCAAAATACTGTGTATTATTATTCTGTGTATTTACATGTATATATTTCAGAAACAATTGTTATATTTATATCTAAAAATAGATATTTATGTATAATATATAATATAAAATATGTATAATGTTTAAGAAATATTTGCATGTATGTACTGTATTATATATAAATATATAATACAGTACATACATGCAAATATTTCTTAAATGTATGCGTGTATGTATTCAAATACACATAATAATTATACGACGTACACACACACATATATTAACGCACAGTATGTAAACACAAACTTTTATTTTGGATGCATTTATTAGGATTAATCTTTTGACACCCTAATATATATTTTATACAAACATGTTCGTATTTTAAGACACTCTGATTGGTGGAATTTTCTGCAAAGCATCATGGGTAATGTAGTTTTTAACCATGAATTCCGATTGTTTCAAAACTAAGCTGAAATAATGCAGGCTGACAGCTTCAAGAGAAGCAAATACTACCTCATTACTCACAGCAGGTCTGCCTTTAAAGGTTTATAAGTTATGATTGAAAATCAATTTACTTATGGAGAGAATTAATGGAGGTTTTACTTCCAGCACCGGCTGTTGCTCTCTATTATTTCTATTTTCGTTGTGGTGGAAAACCTGAATTATGAAATATAACCTCAAAATTCTCAGAAAAAAAGTTAAGGATAAACTCACCACCATTAAGCTTCAACAACTCGTTCAATCTTTGTAAGCATTTATTTAATAGAATATAATATTTGAGATAGAATAGTTGATATATAGCATGAGTAGATGAGTTTACCTGTTTGTTTTTCCTTGACATCCTCTAGTCTCATTTAGACAGTATTAATAATGTGTTTTATGTCATGAGGTTGTTGTGTTGATCACAGATCTTATTTCAGGCGTTTAACCAAACCCCAGTGACCCCAGGACAGCAGAAGTGGATAAAATGCCTGCTTTATGTGACCTCTGTAGTGTATCAGTGATGTATCAGCGGTTTATAGACTGATCTCCACTTGTCTTGCTGACTGTATTCCTTTAATTCATCCCTTGTAGACTGAGCGAATCAGATGCGTCTAATCAGTATCCAGTGAGTTGAGCTGCACGGTGACACTGTTACTGCTCGACTGATATATACAGCACAAAAATACATACTGAGACTGTTTATTATCCATTGACATTAATGATGAGCCTGGCCTGTTATTATTAGTCCCAGTGATGGAGAATTGATTTGATTGCTGTTACTCTTCTGTGTCTCTAGATTCCAGTACCAAGTGTGCCTACATTCCAGGCCAGCAGCAGCGTTCCTCATCGCCTGGAAGCCATTCAGAGATACATCAGGGACTTGCAGTATCCTTTCACATCAGGAAGTCAAAAACCGTATCAGCATTTTTGTCAAAATGAAGTGAGCTAGTGCTTAAAACAAAATATGTACACCGATCTGGCATAACATAATGAGCACCTTCCTAATATTGTGATGCTCCCCATTCTGCTGAGCTGTCAAACCATGGACTCCACTGACCCCTGAAGGTGTGCTGTGGTATCTGGCACCAAGATGTTAGCAGCAGATCCTTTAAGTCCTGTGAGTTGCGAGGTTGGGCCTCCATGGATCGGGCTTGTTTGTTCGGCTCATCCCACAGATGCTCGATTGGATTGAGATCTGGGGAATCTGGAGGCCGAGTCGACGCCTCAAACTGGTTGTTGTGCTCCTCAAACCATTCCTGAAGCATTTGTGCTTTGTGTCAGGAGCATTATCCTGCTGGAAGAGCCACAGCCACATGTGTTCCCCAGGTAAACCACACACACACACACACACACACACACATCCACGTGATTCCTCAGACCAGGCCACCTTCTTCCATTGCTCCGTGGTCCAGTTCTGATGCTCACGTGCCACTGTTGGTGCTTTCGGCGGGGTCAGGGGTCAGAGGTCACCCTGACTGGTCCATACGCCTCAAACTGAGCTGCTCTGTGTATTCTGACAGCTTTCTATCAGAACCAGCATTAACTTCTGGAGCAGTTTGAGCTCCAGTAGCTGGTCTGTTTGATCGGACCCCACGGGCCAGCCTTCGCTCCCCACGGTCATCAATGAGCCTTGGCCGCCCATGACCCTGTGGCCGGTTCTCCACTGGTCCTTCCTTGGAGCACTTTTGATAGATACTGACCACTGCAGACCGGGAACAGCCCACAAGAGCTGCAGTTTTGGAGATGCTCTGACCCAGTCGTCTAGCCGTCACAATCCGGCCAAACTCGCTCAAATCCTTACGCTTGCCCATTTCTAACACGGTTCCCAGGGCCTTTGGAAGAGAATCATGCCCACAGCATCACAGATCCTCCACCATACTTCACGGTGGGCATGAAGTGCTTTTCGGCATACTAATCTTTTGTTTAACGCCAGACCCACTTAGAGTGTCTGTTGCCAAAAAGCTCAATCTTAGTCTCATCTGACCAAAGCACACGATCCCAGCTGAAGTCCCAGTCCCGCTAATCAAACTCCAGACGTGTACGCTTGTGAGTGTTCGTGAGAAAAGGCTTTTTCCTTGCATGCCTCCCGAACCGCTTGCTGGCCTGTAGAGAGCGTCTGATGGCTGTTTTGGAGACTTTGTGACCCCGAGATGCCTCTCTGATGCAATTCTGTGACAGTGAGCTTAGGACATTTTTATACTTCTCTTACCATCTTCCTCACTATGCATTGTGGATAAGCCTCTTCCAGCCGTTTGTCACTGTTTAGTTGTTTAAACTTCTTACTATAGATTCCTCTGACTATAGATACGGGGACGTTAAGGCGAGTGGCTATTTTCTTGTAGCCGTTGCCTGACTTATGAAGGTCGACACACATCTGCCTTTCTTGAAGGGTGTGTTTTCTTGTCTTTGCCATGTTGACAATGTGTAAGAGAATCAGGCCTCTGTGTCACGTCATATTTATACCCCAGGGAAGCAGGAACTCATCAATTACTCATTAAAATCTCCTAGATACCCTAACCAACTTTAGCAACTACAGAAAAATATATTTAGAAAAATATAAATTAAATTTTCAGAGGAATTGTTAGGGGTGCCAATAATTGTGGGACACATGATTTCAAGGTTTTTTTTTTCTTTCTAAATGTCTGATTTTTTTACCACCAAAGTAATGTGCTTAAATGAAAAGTTGAATTTTCACTTTTTTGCATTTGGGTTTTATGTTGTTTTTAAAAAAAGGGAGAATTTTTAGAAGTCCACGACCACATCTTAAACAGGGGTGCCAATAATTGTGGAGGGCACTGTATATATATATATATATATATATATACAGTATATCCCAGTTTTTTCGTTGATGTGCTCAGTTTTGTTCCTCCGTGTTTTAGTTCTGCTCCTGTTCCACGTTTCTCTGATATTTTAAGATAGTTTGTGACTTCTGCTGATAAATAACGCACTATATTTGGATCCAGTTCTTCCTCATTTCTGAGTCTGCTCAGCGCTACAGTCTCTGATTGAATGTGATAGTCGTAGAAATTGCTGTGAGTTTAGAAGTAGATTCTCTTTGATGATATGACTCTTAATATGGGTTATACTCTGTAAGCTCTGGTGATGTGGCTGACTTTATATAGTTCTGTGCTTAACATTGTCCGTCAGATACAATCACACTGGGACACAGTTCTTTGAGATCAAGAAGAGCAGGCCACTCACAGCGTAAGTCCAGTCCACACATCTAAGTTCATCCTCGAATTAGACGCCGCAAGAGCTGTGACTCGGGCCTGCGACATCAGGCGCCATTCAGAGAACAACTGCTAATCAGTTTAATGCCTGAGTTTGAATTTCGGTAGCAAAAAGGATGCAACATTGTAATTAAAATGATGTGTGTAGAAAATTTTTATTTTCTTAATTAATTACACATAAATATACACACAACATATTTCCAAACCATATCAGAGCAAAATTAGTCAAAAATACTGAGGTAATTATGTTTTGTCCAAACCCTTGTAGCTCTGAGTAGAAGACTTGGCTTTGGCTTTAATAATGACAACAGATCAAAACTAAAATCTTATTTACAGACTGCGTCTATTGTCATAGTGAAATAAGCCATTTAGACTATATTTTTGTACCTGCACAATATTCATGATTTAATACTAATGGAGCAGAATAATGCAATCATCAGATGTTTTCAGACTCTTATTGCATTATCTACAATTTGTTCCTCAGATTAATGGACATTGCCAAGGAAATGACAAGAGAATCTCTACCAATCAAATGTTTGGAAGCCGTTATCCTCGGAATGTATCCTTCACTGTGGAATTGACTGAAATTTGGGTTAAATACATGAGTATTATTAACACAGACGGATGTCCAATGAAAACGCCAGAGGGCCTAATCCAGAGCCTTGTGGCATTCCAGTCCTTACTCTGTCTGTGCTAGACTGGACACTTCCTCTTTCACACAAACAAAGTGGAAGCAAACAGACAAATAGGATCTAAACCATCTTAATGCTTGTCCACAAATCTTCTATAATCTGCCCAAGGCAGTGACAAGCTCTTTGGTGTCAAAGGGGCGCTAAAATCTAATAGTACTAGAAGAGCGATGCAATCACCGTCAGACTTTGAGCTAAGACCTAAATCTGATTTAGACTCTAAATTGCTGGCATAAATTGAGGATTTGAGATGGGTCTATGAATATTTTATGCTGGATGATTAAAATAAACTCAGAATTCAGTTTGGTCTTCCAGTAATGTTCAACAGAAAGAGGGATGCAGGCAACAAAAGGATGGAGTAATGATGGAATAAATATCAGTTTAAAATATAGCTCAGCAAACAATAAATCTGTTGATGTTCCAGAGACAGATGTCAGAGAGCAGCGAAACATCGCCTTAACAGAAGAAGACGAACGCTTAATTCTGTAGCCTTGCCCACCTCGTGCATGTCATTTGTGATAATGGGATAATGTCCACCCAGCCGGTTGTTATCTCAGAATAAACCCCTCCAGAGTGATCAGGACCCCGAGGCGAAGCGGAGCGTCACTCTGAAGGGGTTTATTCTGAGATAACAACCGGCTGGGTGGACATTATCCCGCTTATTACACGCCTACTAGTCTCAAATAAATTACACACTAAATATTGTCTCGAGATTAAATATTTTATTAGCTCTAACGCAAAGCTTCCGCGAAGAAAAACAGCTCCAACCTGCTTTAAGCCTTTATCTATCGCTGCTAAATGTTGAGAATGAATGCTGAAAGGGTTAGTTCAGCCAAAGATGAAGCCAAGCCTCTGATTTACTCACCCTCAGGTCATTATAGGTGTTTATGACATTCTTCTGTCAGACAAATACAATCAGAGTTATATTTAAAAAGTCCAGGCTAACGTTAATCCCAGCAGTAGTTGGAGCTGTTTCTGAAGTCCATTAAATGCAGCTGTCCGTCAAATAACGCGCTCCACACGACTCCGATGGGTTAATAGAGCCTTCTGATATCTATATTAAAAAGGTTATAAAGGAAACCCGCCTTGAAGTCTTCCATTGTAACCCACGGCTGTTTAAGCCACAAGATGGCGCCAGCGTTAAGCACAGAAGTAGAACTGGTCGAGATATCTCGCAGTACCCGGATGAGCGGTGTGTGTTATCTGGAAATAACATACCGCTGGAATGAGTGATTGACCAATCAGAATCAAGTATTTCACAGAGCCGTGTCATAAAGATAGGCCTTCAATGCGGCATGCCCATAAAAAAACTGAAGCGTTTTAGGAGCTAGGCTCAAAACCAGGGTAGAAAATAACCCATTACTAATTCATTATGATGTTTTTGAATGTAAAAAACACAAATGTCATAAGTTGACCTCACAACAGTAAAAATAAATAAATATATAGCTTTAAGCAGCAATTGTCGGGGCCAAGCGAAAAGAAGAAGATAAGACATTCCAGCATGACTGGGTGTGTCAGACCAACTGCAATAATGAGCCTTTGAAGACCTATTAATAAGGGGATTTAGCTGTAAAATAATAAATACAGTCAATAATAATGATTTAATGGTTTATCACTTTCGACCAATAGATGGCACAGTTATGAAATTAATGTGGTGTGATGAGAATAAAGCCTAGTTCACACTGCCTGATTTTTGCCCCGATTTTGAGTCGCCGACAGGTTTTGTGAAATCGCCGACAAATGCCCGAGATCATCTGCAAATCGGCGCTCGTGCACACGAGTGACAAACACGCAGTGTGAATGATCAAAGACGCGATCAGAGAGAATCGCAGACGAGTCGCCGATGCCTGTGAGATATTTGGCATGTTTAATATCTGGACCTAGCAGTCCAGATATTAATAGCAGTCCAAACATCTAAAATGTCTCAAAACAACAAGAATTTACTAGACAAGCAAAAATTATTGTCCTGTTTTGGGAAAAATAACTCAAAATTTTGCAAAATAATCTGCCAATGGGGTGAGAAAAATAATCTGGTTTTCTGTTTGAATTAAGATTATTTTTCTCACCCCATTGGCAGATTATTTATCTTATTTTAAGCAAAAACTCTCTTCATTTTGAGTTATTTTCCCCAAAACAAGACAATTACTTTTGCTTGTCTAGTAAATGTTTCTTAAGGTAAGAATATTTAGATATTTTAGTCTAGAAACAAGACAAAAATACTAAATATGAAATGCATTTTTTGCAGTGTAGAATAAACACGAGTGCAACTTTGGACAGGTGGTGACGATAGAGGGAATGAGTTAGAGACTCTACATTCGCTATGGTAGATGTGTGGACTGTCCTCCATCAGTGTGCCAAATTTCATAACTTTCCCGCAAGCGGTTTTATGGGCTGCCATAGGCTCCCAGAGTGGAAGAATAATAATAAAAGTAGGAATGGCAATGATTTTCACCATCTGTGCTTTGCCCCCAATATAAAAAAGCCAGTTTATGACCCCTTTAACCACATAAGGAAATCTGGCAACACTTTATTTTAGGGTTCAGTTATTAACTATCAACTAGATTATTCCTATGATTTAGTCTGTTTATGAGCACTTCTAAAGCTCATATTAATGCCTTATTCTGCATGAGCTTATTCTACATCCCTTAATCCGACCCAATACCTAAACTTAAACGCTACAAAAACTACCTTACTAACTATTAATAAGCAGTGAATTAGGAGTTTATTGAGGCAGAAGGCGGAGTTAATAGTGAATATGTGTTCCCTAAAAGTGTTAAAGTGTTACCGAAAATCTTAAGTATTCAAAGCTTTTGCGCAGTAGCATACGCACAGGTGAATCAGGCTGAAGTTTAATTTCAGCTCTTCCCCTGTTCTTGTTGATAATCTGTTGAGTATAAGACTTAACTCAGCTGGCCTGTCAGTTACCTCACCAACAGCATGCCGAGCGTTGAGCGGTTTCCTCTCAGCTTTAAAACTCATTTCTCAGGGAGTCATTTCCGTCACATTGTGCTGGGCGTCCACAGCGGAGGCCGCTTCGGTGCTCTGGGCATCAGCCGGCGCGAGGACCTGATGTACAAACCACTGGAGTACCGGACGCTCAGCGACCTCCTGCAGGAGTTCCAGGCGGCCTACCGGGGCTACTGGCACACGCTGTGCAAAGTCAAGATTGGGCATTACGTGTCACATGACCCCCACAGCGTGGAGCAGATCGAGTGGAAGCATTCGGTTCTGGACGTGGACAGGCTGTCCAAAGAAGAGCTGAGGAAAGAGTTGGAGAGACACACCCGGGATATGAGGCTGAAGGTACGGATGAGATGCTTACACTTAAAGCGTTAGTTCAGTCAGTAATGTAAATAGTGTGATTAATTCCTCCTGTGGTTGGCCAGCCGTCAGACCTCCGCTCATCTTCACACACAGATGAAGATATTAGTGTTGAAATCCGATGGCTCAGAAAGGCCTTCATTGACACCAATGTCATTTCCTCTCTCAAGACCCATAAAGGCACTAAAGACGTCGTTACAAAGCCCATCTCACTACAGCGGCTCTACAATCATTGATGAAGAGGCCAGAATAGAGTTAGTGCGGGAAAACACTAAATAACGACTTATATAGTGATGGCCGATTTCACTTCTTTCTCAAAAGCATGTGTTAAGAAAATTGTAACGGTAAAAAAACAGTTCATAACAGAAATAAGCAGTACCTGTGAAATCCATCCTGACAGCTCTGAAATATGAAGTATTATTATAGGCTTACTATAGTGATTGTAATGCTTAGTCCAGGGTAAGAAGAAGGATTATGTTTATGTAAGAAGAAGGATAGATTATGTAATTTAAAAGGAAATGTTTTTTTTATTATTAATCCAATATAAAAGTTCTTTATTAATCAAAGAACCTAAGCGTAAAAATGACTGAAAGTGAGGAACACATGGTGGTGACACTGCAAAAAATGCTCTTCTTACTCAGTATTTTTGTCTTGTTTTTTAGTCTAAATATCTAAATATTCTTACATTACAAAACATTTACTAGACAAGTACAAATTATTGTCTTGTTTTGGGGAAAAATAACTCAAAATGAAGAGAGTTTTTGCTTAAAATAAGATAAATAATCTGCCAATGGGGTGAGAAAAATAATCTTAATTCAAACAGAAAACAAGATTATTTTTCTCACCCCATTGGCAGATTATTTATCTTATTTTAAGCAAAAACTCTCTTCATTTTGAGTTATTTTCCCAAAACAAGACAATTACTTTTGCTTAATACTTAAAATACTTTTAAGTAAATACTTCTTGTTTTAAGAAGTTTTAGATGTTTGGACGAAACAAGACGATTGAGATGAGCATTTTTTGCAGTTGAACTGAATAGCTGTGAGGATAGATTAGTGTTAATGGAGATTGATGAGTGGCTGGAAACTTGAACAAAGGAAACATGTGACTAAAGATGAACAATGAAAATGTCCATGAAAGTAAAACTTACAGAACATAAATGTGACGAGACGTGGTCTTGAGCCGTAAAATGGATGAGGCAGTGGTTCAGGGGACGGGCAAAGGGCCGGTGAAGGAGGAAGTCCTGGCAGAAGAGACTAGATTGGGAGAAGCCTGGAGCAGGTGGAATCCCACAGCGGCATTGAAGTCAAGTCATCTTTATTTCTATCGCTCTTCTCCAGCGGCGATTGTGTCAGAGCAGCTTCAGTGTTAAACAGGACAATACTGCAGCAGAATTAGATTTGGCTGTACAGTCGTTCTGGAGTAAACAGTGATGTTATCAGCTTATTTTAATTTATCATAGAGAGACAATGGTGGCAGATCAGTAATATCGTTGATACAGTTAATTTAGTAATTAATTTTATTTGTATATTTAGTTGAATAACTCTGGTCATAATGTTAGTGTCCCCAACTGAGCAAGCCAAGCCAAAGGCGACCAAAGGAACCGAAACTCCATCAGGGCATGATGGAGAAAAATAAACCTTAGAGAAACCAGACTCAGTTCTCCTCTGGCCTATTAACACACAGCGGAGGATTATTATTCTGGACACCGCACAGCTCAGAGGTCAGATTAGATGGGAAATGGTAGAGGTATCACGCAAGAGACGGGCTTATTGAGGATGATGCTGCGATAACTGAGCTGTTTTTCCCTCCATATTCTCACTATATCAGACTATATAAAGCATAACCGTCTGATGTATCAAATATTATACTTTTGTTCGTTTCAATCAACTGTTCCATTGTGTTTCAGATCGGTAAAGTTGCTCCACCGTCGCCCTCTAGAGACCGGAGGAAGGATGTGGGATCTCCTCTGAGGAACCCAGGCAGCCCGATGCGCAAGAACAGCCAGGGCGACAGACGGTACCTAAAGACCATTCTCCACTCGCCATCAGAAACACTAGAGCTGCGTCTCGATTCACACACTATCCATACTAAATAGTATTCAAAAATAGAATTAGTATGTCCCAGATCGTAGTATGCTGAACAGAGTATTTCAAAGATACCCGGATGGTTTAATATTTCCAGTCAGAATCTGAAGTGCGGATCGACGCTCACTCTAACGGCTGATATTACCCACAACCCATTGCGAGTTGGACGAGGGTTCGATTAGAACTACAAACACGGATAAAAAGCATTAAAAAACTACAAACATGACAGATGTGCGAGTCCGACGGTTAAGTAGAGATGTTTAGCTAAAGGTTTGAGTGATCAATTATCAGCATTTAACCTGACAAAAAGATATTTATTCAGTGCTATCCACATTATATTATATCTGCAGCAGCATTGAGAACTTTTGTAATGACATGTTTGGGATTATATTATATTTTATAATATATTTAAACTGCAAACACACGAGGAGAGTCTCTGCATTAAAGACACACACATTTCTCTCCGATACGGCAGGAGATTAATCTGAATGTGGAGGATTGAACTGTGTGATGATTGACAGGGCAGTTAAACAGTGATGGGATGTTCGTAACTAAGCAACAGAGCCCGTTAAAGATGACGAAGTAGTCCCGAAGCTTGCATACTCTTCTGCTACACACTCAAAAGTATGAACTTTTTCATACAGGTCCTTCTCAAAATTATTAAAACAATAAAAGACCTGAAATATTTCAGTTGGAGTGCAATGCATCTAAAATATATGAAAGTTTAATTTTTATCATTACATTATGGAAAATATAGAACTTTATCACTAATGAAAATATGCTAATTTTTTGAGAAGGACCTGTAGAGGCGAACTGGGACGCAGCATAGCTGTTCTAACCACTAGGTGGCGATGTTTCCTCAGGCTGTCAGTGGAGAAGAGAGCGGGGCCAGCCGCCGATCTGAACGGATACCAGATCAGGGTGTGAGAGATTCGACATCAAGAGGATCGTGTGCTCGCTCACTCACACCTCAAACCATTAGAAACACTGCATCATATTTATATTCATTTCACATTTAATCTGTAAATACTCTTCAACATGTAACCTTTAACTCTACTAGTTATCTAATGTACAGGCTAGTCTGTAGTGCCTTTGATCAGAAAAATGATTCTCTTTCTAGACATCTACTGGAGAAGCAAAATGACTGAAGATAATACGTCTCGCTTTCTGAAAAGTGTGTCAAAATGAAGCGAGTTTGAAGAATTTGTGCTTTAAAAAAATACTAATTATCTGTGAGTGAGATCATAAAAATTTTTTTTCTTCTGACTGCATAGATATTTGTTCTTTTAAGCAAAAACGCACTAAATTTAACAGAAAACAAGACATGATTTTTCTTCTCCAGTAAATGTCTCTCGACTGAAGAACCTTTAGCTTTGTTCTGAAAACAAGACAAACTCTGAGGAAGGAGATGGTGTGATGATATGAGCATGTAAATCAGCAGACAGGGTTCAGCTGTTCTTCAGTGAATGCAGCACTCGCCCCGTTGGGTTTTTAGGTTTTATATTTTTTAACTCTTGAAAGACTTGCTCAGTTACAAGAAACATATGAAGTCAACATGAAATGATCACTTACTAAATTCATATTGCTGCTCTTATGAAGAATGTTTCATCAGCACACAATATGCTAGAGAAATAAAGGTTTGTCTTCAGAATCCCTCATAACTTCCTCCAATTCCTCATCATCTTCCTCTTTCAGCTGATGTCATCAGACCACCGGTTTCTGTTATTCCCTTAACTAAGACGAGTTGATACACACCTCTCTCGTCTCAGTGTGTGCTCTTAATCTCTGACGTGCGGTGACGATCTGATAGCATTAGCTTAGCCCACTAAGCCCAGTTCATTCACTATGGTACCAAACAGAGATCAAGTTAGAAGAGACCAAACACCTCCACTTTTCAAAAATCCTCCCTTACATCTCCCCCTATTGACGGAAATGAGAGAGAGAGGGAGGATTTTTCAGCCGCGACTTTTTACTGCACCGAGTCGAAGTACTCTCAGAAGTGCTAATCCGCCACACATTATAGTTCTCCTTTTAAACCCGCTTAGAAAAGCGCCACGTTTTATTTCATGTCCCCGTACTTGATCGTTCAACTATTGGTGTAACTGTATTTAAATAGAGGACACGTGGAGGAGTTTGGTCACTGCTAACTTGATCTCTGTTTGGTACCATAGTGAATGAACTGGGCTTAGTGGGCTAAGCTAAATGCTATCAGATCGTCACCGCGGGTCAGAGAGATTAAGAGCACACACTGAGACGAGAGAGGTGTGTGTCAACTCGTTTTAGTTAAGGGAATAACACAGTTTAATATGAAAAAGCGGTGAAGTATCCCTTTTAGATCTGGAACCTTTTTAAGGATTTCCGCCTGGATTTGGCCAACCCAAAATTAAAAGCTTCCCATACACACATACAGTGGTCTAAGTTCAAAATGTTGATGTCATTTTACAGGAAACCCTTTAAAGGGGGGGGTGAAACACTCAGTGTCAGTCAATCTTATGTCAATCTTGAGTACCTATAGAGTAGTACTGCATCCTTCATATCTCCGAAAAGTCTTTAGTTTTATTATATTTATAAAAGAAATACGGGCTGTACCGAGTCTTTCCGGAAAAAACCGAGCGCCTGGAGGCGTATCGAGTGGGCGGAGCTAAAGAATGACGAGGCGTATCGTGTGGGCGGAGCTAAAGAATGATGAGGCGTATCGAGTGGGCGGAGCTAAAGAATGACGAGGCGTATCGAGTGGGCGGAGCTAAAGAATGACGAGGCGTATCGAGTGGGCGGAGCTAAAGAATGACGAGGCGTATCGAGTGGGCGGAGCTAAAGAATGACGAGGCGTATCGAGTGGGCGGAGCTAAAGAATGACGAGGCGTATCGAGTGGGCGGAGCTAAAGAACGACGAGGCGTATCGTGTGGGCGGAGCTAAAGAATGACGAGGCGTATCGTGTGGGCGGAGCTAAAGAATGACGAGGCGTATCGTGTGGGCGGAGCTAAAGAATGACGAGGCGTATCGTGTGGGCGGAGCTAAAGAATGATGAGGCGTATCGAGTGGGCGGAGCTAAAGAATGACGAGGCGTATCGAGTGGGCGGAGCTAAAGAATGACGAGGCGTATCGAGTGGGCGGAGCTAAAGAATGACGAGGCGTATCGAGTGGGCGGAGCTAAAGAATGACGAGGCGTATCGAGTGGGCGGAGCTAAAGAACGACGAGGCGTATCGTGTGGGCGGAGCTAAAGAACGACGAGGCGTATCGTGTGGGCGGAGCTAAAGAATGACGAGGCGTATCGTGTGGGCGGAGCTAAAGAATGACGAGGCGTATCGTGTGGGCGGAGCTAAAGAATGACGAGGCGTATCGTGTGGGCGGAGCTTAAGAATGACGAGGCGTATCGAGTGGGCGGAGCTAAAGAATGACGAGGCGTATCGTGTGGGCGGAGCTAAAGAATGACGAGGCGTATCGTGTGGGCGGAGCTAAAGAATGACGAGGCGTATCGTGTGGGCGGAGCTAAAGAATGACGAGGCTTATCGAGTGGGCGGAGCTAAAGAATGACGAGGCGTATCGTGTGGGCGGAGCTAAAGAATGACGAGGCGTATCGTGTGGGCGGAGCTAAAGAATGACGAGCGCACACAAAGCGGTGACGTCCTCAAGCGTGGAGAAGCCCATCGCTATCGATCTCAGCTAATACAGATAATGATCCAGAATCATCCAGAGGCTGAAATAAACTGAACAGGAGAAGCAGCAGCAGCAGGACGTCCGTCTCTGTGGTATGGACTGTATTTAGTGGCCTGTCAACATTTGTGTGTGTTTACTCGCAGTTTATGAGGACATGATTCGGTTTATGGACTATTGTATGCGACTAAACCTTAGCAGGAGCAAGCAGAACGGTTTTGCACGTCAGACTAGTGTAACGTTATACAGAGAACAGCAATGGAGTCCGTTAGCGCATTTGACTGACGAAGCACGCGATCGTGTCGTTTACTGATGTTTACTCACGCGACGATAGCCGACAGCACAGACATCTGAAGCAGTTTAACTCACCGGCTGCTTCCAAAGCAGGACCGAACCTTTATCGCTGGGACCGCTCCGTCAGAAACACACTTCTTTGGTATGATTTGGTGAAGTCCTGACAGCAGTGACCGTGGAGATCCACTTTGAGACGCGACTGAAGCGATGTTGTGAAGCTTCCCGTCATTTCTGCGTTCAAATCGGTTCAAATGCAGCGCTGCCTTCCCAGAATGCTGTGCTGAAGCGCTGAAGTCGCTCGACGTCACCCATAGGAATAAAGTGGAGCGCGGCGCGGACTATAACGACAGAAGTGTTCACGGAGGACTGGATCTGCAGCTGAGAGTGTGTATGGGCGTGCGTTTCCTCTCTCGCTCTAGTCACGCGCACACACACCCTACCGGGAGAAGAGCCCGTACGGCCCATACAAGGACCTTCCGCTCTATTAACGTCAAGCCGACCCATACTCGAAAAAAACTCTCCGAAACTTGTGAGAAACCGGAAGGAGTATTTTTGACACAGAAATACTCCATCAGACGCCCAACATTAGTGTTTGAAACTTTGTCTATGTTTAGGATGGGAATCCAAGTCTTTAACAGAGGAAAGCTCAGTGTGCAGGAAACAGCATTTCACCCCCCCTTTAAAGTTACATAACACACTGCTAAAAGTGATAAACATATAAGTATATGTTGTCTAAGCTGTAATACCCCCAAAAACAACAACAACAACAAAAAATTAGGCGCTTTTTATTTTTATAAATTCATTTGTGAAAGTGTGTAACTCAGGCCCTGTGTGCTCTAGGACCCTGCAGACACTTTGGGCTGCTTCCACTAAACTCCAGAAAATAGTGGAATAGAGAAGTTTGTCTGTGTCATGTTATATGCCAGATTTATTCAAATGGGTCTGAAGGGAAGACCCCCCTCCACCACCATATACAGTGATATAAATGCACTATCCCAGTGTCATTATATTA
The DNA here is from genome assembly GCF_024679245.1 of Pseudorasbora parva. Taxonomy (NCBI): domain Eukaryota; kingdom Metazoa; phylum Chordata; class Actinopteri; order Cypriniformes; family Gobionidae; genus Pseudorasbora; species Pseudorasbora parva. The sequence goes on from NC_090181.1 coordinate 48,484,305, forward strand.
ATTATACATGCTGGAAGCAGCCCAACGTGTCTGCAGGGTCCTAGAGCACACAGGGCCTGAGTTACACACTTTCACAAATGAATTTATAATTAGAATTTAAAATTAGTCTTATGTAACTTTAAAGGGTTTCCTGTAAAATGACACCACCATGTTGAACCTAGACCAGTGTATGTGTGTATGAGAGGCTTTTCAGTTTGGGTCGGCCAAATCCAGGCGGAAATGACATCAGAGTAATTTAGTGTAAATACATTACTGTGTGTAAAACAAAATGCCAAAGTGAAGCATATCTCCAGGAAGTAGAGACTCTGAGCTTTCACATGGAGCCACATATCAGGTCAGAGCTCCTCCACAGACATTTAAAATGGAAAGTATATTCATGAGGATGTCATTCCTGTACAGGGTTCGTGGAGTTTAAGTGGATAAAGGCATTTGACTGGAGCTGAGGATGTGAAGATCATTTCATGTTGACTTTAGAGACGCGTGTTGAGCGACTGTTTCATTAGATGAGATTCTCCTATAGAACACACACACACACACACACACACACACACACACACACACACACACACACACACACACACACACACACACACACACACACACACACACACACACACACACACACACACACACACACACACACACACACACACACAAAAGCCAAACTGATATCTGATGATACTGGTGCTGTTAAATCTTCTCGTGGTTGTCTGTCTAACGTTCTCATGATGCATTAGAAACACTTCCTGCCACATGATTAATTACCTGCGTATGATCAGCAGATGTTTTGTCACACCACTGGAATGTCATTCATACACTTTTGTGACACTTGAAATGTAAAATAAATTCCTTTGTTAAATGACATGTTGTTTCCGTCACGTGACGTTATGATATGCTGAAGATTGGGGCGGCAGTGGCTCAGTGGTTCATCTAGGTTGTCTACAAACCAGAAGGTTGGTGGTTCAATCCCCGGTTCCACCTGACCAAGTGTCGAGGTGTCCATGAGCAGGACACCTAACCCCAGCTGCTCCCGACGAGCTGGACGGTGCCTTACATGGCTGACATCGCGGTCGGTGTGTGAATGAGTGAATGTGAGGCAAAATGTAAAGCGCTTTGGATGGCCATAGGGTCTGTTAAAAGCGCTATATAAACGCAGTCCATTTACCATTTAGAGTATGTCAGACAAGAACTCACACAATAATAAAAACTAATGTGTATATACACCAATCAGCCAGAACATTACGAAGTGAATAAAACACAGATGATCTCTTCATCGCGGCTCCTGTTAGTGGGTGGGATATATTAGGCAGCAAGTGAACATTTAGTCCTCAGAGTTGATGTGTGTGAAGCAGGAGAAATGGGCAAGCGTAAGGATTTGAGCGAGTTTGGCCAGATTGTGACGGCTAGACGACTGGGTCAGAGCATCTCCAAAACTGCAGCTCTTGTGGGCTGTTCCCGGTCTGCAGTGGTCAGTATCTATCAAAAGTGAGCCGAACAAACAAGTCCGATCCATGGAGGCCCAACCTCGCAACTTACAGGACTCATAGGATCTGCTGCTAAAATCTTGGTGCCAGGTAGCACAGCTTAAGGGTTCTAGTGGAGTGGAGCACTGAGGTGCAATCGAAAAGGCCACTTTCACTTTCAAAGGGGCAAAGGCTCAAGCTTTAGTTTACGGCCTGTAAATTCATACGTACCCTGGATAATTACTACACAGATAATTACCCCTTAATTAAAAAACACAGTATCAATTATTAGTTACTTCTCCTGATAGTTACCCCTTTATTCCCCAAATATTGCATATTGTTCCCTTATAACTACACATACTTACTTTATAGTACACTAGAATTACTGAAAGGTACACCGTAGATTTGCTTTACTTACGCAGTACTTTCCGGGCTGTAATCTAAAGCATTACCAAAAACATTCCTTATGTTCTCAGAGTCGCGCGGCGTCCTTGTTCATCATGCAGACCCAGGGTCACAAACTTGCCAGTCACTAAACAGAAGTAATTGACTGCTGTTTTAGAGTGCTCTCATGCTTGCTTTCTCTGAAAGTATTATATTTAGGCCCCGTCCACACGGAGACGCGTTTAGCTGTAAACGTATACATTTTGTACCGTATCAGCGTTTCGGCCACACGGATCCAGCGTTTTGAAAGCATGAATTCGTTATTTTTTGAAACCGGGTCCCAGAGCGGATAAATCTGAAAACGACAATCTTGCGTTTTCGTGTGTACGGCCAATCCGTATATTTAGCGCACCGGTGATGTCATCACTACGTCCAGCACGGTAAAGACTAAAGGGATATAACTACGGGCACGGCATGTGCACATCAATATCGCCTCATTTAATGACCGTATCTGCATTATTGTAGCGTTAGGTTTAGGGTCGGGGTCGGTGTAGGCGTTAATAAAACACATCTGTTAAGTAGCAAATGTTATTTTATCGTGAGATTGTGCCTCATTTCCAACCATTGCTTTACCCCTTCTATCCATAACTCTTCTTCTCCATTATTAGTGTATTTCTGTGGCAGAATTACAACGCCACACACTGGCCTGGCATACTACATCGTTTGAGTCGTTTTCATAGCTCTTGTGTGGACGCAGATATTTCTTGAAACGAGGGAAAAAAAGATTGGATACGAAAAGCTCTGGCTTCGTGTGGACGGGGCCTTAGTCCCCAAAGATCTGTGTCCCCCTGAATTAAAATAACTGTCTCTAATCAGAGGTCATGACCACTACTACAGATATAAGTTGACCATCATCTTCTGATAGTAGCTTTGGTTTAGTCATGCCAAGGTTTCCCACGCACAGGTAAATGTATGATGCCAATTACATAATCAGTTCAAAGATAATAGATACATAACACCAAATGCTCTGAAATAAAGAGTACCAAACGAATACCTTCCCTCAAGGAAATAGGATATATATAATGTATAGCATTATGGGCTGATGTGGTTACAGAATCGCGCCTTGACCCTTCTGAAACATCTCCTTAAATACCAGACCAAGATACAAAACTCTTTCAAATGTAAACATGAGTTCACAATGGGAATTAGCATTAATCAAGTCCTATATCAATCAACTTTATTTATATAGCGCTTTTACAATGACGATTGTTTCAAAGCAGCTTCACAGTGTCAGACTGGACGATATTGCAACAGAATTTGATTTGGCTAGTTTGATTTGGATAGTTTATAGAATCAAATATGACATAATTAATACATTTTATTTGTATATTTAGTTGAATAACTAAAATTGGATCATAATGTTAGTGTCCCCAACTGAGCAAGCCAAGCCAAAGGTGACCAAAGGAACCAAAACTCCATCAGGGCATGATGGAGAAAAATAAACCTTGGAGAAACCAGACTCAGTTCTCCTCTGGCCTATTAACTCACCGTGTAAGATTATTATTCTGGACACCTTACAGGTCAGAAATCATATTAGATCGGATTATTCAAAATTTTGGGTATCACGCAAGAGACGGGTTTATTGAGGATGGGGCGTCGATTACACAAGAGTATGAATACATGAAAGATCGGAGTTATTGCGCCGAAGACGGGTTTTGAGCATGTCGTGCCAGTGAGGAAAATTCGGAGGAGACACCATTTGACACGGCTCAGCAGACACTCCAGGATGAGCTGGTCATGTCCAGGCAGGTCCACCATCCGATCCGGACAGGGCCCAGATCCGGGATAAACCTCGGGATAAACAGAGAGACTAACATTAGCGTAGATGCCACTCTTTTTATGATGTAACGAGTACATCAGGTGTTATGGGAAGTGTTCCCGGTTCCGGCTGACCTAGTTAATGCAGCCGAACAATCAGTCAATTGATCTGAATAATGAAAGTTAAAAATGTTCTGTGTGTATGCCATAGTAAAGAGATGTGTTTTTAGTCTAGATTTAAACTGACAGAGTGTGTCTGCTTCCCGAACAATGCTAGGAAGACTATTCCAGAGTTTAGGAGCTAAATAGGAAAAGGATCGACCGCCTGCAGTTGATTTAGATATTCTAGTTATTATCAACTGGCCAGAGTTTTGAGACCGCAATAAAGACGTTGATTGTACAGTATCTCTCCCGCTCTCTATTCTGTTGCACTACAGAATAACACCGCTCTGAAATGCAGTCTAACAGACAATCAAGACAGCGTGAAGAGTTTAATATTTACTATGTTATTAATGTGAGCATATCAGTACTATAAACTTATTTCATTTGAGCCACAAAAAATGTTTCTTAAAATAACTTAAATGAGTTAAATAAACAATTTATCTACATAATCTTACAGATAACAGTAAGATAACAACAGCACATCATTGGCTAGGTACCAACCAATAAAATGACTTCTTTGAATGCGCATTTGTAAATATTTCTCTGCAGCTTCAACTTTAGAATACAGGTTTGTGACTATTTTCTGCGAGTGCAAATCTCATGATTCCAGTTAAGATTTTTATTTTACAGGCTTTAACATTGGAGCTGTGAGTGTAAAATTTAGCGTACAAGTACGAATATTTAATTTTCTGGTTCTCAAATTCACATCTACATGCTCTCTTATAGCTTTGTCCCGGATAAAGGCATATTTGGATTTGAAATCAAGGTCAGTAAAGTCATTCTGCATGAAAAACAAATACATTTTTATGAATTACCGAGATAAGTCATTAATTCAGAAAACCAGAGCTCGGTTTATTAATGACTTATTATCTTGGTCATTTCTAACGTGAATGCAATATGCCTCAGCAGGATCAAAGCTTATTTGGCAAAATAATCAAATCACGTTCAGCTTTTGACCGTTCTTATGGAGTCCAGAGACTGTGGAGAGCCTTTAGAGTCCTGAAAAGAAACATGTATTAATATAAAATTAACTATTGCAAAAAAAAGAAAGGGAAATTTACAACCGCTATAGATGAAATACATGTAGTAATAGTGTATTTGTAGATGTGAGTACCGAAACTAACCACTAGGTGTCAGTAGCCTTACACTTACCTGTAGAGTATGCACACTGAGAGTCACTATTACTAGCCCTGCGTCTCAATCAGCTCCCTAGTTCACTAGTCAGGGCACTGATCAGGGCATAAGTCAATGGGCTGACTCCCTGATCAGTGCCCTGGCAACTGAACTAGGGAGCTGATTGAGACGCACCCTAGATGTGCTGTTGCTGTTCCTGCACTCAACTTGGAAGATAATGAAAGATAAGTTTGCTACTAAATTGTTTCTTTATTGGATTAGTGGATTACATGGTACCAGGAGTGATGATGATCACCAACACTGATAGTTTAACATGCTGTTGTTCGAAAGGGCTGAAGACAAAGGCAAATTCGATGTGTTCATTAAAAAGTTCAATTCACACTGCTCACCGAAAAAGAACCAGACTTTCGAAAGGTTTTTCACTCGTCTACAACAACAAGTAGAGACTTTTGACAGCTTCTTAATGGATTTAAAGTTGAAAGATGGGACATGCTATCTCGGACTGTTGTGAGATTCAATGATCCGTGACCAAATTGCGTTTGGCATCAATGATAAAAAGTGAGGAAGAGGCTCTTGAGAGACACAGAGCTATCCTTGGACGAAGCGGCGCGGATATGTCATGCCAGTGAGATAGCTCTTCAGAGTGCTAAAACCTTTGAGAACAACACAAAGATGAGCGGAAGTGACAGTTCAGCTGTAGCTACAGTAACAGAGAAGATGCAGAAATAACGAATGAGTAAACTGAGACAGCAAATGGAGAAATAAATGTTTAACTCTAAGAGATGTGGCAAAAGACACCCGCCAAAGCAATGCCCAGCCTATGGCAAAGTCTGGTCCAAATGTAAAGGACAGAATCATTTGGCAAAGCAATGCTTTTCCAAGGGCAAATAAAGTCAAAGAGCGCATGTGCATGCAGTGGAAGAAACAGCCCTCGGTGAAACATTCTTCGTTGGAAAGCTACAGCAGACAGAGATCAGTCAGGAAAGAACAAGACAGAATGATGTGAATAGTGTTGCACAGGACAAGTGGATGACTGCTCTGGAAATAAATGGATTAACAGTAAATGAATAAATGGATTGCTCAAGCTAGACACAGGAGCAAAAGTCAATCTGATTTTGGAACAAGTGGTAAGAGCAATGAAAAACCAAGCCATGTATGAAGGCTGTTACATACGCCACAAGAACAGAGAAAAAAGTTCTCGCTCCCTAAAGTCATTTTGTTTTTGCAGCCCTGGTTTGGGAGTTCTCGCAGGCCTGGTTCGGGAGTTCTCGCAGCCCTGGTTTGGGAGTTCTCGCAACCCTGGTTTGGGAGTTCTCGCAACCCTGGTTTAGGATTTCTCACAGGCCTGGTTTGGGAGTTCTCGCAGCCCTGGTTCGGGAGTTCTCGCAGGCCTGGTTCGGGAGTTCTCGCAGCCCTGGTTCGGGAGTTCTCGCAGCCCTGGTTCGGGAGTTCTCGCAGCCCTGGTTCGGGAGTTCTCGCAGGCCTGGTTCGGGAGTTCTCGCAGCCCTGGTTCGGGAGTTCTCGCAGGCCTGGTTCGGGAGTTCTCGCAGCCCTGGTTAGGGAGTTCTCCAGCCCTGGTTCGGGAGTTCTCGCAGCCCTGGTTCGGGAGTTCTCGCAGCCCTGGTTCGGGAGTTCTCGCAGCCCTGGTTCGGGAGTTCTCGCAGCCCTGGTTCGGGAGTTCTCGCAGCCCTGGTTCGGGAGTTCTCGCAACCCTGGTTCGGGAGTTCTCGCAGCCCTGGTTTGGGAGTTCTCATAGCACTGGTTTGGGAGTTCTCGCAGCCCTGGTTTGGGAGTTCTCGCAACCCTGGTTTGGGAGTTCTCGCAACCCTGGTTTGTGAGTTCTCGCAGCCCTGGTTAGGGAGTTCTCGCAGCCCTGGTTCGGGAGTTCTCGCAGGCCTGGTTCGGGAGTTCTCGCAGTCCTGGTTTGGGAGTTCTCGCAGCCCTGGTTTGGGAGTTCTCGCAGCTCTGGTTCGGGAGTTCTCGCAGGCCTGGTTCGGGAGTTCTCGCAGTCCTGGTTTGGGAGTTCTCGCAGCCCTGGTTTGGGAGTTCTCGCAGCCCTGGTTCGGGAGTTCTCGCAACCCTGGTTCGGGAGTTCTCGCAACCCTGGTTTGGGAGTTCTCGCAGCCCTGGTTTGGGAGTTCTCGCAGCCCTGGTTTGGGAGTTCTCGCAGCCCTGGTTCGGGAGTTCTCGCAGGCCTGGTTCTCATTCCTTGGAGAATGAGATATTTATAATGAGATACATTCCTTGGAGATAAGCTGTCAGAAGGGGGTGTGGAACCAGACAAGAGTAAAATATAAGCAAAACTCAAAATGTCCTGGTTTGGGAGTTCTCACAGGCCTGGTTCGGGAGCTCTCGCAGCCCTGGTTTGGGAGTTCTCGCAACCCTGGTTTGGGAGTTCTCGCAGCCCTGGTTAGGGAGTTCTCGCAGCCCTGGTTCGGGAGTTCTCGCAGGCCTGGTTCGGGAGTTCTCGCAGCCCTGGTTCGGGAGTTCTCGCAGCCCTGGTTCGGGAGGTCTCGCAACCCTGGTTCGGGAGTTCTAGCAGCCCTGGTTTGGGAGTTCTCGCAGCCCTGGTTTGGGAGTTCTCGCAGCTTGGTCATGACACATCGTCTGAGCAGAACTTTTTTCTTGTGGGTGTCCGAGAACTATTGTGTGTTTGGTCAGAAATGTAAAGGGGCGGCGTTAATGCGGCAAGATGGAATAGTCTGTTACCTGCTTTTCTCGTGAATTATGGAATGTAATGGCCAGAACTAACTTTATTCTTGTTCTTGCCACCTCGAGAAAATGAACACATTTCTTTATTCTTGCAGAGTATGTCCCAAGTCAGAAAGCAATGCAACTCAAAGCATATAATGGACAGACCATTCCAACAAAAGGAACATGCAGACTTAGGGCAAAAGGGAAAAACAGAGAACATCCTCGCCTCATATTCGTGGTGGGACCAGGTGATCATAATTCTGTGTTGGGAGACAAGGCATGTGAAGAACTAGGTCTGGTAAGAAGAATAAACACTATAAATGGCGGAGAAACACAGAACAGTGTGGAACACATAATGAAACCGTTTCCAGATATATTTGAAGGGTTTGGAGTATTACCATTCACCTACAAAACACAGCTGAAAAAAGATGCGCAGCCAGTAGTTCATGCACCGAGACGGGTTCCAACACCTCTTCGTGAAACGCTGAGGCAAAAGCTGGAAAGAATTACATCCATGTGAGTCATAGAAAAAGTTGAAGAGCCTATGGATTGGGTTAATTCAATGGTGTCCGTGAGAAAAGCAAACGGTGATTTACTTGTGTGTATGGATCCAAAGGACTTAAATGCGAACATTGAGAGAGAACATTATCAAATTCCGACACGTGAGGAAATCTTAAGCGAGATGGCAGGTGCAAAGTTCTTAAGAAACTGGATGCATCTCAGGGCTTTTGGCAGCTGAAACTACATAAGGCCAGCACGAGGTATTGTACATTTAGCACACCCTTAGGCTGATACTCCTTCTTGAGGATGCCGTGTGGAATTTCCTCAGCTCCTGAAGTATTCCACAGGGCTATGGGACACATAATAGAAGGCGTGGAGGGTGTGCGTGTTTATGTGGATGACATTGTGTTGTGGGGATCCACAATACAACAAACATTACAAGAGGCTCATTGAAGTCCTACAGCGAGTAAGGAAGTTTGGGCTAAAGTTGAATAAGGACAGATGTCAGTTTGGAGCGAAGGAGATCACATTCCTTGGAGATAAGCTGTCAGAAGGGGGTGTGGAACCAGACAAGAGTAAAATATAAGCAAAACTCAAAATGTCCAGACCCACAGACAGAAAGACTGTATTGAGAGTGATGGGGATGATCAATTTCGTCGAAAAGTTCAAATCAAACCTGTCTACAAAAACAGCTTACTTGAGAGAACTGTTACATGATAAAGGCGAGTTCAATGAACAAGAATTGGGACATCTGAAGTCTCTCCTCACTACAGAGCTGTGTTGACAGTTTTTGACCCATCATAAAGTACAAAGATATCGACAGTTGCATCTAAAGACGGACTAGAGGCAGTTCTGCTGCAGGCGGAGAATATGTCTCGAGAACAATGACTCCGTCCCAATGTCTGTACGAACAGATAGAAAAAGAGAGCCTGGGTTTAGCGTATAGAGCGGAGAGATTGCACAGCTATGTGTACGGCTTGCCGGCATTAGTGGCAGAGACAGATCACAGGCCATTAATAGCTATCATTGAAAAGAACTTGAATCAAATGTCTCCAAGAATCCAACAGCTGATGATGCAGCTGCAGAGGTATCACGTGGATCTAATTTACACTAAAGGAAAGTACATAGACTGGTAGATGTTCTGTCAAGAGCTGTAGAACAGATTGGAAAACATGACAGTTCCACAGAGACTGATGTGACTCAACATGTGAACATGGTAGCTGAAGCTCTTCCAAATATCAACAGGATGGTGTCAACCTGTGATATTTGTTTGAAGCATCATGCAAAGCAACAGAGGAAGCCAATGATCCTCACTGATCCACCAGATGAACCCTGGCAGAAAGTTAAGCCTGATTCTTCCTGGATGGACAAAACTATTTGCTTGTGATAGATTATCTGTTAAACTATCCAGAGATAGCATTGCTTAATAATAATAATAATAATAATAATAATAATAATAATAATAATAATAATAAGTTTTATTTATATAGCGCCTTTCCAGAGCTCAAGGACACTTTACAATAAACAAACAACAATAAAGCCAATTGACAAACAGAGTAGACAGAACAACAGTAGGCAATTGAGAGTTCAAGTACAATAATTGAGAAATCAGAGTGAAAAAAAAATGTATTACTTCCCAATACATCTGCTGCTTGTGTGATAGCACACATAAAATCCATCTTTGCGAGACATGGCAACCCACAGGGGGTGTGCAGTGATAATGGGCTGTCCAACATTGGCAAGGACTTTCAGAAGTTTGCTGAGGAATATGGGTTTCAACATGTGATGTCAAACCCATTATATCTGCATTCAAATGGTAAAGCGGAGAAAGGAGTACACATAGTGAAGCTACTACTCATTAAATCAGTGGACAATCAATCAGATCCTTATTTAGCTTTGCCAAATTACCAGGTTAGTTTTGGTGAATAACCGTCTCCTGCAGAAATCCTGATGGGGCACAGATTACGAACCACACTTCCTTGCTTATCAACACCAAGCCAGAGCAAAGACCTGAAAAGAAAACAAAAGCACATGAAACCAAGACAGAAAGCTAATTATGACAAGGCATCAAAAAGCCTAGATCCACTCTCCAATAATGACACAGTAAGAATTGAGGATTGTAGTACCTGGACTAAAGGAGACAAAGTCCTGGAGGAGGTGACCCGAAGATCTTATACTACTAGAACAGAGGATGGTCAAATCCTGAGGAGAAATTGGAGAAGTCTGTTGAAAACGAAAGAGACAGATATGGATACATATACAGGTGACACAGACTGTGCAGACTCAACAACAACATCTGAATCACCAGTGCTGGATAACAAAGAGCCAGCTAAAGAAATGCATTCAGATTTGCATTCACATGTACTGAGAAGGTCAAATTATTTCAATTAAATATTAAATTAGAATAGTTTAATTTTGTTCAAGGATTTGAGACAGAAGGAAATGTGGGGTTTGTTGAGTATCTACAAAGAAAAAATAGTTATTCAAATTTAAATATGGCCTCATGGCTTCGTGTACTCCAACACAGAGCACATATGACTTCATATACCATCTTTCCTTCCATTCAGTTCTTCATTCATCAAATAGAGTGAAAAATATATCCATCAATAACTTTATTGCTAATAATGTTTCACCACCTGGATTTCTTGGGACAAGTATTGAATCCAAATTTCTTCTGATACATCTGTGCATTTGAAAAATACTGCATTTATTTAACTTCAGCTGTGCTAAAGTTTGCAAACACAACACGAGCTTCACTGCAGGAAGCAGAAAGTGTCCGACTTCGCGTCTCTGTTTGCAGCCCCTCCTGCACGCGGCTACTCTCCCCGATCGGATGCATCCAGCCGCAGCCGACGTCCAACACACCTAATAAATTACAAAATAAAAGACATGAAACAAGAACAAAATTAGACTAGACTGAGAGCACTGTTTAAAAGATTCAAAGAAAGAGGACTTAAACTGAACAAAGATAAGTGCTCCTTTGGACTAAAACAAGTAAAGAGTCTGGGTCATTTAGTAGCGTCTATTAGCCTGACAAGCCAGACCCACATCAAGATGTTTGGTCTGGAAACTCCCCATTGACGGCTCAATCTGAGGGACGGATAAACGGCTGTCTGTCAAACTCCCTCTGCACGCGATAGGATAGCGCTACACCAACCAGAGCAACGAAGGTGAAGCGGAGCTCGCTGACAGATTAAACATTCGCCGTATCCGGTCGGCTAAACTCTGAACACATCTTCCCTTCTTAAGAATGACTTCAGTGCCGTTCTTTGTTCTTTTCTCAGAGAAAAGCTTAACTCAAGTCTTCCAGAGTCGCGGTCAAAGCTGATTCGAAAGACCGCCGTTCGCCAGTTTCTGTGTTTACTAGAAGCACGCAAACGCAACTCGGCCGTCATCATTATGGCCCCGCCCACCGACTCTATACACGATGTGATTGGCCCGGCAAGAGTTAGGCGAATACAGCTCAGAAGGGTATATATAATATAATAATTAAAATATTATATAAGGGATTTGTATAGATTTTTGTGTCCTGTAACTGAAATGTACCATAAGCTTTGCATATGGCATATAAATGATCAATTGAAAAAATTACAGCTTGCAAACATAATTCATAAAGCAGATTTGTAAATGATATGAAACACGTTTGCATGAAAGGAATATTTGACTCTTTAGTTTGAATGTGAATGATTTACTTATTTTGATAACAACAACCTCCATTAATTCAAGGTGACTCTGATATAGTCAAGGTAATGTTGATTCCAGCTCATGTCTTTCTCACATGCTGCTTACACAATGCTCTCACATTTGTGAAAATATTTTTTCCCCTAACTCAGCATGGTTTTTGGCTCGGTGCTACAGGTCCGAGGCTATTAGCCCAGGCCGGCCCAGTGAAAGCCCTGGATCGCACTGGCCTGACAGTGGAAATGTGGCTAATGTGAGGAAATATTTTAGATAATGGCCTCAGAAGTGATCAAAGGGTTATTTTAACACGAAACTCCAGAAAAATGCAGACTAAGGATGTTCAGGTCAAAGACCATGTAGACTTACTCAAAAAGGTGCTTAACACAAATAGAAAAGTCATATGATTACGGTAGATCACTATAAACCAATCACCAGAACCAATCACAGTGAAGAAGGCTTGAGTGAGATTGATTTTCAATCAACTGTAAAAACGTAAATGTACTGTACATGCATCTTTCTGTTCAGGAGACTCTTTTGGTTGTTGTGACCAGTGATCTCCCAGCCGTGAATAAAACTTCATTTCAGCAAAGAGCAGCTTTGGAGTGGTGTCAGGTACGTATATATGCTGTGCAGCTGAGGAATAGAAGTACTAAAGACTCTTCCGTTCTCAGGGTGAGGCTGTAATACGTTAGTATTAAGGATCCTGCAGAGACCAGCATACACCTGAGGATGGTGAGAGTGTATTGATGCTAAAGACCTGTGTGCTCATGTGTGTTTGAGTTAATGTTAATGATAGTAGCTTCTCGACGGGACGCCGTCACCTTACTTCGGTAGGGGAATTCCCTCTAAGTATTGAATTGTATTTGAAGTATTCGAGAAGGGAATTACCTCGAGATACTGTAGTTTTATATTAACAACTGGGAGTTGTTTTGATTGTCAGTGGCGAAGTCAGATATTTGTATTGAGAATTTCCACAACAATTTATAAAAAATTTATCTCCAAACATTCTTATAAAGTTTTCACGGGAAGCTTCCTAGCAGACACGGGACAAGTTTGCATGATAGTAATAATTTGGTCACCATTATGGTGATCAGTGTTTGCTTTAGTTGGACTCTTTAGCCTTGACTTTTTAATGTTTGTTTTTCTCTGGCTGCTATAACTGTTTGTTATGGCAAGAACAGCAAGAGAAAATGTGATACAGTATGTAAGCTACTTGTTAATAATTAAGTTCACCCAGGGTCTAATCTCTGGTATTAATTTTCCATGATCATAAAAATCGTGGACTTTTACAGCATGTGATCTAGCAGTGTTTTAATCAGAACATCTGGAGGATTCAATATATATAAAAAACTAAAACTGTGCACAATGAGTGTTTTAAATAATGATGTTTTAAACCCCTTTACAGAGACAAACACAAACCTCAAGAATCAGTGTGTGAATCTCAATAACGGTGATGTGGTGCATTCTGGGTGCACCGTACACAACATATCAGTGGCACAAAGCATATCACCATTGTTGAGATTCATATACGCTGATTCTTGATGTTTGAGTGTGTCAAAATTAAGCTGTAGTTCAAAATGTTCAGTGTTTTTATAATCCTACAGATTATTTTAATAAAACCTAATATCTTATTACAATATCCTATTAAATCTGGTCATCATCTGGTCACATGTTCCCTTGTGATTATTGGTGCGAGGACTCGTGCAAAAGAAGTGATAATTTATTATAAAAAGAAACATATACAAAACAAAATCCACAAGGGGGCAAAAATACATAATCAAAACATAAACTCAAAAACATACCAGAACGGAATCACGGGGAGGCTGGGAGACGCAGACATTACACAACAAGGATCCGACCCAGACTGACAAACACAGGGAGCTTATAAAGGGAAGAAATCAAGAGGGAACAGGTGGGAGAAATCAACACTAATCAGATAACAAGGGGGAGGGGTCAGACAATGACAGGAGCACATGCTCAACTAACAAACCCACATGTGCACACAAGACAGGACAGACATGTGACAGCCACCCTTTTCCGACTGAGAACCATTGCCTCGGACTTGGAGGTGCTGATTCTCATCCCAGCCGCTTCACACTCGGCTGCAAACCGTCCCAGTGCATGCTGAAGGTCCTGGTCTCAGGTTGCCAACACGACAACATCATCTGCAAAGAGCAGTGACGAAATGGCGTGGTCCCCAAACCGGACACTCTCCGGCCCTTGGCTGCGTCTAGAAATTCTGTCCATAAAAATTATGAACAGAACCGGTGACAAAGGGCAGCCCTGCCGGAGACCAACATGCACCGGGAACATCTAAACCTGTGTTAATCTAAATAAGAACTTGTGTAGATGTCTGACAGGAATAAAGTCCATCTGGTGTGTAATAAGTGAAGCTGGTATTGCTGTATTTGGAGTCAAACAAATGTTTAGACATCAACCCAATTTTAAAGTCCCACTGAACCGGAAGTAGCGAGTGAGTTTTCTTCAGTGCTGGGACATATGACGTACAAAACGGGAATATTGAACAGAGGGCAGAGTTTTTACCTCAGCGCTCCATCTCTCCATCTCTCGCTCATAGCAGGTGAATGGTAGAGGGGAGTGGTTACGCATTTTAAACCGCAGGCCGTCAAACTGACATCATCTGAGAAGGAACGCTGTTTCCAGACTGGAAGTAACTTTTCAGATTTTGATTAAAGATTACTATGACAAACAGTTTTTTTCTGTGTATTAACTTGCACAGATTAATTGTTCAGCCTGAGACCTGTAATATGTAGCCTAGAAATCTAGACGCCCCCTAGCGGCAGCAAATCTAATTTGCCGCGAGTGTCATCTAGCAACTCTCAATACCCTTCTGAGCTGTAAACGCCAAGCTCTTGACGGGCCAATCACATCGTGTATAGAGTCGGTGGGCGGGGCCATAATGACGACGGCCGAGTTGCGTTTGCGTGCTTCTAGTAAACACAGAAGCTGGCGAATGGCGGCAGTCTTTCAAATCAGCTTTGAACGCGACTCTGGAAGACTTGAGTTCAGCTTTTCTCTGAGAAAAGAACAAAGAACGGAACTGAAGTCATTCCTCAAAAAAGAAGATGTGTTCAGAGTTTAGCTGACCGGATTACGGCGAATGTTTAATCTGTCAGCGAGCTCTGCTTCACCTTCGTTGCTCTGGTTGGTTGTAGCGCTATCCTATCGCGTGCAGAGGGAGTTTGACAGACAGCCGTTTATCCGCCCCTCAGATTGAGCCGTCAATGGCTTGATGTGGGTCTGGCTTGTCAGGCTATGCAATATGTGCTAACAAAGTAAATAAGATCGATTTTGATTTCATGACGACTTTAATTTTCAACCAAAATTTGAGTCCACATACAATAAAATTTGTAGCTAGGGTGAGCTCACATAATGGCCGTATGGCCATAGTTTGAGCGAACAGTGAGTATGCTTTGAAGTTACACTTTTAGATCACTGTGAGAACAAACTGTTGACACAGTACAAGTACTACAGAGTAGTTTGCATTTGGCAAATTGTATACATGGCCTTTGTGCTTGTGTCATAGTTATTTCAATGGAGAAAAGTCAGCTGTTAAAGCTGAAAATTAAAATACAAAAATGAACATGAATCTCAGAATTCATATGGGTTTTCCCACTTTCCTTACAAAGATACTCAAAAGGCTTGAGCTCCAGAAGTTTGTGTAAAACCTGATGATTATGTTCTCCAGCAGGATTGGAGATGAAGATTGTGATGATTGTGAAAAAGATTTATGAAGAGTGTGATAAATGTACGCATACATAAAACATTTACTTCATCTATCTATTCAGTATCAATACCAAGCACACACATAAAACAGCATTATTTCACATCATAATAATAGTTTTATTACAGAAGAAGTGGGTCAAGTACAAACTATATAAAAACCTTGCTTGTACAGGAAGTGAGAACATGAGCAGGTGCTGGATACCTGCTGATAAACAAACTCCCCTCCAATATATAAAAAGATTAACCAGGGCTCCACAACGCAACCTCCAGACATTGGCATTGATCTACTGGACTGGTTCGTCTCACAAAAATACACCATTGAACCATGTAAACTTTGTAATAATTATTAATGTGTAATTCTGTTTTAAACTCTGCAGAGTTCAGTGTTCTTTGAGAAACAATGGCGGTCTGGACTGTCTACCTGTCTCTTTGTCTTCTCGTAGCTTTGAGTGCTTCAGGTAAGATCATTATTCCATGTTTCACATCATAAATGTTATTTTAACATGAATTGGAGATCGCCTGAGACACTGTAATGACGTTTTAAATGGCCAGCTTCATTGAAAATATACCACCGTACCTCAGCTACCACTTTCTGAAAGAGAAGAACTGACTTATGTAGTTGGCATGAAGAGTTTTAGTTACCTGGAAAGACCCATTATATTTCTTTCAGGGTGATATGATGGTGTCCATAGCTTACATTGCCTGATTCCTGCTGGAACAATGAGCAGTTCAGTAATAAGTTCAAGACAGTGGTACCAAAGTTACCAGAAAGAGAGTTTGAACCATCCTGATAATGATGTTGTAGTTCTTCAGCTTGTCCAGCTCCATCTGGTAGGTCATCCTCACTTAGTTCCTCGTGGTTGGGATGAAATCAGTATGCATCGATATCTTTCATGCCCTCTAAACGCTTGTGATCACATTAATGCTTCTACGAACAGCCTTTTGGGATTAGAACAGACGTGGACAATCATAACTAATATGATTTCAATCTTTACAAGATTGGGAGTTCAATATTTTATCCACTAGCCCATGTTAGGAATGACCTGTCTAATGTTTAACAGAGATGGTAGACACAAATTATTACCTTAGAAAAAGAAGTTGTGGACCGAGGGCAAACATATTGTCCCATCGGACTGCAACTCCTGAGGAAAAGATTATTAATGGAAAAAAAAAAAGTCAGCCGCCTCATCAAGGACAGAGACAAATGTGAGCTCTTCCACTAAAGTCTCTTGATCGACAGGTCAAGATATTGTTCCAGAATGCCCCAACATTCCACATGGCGAGAGAGTCGACTGTTTCCCAGATCCCAATGCTTCCGAGGTAAACTGCAGCGGATGTAGGTTACAATACATACAAACTCCCTTCATTCTTCGCTAAATCTTACTGTGCGTCCTTACAGCAAAAGTGTTTGGAAAGAGCTTGCTGTTGGAGCCCCGTGAGTGAGGCTAATGTCCCCTGGTGCTTCTTTTCCAAAACCCACGGCTACAGCGTGGTCAGCGAAAGCAAGCCTGACAGCACACGTGAGTTCAGATGTTGTGCAAATCATCGACTTTCCATTGAACTTTGAAAAGTTTGTGTTTGACCATGTAGCAAGTAGAGCAAACAATTTACCAATTTGTTTTGATATAGATATTGAGGCCAAGCTGACAAGAATGGATGCTCCATCTCTATTTGGAGCTGATATTAAAGAGTTGACCTTCTACGCTGAAATGCAGACAGAAAACCGTCTCCGATTTAAGGTCTGTTTAAAAACCAACACAAATAGCAGAGGCATGTATCAGTGTAAACACCTCTATAATGGCGTGCTATATTTGCTTTGTCGGCCAGATCACTGATACAAAGCAAGCCAGGTTTGAGGTTCCTCACGAGCATGTGAAAGCGCCTTCCACCCCTCCCACCGGACCCCTAAAATACAGACTGGAGCTGGTCCAGAAGCCCTTTGGACTGAAAGTTTGGAGAACATCTCCTGAAAAACTCCTGTGAGTGGCTCTTCCTTTTACAACAAAGGTCATATGCTGACTCTGTGAATTTAGTGCCTTGCTAACAATGCAGCACAGAATCATTTTAGAGAGTTTCTTTGACTATACAAGGGCCATTTCAGCACCAAAGAGACACATATTAGAGGCATGCGCTAAGTGACATACTACATGGCATTGGCATTAGCACAGACATAGTGTCAATGTAGTGTTTACAGTACAACCAACCTAAACTCTTTTAAATTTAATCACTTAAAACATTTATTTATTTCAAAATGTATTCTCCTCATAAAGTCCTTTGCAAAGAATCCACAACCCAATTTTCAAAAAGTTTTGTGGTGCCTTGTCACACAATATTATGTTTAATCAACAGAAACCCCATGTTTTAACAAAGACATATGTAATGTTTAAGATGTTTAAGGAAATTAAATACCATTTAGAAATGGTCCTTTACAAAATGACCTTTGGTCGGTGTGTATGTTCTCGACAGGTTTCATGACATTCACCCACAAACTGAACTGTGAGTAAACTTCCTCTCTACAGCATGTCTTCCTCTCTTGCTTGTTCAGGTTTGACACAACCATTGGGCCGCTGGTTTTTGCTGATCAGTACCTTCAGCTCTCGGCTAAACTCCCCTCTCACAATATCTATGGGCTTGGAGAGCACGTCCATCAGACCTTCCGCCATGACACCAACTGGAGGACCTGGCCGATCTTCACAAGAGATGCTTTCCCCAACGGCGTGAGTCGAAACGTTCAGATCATTTGCACAGACATTTTCACCACCAGTGTGACTTAGTTTCTTCAGTGAAATACAAAGCTTTAGGTACGTTTTCAAAGAATCTCCTGGCTACTATATGGCACACTGGACAAAGGCACTGCATGCCACTTGTTATCAGATTAATGGTTGAGAGTTGTTATAGCCATTTTTTATGCCATTTTTTCCTCTTACAGCGCCACCAAGTGGACAATCATCGCAATTTTTTTCAAGTGACCAAAGTTTGAGCTCATAGACATGTCACCCAAGTTTTGCAAAAATATCTCTTTCCATTCACAAGTTATAGTCATTTTCGTAAAATTGGCCCTCGACACTATGAGCATTTTGGTTCCACTTAGCGACCATGAATCGTAAAATTATTATTTTTTCCTTATTATTTATAGTCTCGCTCCAAAGAACATTTCTACAGTGTTTTGTTTCCAATCAGGGAAAAGATGTGGGAGAAGTTTAAAAAAGTAGTTTTTTCAAAAAACCCAACATTTCTCGAAATTGGCGCCTGAAGAGCGAGCCAATCCGAGGCATGCGTTTTGTCCGCCCCGAGCCAAGGATTCCAACGATATAAGACACTTGAGCCCACGCCTAACGGTTAAGGAGTTATGAGCCGTTTCGTACTTTTGATCGCTGTAGCGCCCCCGTCAGGCCGATCGGGGCGTGCCTCGGTGGCGTAGGTAGTCGTTGTGAGTACCACCAGCCCTGAAAGTTTCAAGTCTCTACGACTTACGGTTTGGTCTGCCCGATCAGTTTTAGATGGACAATGATGCATCATGGGAAAATGAACAATAACAATAGGGTTTCAGCCTTTCAGACTTGAACCCCTAATTACTGAGTAAGAAGAGCATTTTTTTGCAGTGCATTCTCTTTTGTTATATTGACAAGAGCGGCCAAGCTATTTTTTAATATAAAAATTATATATTTTGCATTAAGACCTCAATGTCTTTTTCTACCACAGGGCTCACACAACCTGTACGGCCACTACCCATATTTCACCTGTCTGGAAGACGCCAGCGGCCAATCCATGGGTGTTTTCCTCATGAACAGCAATGCGATGGGTAAGCAGACCCTCTCTTGACCAGGTGTACTGTGTCATTGTGATGGCTTTCCCGTGGAATAAAGTCATGATCTTTAATAAGATGATTTATGATGTCTGTGCTCATCTTTAGTGCATTGTGAGGTGTTTGTGGGTTTGGTTATTAAATGACTTTCAGTTGTTTATGTCTGTCTGTTCTTGTCGGTGTGCAGAGGTGACAATCCAGCCGGCTCCGGCCGTAACCTTCCGGACTATTGGAGGGGTTTTGGACTTCTACATCCTGCTTGGAGAGACGCCAGAGGCAGTGGTGGACGAGTTCACACAGGTGAGCGGAAACAGAAACACCTGCGACTCTTGTGGGAGAAACTGTGAACACTTGGAAATGCTTTTTCATTTTAGAGACAGCATGACGGACAGTACATCTGGCAATAACGATTAGGGTCATTTCTCCGCTTTCAAAAAGCTCATACAAATAATAACAATACAATTATCAAATGGATAACTTGTATATTAATTCATTTTACAGATTGTATTCTGTATTCTTTAACAAAATACTTGCTTTTATTATACAAAAATACTTGTATTTGTAAATGTATTATTTAAAAACAAAAAAATATTATATAATAAATTATAAACATTTATATTATGTTTATTTTCTATTAAATTTACATTGAAAAACATATTTGGAAAATGTTCTGAAATGCTTTATTCTGATTCTGTTCATTTGTGGCCTTCAAATGTTTTTGTATAAAATCCACTGAAGTTTATATTATAAATTACAAACTATTATGAATTAAAATCATACAAAATATTATCATTTATTATGCAACTCTGGCTAAACTGCATACGTGTATCTTATAAAACTGTATATCTTATAAAACTTTCTCAAACTAAATTTAAAACTAAAACCATTAAAAATACAACAATTATTTCAGCTAGTTGACAAATCATAACATCTCTTTTCCTTTCTGGTATTGAGATAAATTAAAATTGGAATAAAACTTTATAAGAACCATGTAGACATATACTTACAACAAAATTACTAAATAAATTACTAATAAGCAGTCAGTCATTATTGCAAAATAAACCCTGATCTGGACCACGCCATGACCTTCTTACCTTCATCAATGCTAAGAGCCATTAGCTCCTGAGGAGAGTTGCAGAGGAATCCTACAGGCCCAGATGAAGCTTCCAGATGAGCCTGAGGGATTCAAGCTGTGGTGTTCAGTGTCTTTAACATTGCTTTATGTGTCTCCAGCTGATCGGCAGGCCTTTCATCCCTCCGTACTGGTCTCTGGGCTTCCAGCTCTCTCGCTGGGACTACGGCAGCCTGGACGAAGTCAAGAAAGTCGTGGAGAGAAATCGTCAGGCTGGCCTTCCGTATGTAAGTGAAGAAGGGTCTGTGCTTTCTTCTGCAGAACTTGATTCCACCCAGTCCTTCAACGCCACAACCGAGAGCACGAATGGATGAATAATAACTGCACATGTGCATTTCACCTAGACACATGCATTTAGAAGCGTTTAGCACTGAAGCTCAATGATTGGTGTAATCTGAACAAAGAAGGCATTAGCATGTCAGGACATTGCATCAGCATTAGAACATTTCTGGGATCTGCTTATGGCTGATGAAAGTCAAGCCTTCCAGAAAAATCACAACAGTGAATCTACAGCGTTAGCATGCAGAAGAGGCATTAGCCATCGCGAAGGCTGAAGGGGCTGATTCTAAAGGACCTACTGTTATAGTACAGATAGAGAGAAACGAGAACATTAAAGGCCCACTGAAGTGAACGCGCAGCATTATTCCATGTGTTGACGTCATTTCCCCTGGAACTGATAGAAGCTCCTCCCTTTTTTGAAACAGCCAATAGCGTTTCGTTAATATCCCAGTTTGACGAGAACCTTTCTGTTTGTTAAAGCCAGAGTTATTATTACCATAATCTCCTCCATATCTCTTTGAAATTCATCACTCTGTGCGGTATTTAAATGGGTCTGATTGTTGTCTGCGCATATGATCCGCGTCTCATGTCTCTCGTCAACGGTTCTGGTCTACATTCTGGTGTATGTGCGGTAACTAACGTGAAACCACACTTAAATTACCTTAACTGAATTCATATTTAAACTGAATCTCTTCCTATCGCATATATAGAAGGCAGTATGTATATATAGAATATATAGAAGCAAATGTGTGAACAACTAAACCGATTTCAGCTACAGCGCCAACATCTGTTTATAGTGTAGGGGGGCGGGGCTTCAGATTCAGGAGAGCATTTGATTGGACAGAAGATGTGATGAGAAGGTTAGTCTGTGATAATATCATTAAAATCCATGATTCATTTTAACAGAAGTGAGAGACTGTAAGTTTTGAATGCTTATATCTCCTAAATGTGAATTTTGTCATCGTTTTGGAGCACACCAGCTTATTCATAACCTTAGGGCTAACATCCAGCAGCCATATCACCCTGTAGCCCAAGACTGGTTTCCCACTGAAGCTAAGCAGGGCTGAGCCTGGTCAGTACCTGAATGGGAGACCAACTGGGAAGACCAGGAGCTGCTGGTAGAGGTGTTAGTGAGGCCAGCAGGGGGCGCTCACCCTGTGGTCTGTGTGGGTCCTAACGCCCCAGTATAGTGATGGGGACACTATACTGTCAATGAGCACCGTCCTTCGGATGAGACGTTAAACCGAGGTACTGACTCTCTGTGGTCGTTAAAAATCCCAGGATGTCCTTCAATAAAGAGTAGGGGTGTAACCCCGGCATCCTGGCCAAATTTGCCCACTGGCCTCTGTCCATCATGGCCTCCTAACAATCCCCATATCCTGATTGGCTTAATCACTCTGTCTCCTCTCCACCAATCAGCTGGTGTGCGGTGAGTTTTCTGGCGCAAAATGGCTGCCGTCGCATCATCCAGGTGGGTGCTGCACATTGGTGGTTGATGAGGAGATTCCCCCCTTCTATATGTAAAGCGCTTTGAGTGTCTAGAAAAGCGCTATATAAATGTAATGAATTATTATTATTATTATTAACATACTAAAAGTTAAAACAAAAAGCTAAAACACTTCAATTCTGATTTTAGGGGACCTTTACCAACCTAAAAATAAAGCTTCGGGTTTTCGCTGCTATACCACAGAAGAACCATTTCCCCAAATAACCTTTTAGTAAAAGAACCATTCATTTCTTTATGTTTAAGAGTGTAACTTCCATAACTACCCGTTGAAGTGAAACGGGATATTGAGTGAGAGAAGGAAACTGATTTGATGTAGATTTTACGAGGCATTATTTTATGTTCCAGGATGTCCAGTACACTGATATTGACTACATGGAGGACAAAAAGATCTTCACATATGATATGGTGAAGTTTGCGGAGCTCCCTCAGTTTGCTGACTACATGCATGACAAGGGGCAGAAATACATCATCATATTGGTGAGCCATTGATATTGTGCTTTCATTTATGCTGAGCTGCAGTTTTATAGGTTGGCACGTTAGTTCTGGGTGTTTGACAGTAGTTTGGAGCCATACATTACAACCCCTTGCTGAACTTGAGTTTGTCCAGTTGAACATCTCAGAACATTTTCTTCTTGGTAGGATCCTGCCGTGTCCACCGGTCGAAGGATAAACGGACCTTATGGAGCTCTTGACAGGGGTCATGCAGCTAAAGCCTGGGTCACTGAAGCAGACGGGGTAACGCCTCTGCTGGGAGAGGTACGGTCCTCCAAACACACTCCTGAACGGATCATCCTTAGGAGGGTTTGGGATTGAGAACAGCTGATGTTTGGTTTTAATAATTGTTGGACATTCATTCATTCAAGACACCTTTTTCATGACAGTTGAGCAGATTCTCCTCCCGCCTCTCGTGTCACAGGTCTGGCCAGGGGAAACCCTGTTTCCTGACTACACTAACCAGTCTTGCATTGATTGGTGGGTTGATGAAATTTCACGTTTCCACAAAGAAGTCAAGCACGATGCTCTCTGGATTGTAAGTAACCTGCGGAGATCATTACCAATCACCAAATTTTAAACTTGATCATTTACCATTACAGGTCACGAAAGGTCATGATGATGATGTTCTGATTACGATCTCCACCCAAGTCTCCAAATCAATACTATATACACTGATCAGGCGTAACATTGTGACCTAATATTGTGTTGGTCCCCCTTTTGCTGACCCGTCGACAGTGTTGTACCTGAACGAGTTCATTGAACGATAGTTCATGAACTCGT
Organism: Pseudorasbora parva; assembly: GCF_024679245.1. Lineage (NCBI taxonomy): Eukaryota > Metazoa > Chordata > Actinopteri > Cypriniformes > Gobionidae > Pseudorasbora > Pseudorasbora parva. The sequence continues at coordinate 48,507,887 of NC_090181.1, forward strand.
TCATATTTTGGGCAAACGTGAACTGAATGTGCTGTATTACTGCCTGATGAATGTTACTGTGAACTCGTTCATTCTGGTGTCAGTGAACGGCACGCTCTCTCAGGTTAACTTCGTTCAATAGGGTGCCAGATTTCTATAGAGCCTTCCAGGTGAAATCCCGGCTAAAACACACCGTAAACGGGTCTTAATATGTAGCGGAAAAACACCCAATCTGGCAACACCAGCCACCAGTGTCGCACCGCCGTCCGCCTCATGCGTGACGCGTTATCAAAACAAAACAAAAAAGGCATGGAGGCGACAGCAGCATGTTGCAAGGAGTATGATCATTTAAAATAATTTTATAACAAGGTCGGTGAGAATGGGAGAAATCTCACTTTTCTGTGCAAACTTTGCCCGCCGGCTTTCAAAAAAAAAATCCGCACTTCAGTTACATCCACAGCAAACCTAAAACGGGTTTTAACATGTAACTTGTTTGTTGAACCTGCCTGTTTTTTCCAGGATTCCAATATTCTGTTTTAGCATGAGGACAATGGAAAATGATTAAAACTGAAAAACGTTTGCACCTTAATGATTACTGTCCTGTTTAAAAAAAGACCATTCAAGCAGCACGTTTTTCCTCATGTTTTTGAGAATGTACTGTAGGGTTGAAAGCTGCAGCTGCTACTAGTGTAGAATGAATGGACAGCAACAAAGCATTAAAGCAACAATGGGGAAATGCTGTCCCCTCAATGATAATGTCAACCCTGGTTGGATAAGGATTCAAAATTGGATATGAAGATGAAATCTGACGCATAGCTTCATTGTTAAAACTGATAAAATAATTGCTGTCTGTGATTCTATATGGGATGTGGCAATAATTGTGAAAAATAATAGCTCGCAGCAACATATGGAAAAAAAGAAATATGAACTAGTTCATTTTTGGAACTTAGTTCAAATTTTTGTAGTTTGAACTGAACTAGTTCATTTTAAAATTTGTGAATTGAACTTTGAACTAGTTCATGTAGAACGTGAACTTTCCCAACACTGCCCGTCGAGGCATCGCGTCAAAGAAACACATTTTACCTCCCTCAATCAATCAATCAATCAATCAATCAATCAATCAATCAATCAATCAATCAATCAATCAATCAATCAATCAATCAATCAATCAATCAATCAATCAATCAATCAATCCCTGATTGGTAAAGTCAAGTTCTACTCTACAATTTGTCTCACTGAATACTCTGAATCAGAAATACATCTCGTTATGAAAGTAAGATGGTTACGAATGCTTCATTTTAAAGCCTCCCCACTGTAAAAAAGAATAAAATTAAATAAATAAAGCAACCTATCACAGTAACCTTTTAAGTTAAATTCACTAATTCTCTCAAATTAAAGTTAACTTAAATACGTTTGTTCATCTAAAGAGTAAGAGGTAACATCTCATGAGTCAAGGCAATTAAAGAATGTTTAGCATGTGGCAGTGCAAGCAGCTACAATCCTTGTTTTCATCTCCATGTTTGATTTTCAAAGACATTTCTGGAGGTTTTTGCTTTATCCTCAAGAACCATAGCTGCCCGAATTAGGAAGCGCTGAACTAATCAAGTGTTTTTTTTGTTTTGTTTTTATGTCAAAGGACATGAATGAGGTGGCCAATTTCGTAAAGGGAAGCATCAAAGGCTGCACTGATAACAAACTCAACAATCCTCCATTCACCCCACGTGAGTCTGAAATGCATCTACAGCTAGATTTATTCATATCTGCGTTTTCTCGGCATCTGTAAACATCTTGATTTCCATTGGACTCTAAAGGCATCCTTGATAACCTGATGTACAGTAAGACCTTGTGTATGGATGCTAAACACAACTGGGGGAACCACTATGATGTCCACAGTCTCTATGGCTACTCTATGGTCCTGGCCACTGAGAAGTAAGTGCTGGGCTGCGTCCAAAATCGCGTACTATGTGAGTAGGCACTAAATTTGAATTTCAACGGCCTTTGCGACCGTTAAAAAAGTGTGTTCTATTTAGTATGAATGAGTGTAGTATGAATGTAATCCGGACATACTACATCCGCCATCTTGTCATTATCATGTGACCTAACAGCGTCAGCGTCCCTTCACCTCCATTCATTAATCGTCTCCCGTTGCCTCATGGGATAGTAAAGTGTCCATCGAACCTCGGCAGAAGTAGTAGGTCATCCGGCCACTTTTCTCCTACTGTTTTTCGGATACTATGAATTCGGACATACTACTCTGTGGCGTACTGTTTTTCGCATACTATATAGTAGAGAAGTATTCGATTTCAGATGCAGCTCTGGTTTTTCCACATTCTGTATGCAAATAATCTCTGTTATGATTGGCCGATGCAGCATTTGACTCTTGTCAGAATGATTAATACAGATTAACATCACAACAGAGTTGTCTGTCTGTGTGTTTGTCATCTCTATGCTTTCCTAGGCCACCCAACTTCACTTTGTGTCTTTCTAACACCCTCCTTGATGTCATTATATTGTGGTTCCATCAGTCCCTATACCTCTCTAATATCCTGCTTCTGCTTCCAGGGCATCAAGAGCCGTGTTTGGGACGAACCGTTCCATGGTTTTCACCCGCTCTTCCTTCCCTGGGGTGGGCAAGTACGCAGGCCACTGGTTGGGTGACAATGCCGCCACCTGGAATGACATTAAGTGGGCGATTCCCGGCATGCTGGAGTTTAACCTCTTTGGAATCCCTTATGTAAGTGGTTTGGCTCCAAACATGGGTAAACCACAGTAGACACTAGTCTTACCTCAGAACACAACAGCCCCACTGAGAGACACTGAAAGCGTTTGCTTTTGATTGAGTAGTTGAATGAGAAGGCATCTGGACATGAATTGAAGTTAACATTGACAAGCTGACTCAACCAATTAATTTATCATAGTCTCAGATGTAAGACACAAATACAGACTTTGCAAATCTGAGCAAAGTGTGAACATTGGTAATATCTTTTATGTAGACAACTTTGTCTTTTTCTCAAGAGAAACATCTAAAAACAAGGAGACTTCAGCAAAACTCTCAACTTATAGGGATAGTTCACTCCGAAATTAAAATTGTGTCATCATATACTTGCCCTCAAGTTGTTCCAAACCTGCATGAGTTTCTTTCTTCTGTTGAACACGAAAAGAGATACTTAGAAGAATGTTGGAAACCAGACAATTTACTTCCATAATATTTTTTTTCCTACTATGGAAGTCAATGAGGTTCATCAACTGTTCGCTTTCCCATATTCTTCAAAAATATTTTCTCCCTGTCGCCTGGGAGAAACAACTGAAAGCTAAGGAGATTCTCACTCTTGACCTCTTTAAGTAGCTGATCTTTCACCTAAAATTGCTTATAAAATGTAAAAATAAAGACAATTGAGATATTTCTTCAGGTCTTGGAAGAGAAGGACTTCACTTTTTGAGATGTTTTTGATCTCGTCTGATGCTCTATGGAGACATTTATCAGATTGCTGGAGTCTTTAATATGCAAATTAGTGGAATCTCCATTTAATCTGAATTTAATTGCCTATTTTTGGAGAAACATGAGAAAATAAAGAATGATTTGAATCTAATGATGTTCTTCTGCAGATTGGTGCAGACATCTGTGGGTTCTTCGACGACTCGTCGGAGGAGCTTTGCAGGCGTTGGATGCAAGTTGGTGCATTTTACCCCTTCAGCCGAAACCACAACGCTCAAGGGTTCAAAGTATGTGCGGCTCTTTAAACACCCAGAAGAGTCTTTGAACATCTGTGTTGTGTTTCAGGCCCAATGTCAGCGCACTGAACTACAAACGTGACCTCTCTCTTTAACACTGCAAAAAATGCTTTTATTGTTTTCTGTTTAAATTAAGATTATTTTCTCACTCCATTGGCAGATGGAGTGATGGATGGCAGATGGATGAATGGAAAATGAAATTCTTAGTGAAATTAGACAAAGATTTTAGCTTTTATTCAGAGAGCAATAATTCCACGGCTCCAGCATGAAGAACATATCATCAGGATCCATCCTTTGCTTTTCCTGAGTAGTTTTGTGTTCCTTTCTGCCAGGACCAGGACCCTGCCTCATACGGCGCAGACTCTCTCCTGATGCAGAGCTCCAGGCATTACCTGCAGATCCGCTACAGCCTCCTGCCGTACCTCTACACTCTGTTCTACAGGGCTCACGTCAGCGGAGAGACTGTAGTGCGGCCCATGATGCATGAGTGAGTGCAGAAGCTTCTGGAACAGCTCCACTGTTTCTTTCTGTTCAGGAACTTCTAATGTATTTCTTTATGAGGTATCTCATGATAAAATAAAATCAGGTGAATGAAGAATAAAAAAACAAAAAACAAACAAAAAAAAAACAATAGGTTTTGAGTATAATTAGCTCAATTATTTTTACTAAATCCACCACTGTACAAAGTTAAGATGTTAAAAAGGAAAAAGAAAAAAACATACTTTTTTCAGCAAGGATGCATTTAACTGATCAAAAGTGATTGGAAAGACACTAAAAACAAAATGTTTCTATTTCAAATGAAGGCTATTCTTTTTAAAATGTATTCATCAAAGAATCCTTAGAAATGTGAGACTGAAGACTGAAAATTCAGGAATAAATACACTTTCCTATACAGTGCCTTGCGAAAGTATCCGGCCCCCTTGAACTTTTTGAAGTTTTGCCACATTTCAGGCTTCAAACATAATGATATGAAACTGTAATTTTTGTGAAGATTCAACAAGTGGGACACAATCATGAAGTGGAACGAAATTTATTGGAGATTTCAAACTTTTTTAACAAATTAAAACTGAAAAATTGGGCGTGTGATTCGTCCCCCTTAAGTTAACCCTTTGTAGCGCCACCTTTTGCTGCGATTACAGCTGTACGTCTCTTGGGGTCTGTCTCTATCAGTTTTGCACATCGAGAGACTGAAATGTTTGCCCATTCCTCCTCCAGAACAGCTGGAGCTCAGTGAGGTTGGATGGAGAGCGTTTGTGAACAGCAGTTTTCAGTTCTTTCCACAGATTCTCGATTGGATTCGGGTCTGGACTTTGACTTGGCAATCTAACACCTGGATATGTTTATTTCTGAACCATTCCATTGTAGATTTTGCTTTATGTTTTGGATCATTGTCTTGTTGGAAGACAAATCTCCGTCCCAGTCTCAGGTCTTTTGTAGACTCCATCAGGTCTTCTTCCAGAATGGTCCTGTATTTGGCTCCATCCATCTTCCCATCAATGTTAACCATCTTCCCAGTCCCTACTGAAGAAAAGCCGGCCCACACCATGATGCTGCCGCCACCATGTTGGACAGTGGGGATGGTGTGTGTTCAGGGTGATGAGCTGTGTTGCTTTTACGCCAAACATAACGTTTTGCATTGTTGCCAAAAAGTTCAATTTTGGTTTCATCTGACCAGAGCACCTTCTTCCACATGTTTGGTGTGTCTCCCAGGTGGCTTGTGGCAAACTTTAAACGACACTTTTTATGGATATCTTTAAGAAATGGCTTTCTTCTTGCCACTCTTCCATAAAGTCCAGATTTGTGCAGTATACGACTGATTGTTGTCCTATGGACAGAGTATATATATGTGTGTGTGTGTGTGTGTGTGTGTGTGTGTGTGTGTGTGTGTGTGTGTGTGTTTGTGTGTGTGTGTGTGTGTGTGTGTGTGTGTGTGTGTGTGTGTGTGTGTGTGTGTGTGTGTGTGTGTGTGTGAATTTGGAGAGTCACTTTCTACTTTATAAGTAGTGTTCCTTTTCAGGCTCATAGAAGTGATCTCAATTTGTCGGTGACGTCCGACGTACGTCAAACGTGACCGACAAATTGGGATCACTTCTATGAGCCCTATCAGCTTCGAGATATAGAAAACAGGCCAATGACCCTTCGTACCCATCATTTCTATGGGCAGGCGTGCCCCTAGTGTCGAGGCATGCGATTGTCTCCACGGATGCCTCATCCACCGGCTGGGGTGCCACATACAACGGGCTTGCAGTTTCGGGTCTGTGGACATAGACTCAACTGCAATGGCATATTAATTGCCTGGAGTTGTTAACAGTTCGTCTTGTGCTGGGCCCCTTCAAAACGCCGCTACATGGCAAGCATGTTCTGGTCCATACGGACAGCACTGCGGCCGTTGCGTACATCAACTAACAGGGTGGTCTACGCTCCTGTCGCATGTCACAACTCGCCCGCCACCGCCTCTTATGGAGTCAGAAGCATCTGAGGTCGCTTCGTGCCATTCATATTCCAGGCCTGCTCAATCGTGCGGCCGACGAGCTCTCACGACAGCCAGTGCTCCCGGGAGAGTGGAGACTCCATCCCCAGGTGGTCCAGCTGATATGGAGCCGCTTTGGGACCACACAAGTAGACGTGTTTGCTGCCCCGGACACGGTCCATTGCCAGTTGTTTTATTCCCTGACCGAGGGGACCCTCGGCACGGATGCCCTGGCACACAGCTGGCCCCGGGGCCTTCTGCAAGTATGCGTTTCCCCCAGTGAGCCTTCTCATGCAGACTCTGTGCAAGGTCAGGGAGGACGAGGAGTAGGTCCTGTTGGTAGCTCCGTATTGGCCCAACAGGACTTAGTTCTCGGAACTAGTGCTCCTCAGGACAGCACCTCCTTGGCCCATTCCTCTGAGGAAGGACCTCCTGACTCACAGCTGGGACATCCTCTGGCACAGGCTGTGTTAGACACCATCACTTCTGCTAGAGCACCCTCTACGAGGCACCTCTATTCATTGAAGTGAAACCTGTTCGTCGACTGGAACCCCCAAAGATGTTTGCTCGGTTCAGTGCTTTCTTTTCTACAAGACGGGTTGGAGCCTCAAAGTTTATGTTGCCGCTATCGCCGCTAACCATGATTTGGTAGGTGGAAAGTCCTTAGGGAGGCACGACCTAATCGTCATGTTCCTGAGGTGGGCGAGGAGACTAAATCCACCTCGCCCTCCCTCTATACCCTTTTGTTACTTAACTCTGGTGCTCACCACACTGTAGAGCTGAGTTAAAAATTCTGTCTCTGTAAACAGTACTCCTGACTGCATTGGCTTCTATCAAGAGGGTAGGGGTTTTTACCGATTCGTCGCATTTTCAGTCAACGAATCGTGCCTGGAGTTCGGGCCGGACAACTCTCACGTGATCCTGAGACCCCGGCCTGGAAATGTGCCCAAGGTTCAGAACCACTCCTTTCCAGGACCAGGTGGTGAGCCTGCAAGCGCTGCCTTCGGAGGAGGCAGACCAAGCCCTGGCTTTAGGATCTCAGAGCAGCTCTTCGTCTGTTACGGAGGCCACTGGATAGTGAATTCCATTGTCTTGGCGTAAGAATCCCAAGACGTGCCCTGCCCGCTCGGGGTTAGATTCCACTCCACCAGGGATGTGGTCCTGGGCGCTGGTTCGTGGCGCCTTGCTGACAGATATTTGTAGAGCTGCGGGCTGGGCGACACCAAACACTTTCGCTAGGTTTTATAGCTTACGTGTAGAACCTGTATCTCCCCGTGTGCTCACTTCCCAAAGCCAGTAACCCTGAAGTACCTGTTCTAGTGTTGGCTTGCTGCGCCACTTGCTTCCCCATGGAACGGATACGTGCTGTTATATGCTCCAGTCGAGTTGAATGGCGAACCCTGTCGAGTCCTCCGCAACCCGCGTTTGTCAGACGTGGCAGAGTGTCTGACGGCAGGTCTAACACTTGTATGCATTGGTGGAACTTGTGTTAGGCTGGGTTCCATATGTTGTAACCCCCACGGGGGTCCCATATGTGTATTCTTCCACGGTACGGCTCCCTCTTTCCCTCGGCAGAGCCCGCTCTGGCGTCTCAGCCTGGTGTTGCCCCCCTGCCTATAATGGCCGGGGCAACCCCTGGGACTTTTGTATGTTGTACTTCCCATGGCCAGTCCATTCATGCATTCTCCACATGGTAACTCCCTCTGGGCATGATGTGGCTTCCGCAACGGCCCTCCCAGGCATGCTTTCCCAGCGTTATCCAATAGGCGGCTAAGTGGGTCTTGAGAAACAGCAGTGTGACTCTCCCTGCGGGGTCTGAGGGGCTTATCGCAGGGCGTTGGAAGTGTTAGTAACTGTTGCGTTTTCCAAAGGGATCCCAATCCGTCGGTGATATCCGACGTACGACGAACGTGACCGACTGAAAGGGAACGTCTCGGTAACGTATGGTAACCCTCATTCCCTGAAGGAGGGAACAGAGACGCACGTCTCTTCGCCACAGTTGCTGTACCATCACTGCAGGACAAGTCACTAGTTCGGCTCCTCAGTGAAAAACAACAGTGCGTGGCGATCGCTTCCGCTTTATACCCGCACCGCGGGGCGGGTGCGATGTGCAAAGCACGTACACAAATGTTCATTGGCCCTTTTCTCTATCTCGAAGCTGATAGGGCTCATATAAGTGATCCCAGATCATCGGTGCCCTTCAGGGAACGAGGGTTACCATACATAACCGAGATGTTTCTCGCTCTGCAGATTCTATTCCGACAGTGAAACCTGGGGAGTGCACAAGCAGTTCCTGTGGGGAGCACATCTACTCATCACACCTGTGCTGGATCCTGTGAGTTTACACACACACACACACACACACACACACACACACACACACACACACACACACACACACACACACACACACACACACACACACACACACACACACACACACACACACACACACACACACACACACACACACACACACACACACATGATTTTCTATGTCAAAATCATTCTTTAATTTTTATATTTCAGCTCAGACTTTCTTTAGGTTCCCTTGCTGCTTCCCCTTCTGTCAACTTTTTATTCTCCAATATCTCGCTCAAATCTTTCTGAATCTTCTGAAAGGACAGGAGGACCATATTTATCTGAAAAATGACCACCCATGATGGTCTGCCCTTTAGTTTAATGAAAAATGCTCATTATTAAAGCATCAAAATAAAGTTTGTCATGTTTTGCTGATTGTACTTCTTGTTTGCTTGTTTAGGGTGTTGAAACTGTGGAGGCCTATATCCCTGATGCCGTCTGGTATGACTTTGAGAAGGTAAGACCATCCTCTTGCACCACAAGACAATCAACATATACTGATATATTATAGAATAATATGGATGGATGGTTTGATTGATTGATTGATTGTTTGATTGATTGATTGATTGATTGACAGACAGACAGACAGTGCAGTTTTTGGTTTGTTATGTAGGAGGTAAGGATTACAGATCGCAAAGCCAAAGTTTCCTTGAACCTGCCCGCTGATAAACTTGGTTTACACCTGAGAGGCGGAGCCATTCTGCCTGTCCAGAGACCAGATGTCACCACTACATACAGGTAATGATGGGAAACCTGTAGAGTTCCCCTAAAATACAATAAAAAGCTCATATTAACCCATGCACTACCACTAAATCCAGTCAATCCGCTGTTACATCTAAATACCCAACAAAACAAAGTGTGTTTTGCTGTTTTGTGGAAAATGTATTATAGTCTTATTTGAATTATGATAGAATATGAATGACAACCATTCAGAGCAGCTGAAAGATGATTCACAGCATCACTATAACATGATGGTTAATAATGCAAACTGAGTATAATATGATGCTGAGAACAAACAAATATTTTTGGTGTGTGTGTTTTTGTACACCTGTGTCCATTTTCTGCCTGCTCTTGAGTTTCTTTTAAAAACGTTGTACATTTGCGTGATGAAAGTTGTGTTTCCTCAGCCGACGTCTTCCCATGGGCCTGATCGTCGCACTCGATGACAACAAGACCGCCTCAGGCGAGCTCTTCTGGGATGACGGAGAGTCTCGAGGTATTTTGGAGGGACTTGCTATTAATTTAAAGTTGAACACCTTTTCATTGTTGGTTTCTGTTAGCTCAGGTTCATTAAATAATATTAACCGATACAACTTTGGATTTTAATAATGTACTTGTCAATTTTAACCAAGATTCAAGATTAATGAATGCATTAGAAGTATCTCGCATAATTTCATGTTAACTAATGTAGTTAGCGAATGTTAAAGGAACATGCCACTTAAAAAAAAAAAAGGCTAATTTTCCCTCCCCCCTAAAGTTAAACAGTTGAGTTTTACCGTTTTTGGACCCATTCAGCCAATCTCCGGGTCTGGCGGTAGCACTTTTACCATAGCTTAGCATAATCCATTGATTCTGATTAGACCGTTAGCATCTTGCTAAATATACTCTACTTGCAATATTTTTCCTATTTAAAACTCTTCTTTAGTTACATCGTGTACTAAGGCCGACAGAAAAAATTGTTGAGATGAAAAATGAGCCTATTTTTTAAAAAAAGTGGCGTGTTTCTTTAAGAAATGGAACCTTGTATTTATATTTCATTGAAATATTTTTAATTTGCAAAAACAGCTGTAATTTAACCCCATGACAGATACATTTATATAAAACATTTTCCAATTCATCCTTATTATTGAGCCCCATTATAGAGCCTAAATAGATCTACTCAAAAAACAGATAACACCTGTGTGACTTGTGTTGATTTGTTTCTTTCTTTTTCTTAGATACAGTTTCATCCGGCTCCTACATTCGGTACCAGTTTTCCGTGGCTAATGTACGTCTTCCTAACGCCACATTTCTGTTTGTTTGATTTTAGATAGCATTGTATGTCCAAAAAGCAAGATTTAGATATTTTTTATGGCATATTTAACAGTAATCTGCAGTAATATCTGATATTTTTCTTCTGGATCAGGATGTCTTGACAATGCACGTTGCCCACAACGGCTACACGGACCCGAACAGCCTGAGGTTTGAGAACATCACAGTGATGGGAGTGAGCGCGGCTCCAGCCTCTGTGCTCGTGTCTGACGGCATCACCACCGACGCTCTGTCCGAGTCCCAGCTTCACTACGATTACAGCAAGAAGGTAATCTTAGTTTTAACATGAAAGAGTTTCCTATTCACCACCAAAGTCAATATGAAACTGTGTTTCTGACCTATTTTACTGATTTGGGTTGAAATAGGATGTTCCACACCCAACAGAAATAGGTATAGGCAAGGCAAGTTTATTTGTATAGCACATTTCATACCCAATGGCAATTCAAAGTGCTTTACATAGAAATTAATTAAAACAGTGGTAACAAATGCATGAGAAAAAAAGAATACCATATGGACGAATAAAGAATTAAAAACAAGCATAGTTAAAAACAGTTGTAAATAATAGTAATTCAAAAAAATAATAATAATAAAAAAAAATAAGATAAAATAAAATAAAACGGTCAGATCCACAATAATGGTCTGATATAAAAATAAACATTCTTCAGTTTACAGCCTACATACATGTACCATCTTTATTAGAGCACCTCTCATTCATTTCTTTCTCAAACACGTTCATAACATCCATTTTAATCACTATTTCCTGACTTTTACTCAGAAACCTTCTTGTTAAACCCTTACTCACTCATCATACCCTCCACAGATTTACACACACTCAAACCTTATTGTCAAACTTACTATTTCCATCAAACCCAGTTTTCACTCATCATATTCAACTCAAAAGAACATATAAAATAACAATAACCAGAGATAAGAACAAAGGTAAACTAAAACAATTATAAAAAGAATAAAGAGATAAGATAGGGTGCGATCAGTCGGACATACAGTGCTCAGAGCTCATTCAGTAAATGCTCAGCTGAACAGATGTGTTTTGAGTCTGGATCTGAATGTGGCTACTGTTGGAGCACATCTGATCTGTTCAGGAAGCTGGTTCCAACTACGGCTGGCATAATAGCTAAAGGCAGACTCTCCTTGCTTTGAGTGAACTCTTGGTATTTCTAACTGACTTGATCCTGCTGATCTGAGTGATCTGTTGGGTTTGTATTTAATCAGCATATCTGCGATGTATTGAGGTCCTAGGTCATTGAGTGATTTATAAACAAGTAATAGTACTTTAAAGTCGATCCTAGATGTAACTGAAGCCAGTGTAAAGACCTGAGGACTGGTGTGATATGGTCATATTTTCTGGTTCTGCTCACAATCCTGGCATCAGCGTTCTGTATGAGCTGCAGCTGTCTAATGGTCTTTTTGGGAAGGCCAGTGAGAAGGCCATTACAATAGTCCACCCTACTGGTGATGAAAGCGTGAACCAGTTTCTCTAAGTCTTGCCTGGAGACAAAACGTCTAATCCTTGCAATATTTTTCAGATGATAGTATGCTGATTTAGTTATTGCTTTGACATGACTACTGAAACTCAGGTCTGACTCCAAAATCACTCCAAGATTCCTGACTTGATTTTTTGTTATCAGGCCTTTAGCCTCAAGATACGCGTTCACCTTGACAATTTCATCTTTGTTTCCAAATGTAGTGATTTCGGTTTTGTCTTTGTTTAACTGAAGATAGTTTTGGCACATCCAGTTGTTAACTTCATCAATGCATTTGCACAGGGAGTCAATGGGGCTGTAGTCATTAGGTGACAGTGCTAAGTAGAGCTGGGTGTCGTCAGCATAGCTGTGGTCAGCAATATTGTTCTTTTTCATTATTTGGCTCAGTGGCAGCATATACAGGTTAAAGAGGAGAGGTGCTAGAATGGACCCTAGAATGGTATAATGCACATTGAGACCAGGAATATAAATTAAATAGGGTCGATTTTGATATAATGTTCACATTAACTTCACATTACAGGATGCTATTGCATCTTTAAATAATATCACATGATATAAAATGTAGAGAGAATAACATAATGAACAGATACTGTATGAATCATATAATGTGATATTATGAATGACATCATAACACTCACAGTTTCTGCCAGTCTCGTGTTATTTTTGAGGATCTATAGAGTCGTGTTGATCCTTCATATCACACAAGAGTCTTTAGTTTATCATATTTATAAAATTCAGATACACTTTAGCCTGACAAGCCGGAGCCACATCAAGACGTTTGGCCAGGAAACTCCCCATTGACGGCTCAATCCGCGGGGGCGGATAAACGGCTGTCTGTCAAACTCCCTCTGCACGCGATAGGATAGCGCTACACCAACCAGAGCAACGAAGGTGAAGCGGAGCTGACTGATTAAACATTCGCCGTATCCGGTCGGCTAAACTCGAACACATCTTCCCTTCTTCAGAATGACTTCAGTGCCGTTCTTTGTTTTTTCTCAGAGAAAAGCTTTACTCCAACTCTTCCAGAGTCACGGCAAAAGCCAAGACCAGAGTTTGATTTTTCCTGATCACAATCCAATGGAGAGTTGCTAGACCACACTCGCGGCAAATTAGATTTGCTGCCGCTAGGGTGCGTCTAGATTTCTAGACTAATACACTGACTGATTTTTTCTGAAAACAGCCGAGCTCGTGGAGGCGTGCAGTGGGCAGAGCTAAACACACACACACACACACACACACACACACACACACACACACACACACACACACACACACACACACACACACACACACACACACACACACACACACACACACACACTATCCGTTGGTGTTGTTCACATTATATGCATTTACGCAGTGTTGGGTGTAACTAGTTACTAAGTAATTAGTTACTGTAATTTAATTACTTTTCCCTTGAAAAAGTAAAGTAAGGGATTACTCTTATTTTTTCTGGAATTTAATTACAGTTACTTCTGATGTAATTGAACTTAATACTAAATATAATTATACATAATTCAATAGTGGAATTAACATCAACATTTAAAGTCTAACTTTAAAATGCATGTTTTTATGTATCCTTCTCACATTTGTAATACTTTGGTCAGTTCATAAGAGTAATTTTTTGTAGTTTTATATTATGTATTTGAATGAATTAAGAGCCGTTTCATGTCTAACCTTGAATTGCTTAACTCGAGGGTTGATTTAGAAAGTAATTAAAAAGTAATTAGTAAAAAGTAATTAAATACTTTTTGGAGAGAGTAATTTGTACAGTAATCTAATTACACTATTGAAGATGTAATTAGTAACTAGTAATTAATTACTTTTTTAGAGTAACTTACCCAACACTGCATTTACATGCCAATTGCCAATAAAACAGGCATTTGATGCAGTTTCACTCACCGCCTGCAGTTTCCACTCATGACCAGGAACAAACACACACACCTGCAGAACACCAGAAACACAAACTGCATCCCCTGTTCCCTTAACTCTGGGTTATTTGGGAAGCCGAGCAAGCTGATCTTTCCCTTACACCAGAAACACACTTCTTTAGTGACATTGTTGATCTCGTGGTCTAAAAACAAAATTACAGCACTGCCGTCACCCGAACGAAGCTTGAAATATTGATATACGCGTGATTTATATCTGGTCTGCTAGGTGATGTATCTCCGAAATCTGGAGCTGGAACTGGGGAAGGACTACACCGTCAACTGGGAGGCCAAATTCCCAAACTCTAGGCACTTCGACTGTCACCCTGAAGCGGGTTCTGATCAGGCCAAATGTGAAGCCCGCGGCTGCATCTGGGAGGTGAGAGAGAAGAGATTCAGTATTCAACACTTGATCTGAAGTGTGTCTTTCCTGTTACTGTTCTAATGCGATTCAACACATTTATAGCCTTCAGATATTCCCAACGAGCCCTGGTGTTATTACGCCCAAACCCACGGCTACGTCACCACCAACATGGTTCAAACAGCGAGCGGCATCGTCGTAGATATAGAGCGCAATACCGATTTCCCAAGCCAACGCTCTCAATCTCGAGATGTCAACAAGCTCCGTGTGGAAATCACATACCTCAGTGGGAAAAGCCTGCGCTGGAAGGTACGCTTCTCTAAATTTAGGATTAAGACCAAGACAATGACTGAATATAGCATTGACATTCATGCATTAGGGAGACGCTTTTATCCAAAGCGTCTTACATTGCATTTAAGGGATGCTTTGGTAATGCCTTCTCTTGGCGTTGCTAGAGCCATGCTCTATTGTTGAGCTTGTTTAAGAAATAAGAATTAAAGTAAATGCATACATTCAACACTTGTTGATCTAGATCTTTGACCCAGCCAGCGCTCGCTACGAGGTCCCCGTTCCCCTCGAGCTGCCGGCCAAACCAGAGATGGAGGAAAACAAGCGACTGTACAGGGTTCAGGTCCAGCACAAGCCATTCGGGATCCAAGTCATCAGAAAGGGCTCCGAAGAAATCATGTGAGTAATACACCTCAATTACTCTGATAATTCCTCTCTTACACCTCAATTACTCTGATAATTACTCTCATACACCTCAATTACTCTGATAACTAGTTTTCACTATGGTGCACTTTTAGTGTTTTCTGAGAGGACTACAAAAGCGCAGTTCACCCTCTTAATGAAAGGAAGTTATTTTTCAGTGTTCTCGATGTTGGGTTAAAGCTCTTTTTCTCCAGATGGGACTCTGCAGTGCCAGGGCTCACCTTCTCCGATCAGTTCCTTCAGATCTCCACACGCCTCCCCTCAAACTATGTCTATGGTTTTGGTGAAACGGAGCACCCCAGCTACAAACATGACCTCAACTATCACACATACGGCCTGTTCGCCAAAGACCAGCCTCCAGGGGTGAGTTGCAGAGCCAGCGCTGATGTTTTACGAGAGATAACACACAGCGATATCACATCCCATTACAGTCTGACCAGTCAGAGCAGAATCACTGGGACTAAATATATATATATATATATATATATATATATTTTTTTTTTTTTTTTTTTTTTTTTTTTGTTTGTCATGAAGTCCTGAAAAAGTAGCAGGATTTCAACAATATCAAGGAGCACACTTATTTTCAGTATTGATAATAATCAGAAATGTTTCCTGATCAGCATATCCTGAAGCATGTGTCACTGAAGGCTGCAGTAATAATGCTGAAAATTCAGCTCAAAATACATCGATTACCTTCATATTATATATACACGATTTGTTCCAAACACAGATTCATTCAGAAACGAAACACCACCGTGTGTTGCTCAGAGATGCTCAACAGTTCTCCTCTGGCTTTATAAGAAATGTTTCCATGTGCAAAATTGAGCAAAACCAGACAATAGTGTGTCTAAAATATAACACACTATTAACTTATTTATTGAACTGTTGAATAAAATCAATATCACATTGGCATTCATGCTATATGGGACTCGTGTGATATTGCTTAATTATATAATATAAATATGAGACTACTTTTTTTTGCCCCAATATCTTGAATTTTAGGCTCATTCCAATTGCATTTAGACATAATCACACAGTGAGTTGTTGCCCTGCTTCATATTAGTCACCAAAAAAATGTAGGCCTCATTCATTCATTCATTCATTCATTCGTTCGTTCGTTCGCTAGTTAGTTCGTTCATTCATTCATTCACTCAACGTAGGTTAAATGCATTATTAATTTTAAGGCAACAACCATAATATATATACCATAATTAGAACAGAGAAATGAGATTTACAGGGTTTTTGCCAAATAAAAGTCTCTCATAAACACTTAATTGTGTGTTTTACACTGAGGACAACTGAGATCACATCACAAACTCAAACTCTGACCTCTTTCTCTTCATCCATCTGTAGTTTAAACTGAACAGTTATGGAGTCCATCCCTTCTACATGGGTCTGGAGAAATCAAGAAATGCTCACGGCGTCCTGCTGCTCAACAGCAATGCCATGGGTGAGTTCAAACACACACACACACACACACACACACACACACACACACACACACACACACGTGTCTCGGTGGCCACATCCTGTGCTGAAGGCTCTGAGGCCAGCCTAAATCCATCTTTAGCAGGGTTGAGGCTCTCTGTGAGCTGAGGCGACACACTGAGTCCAGTGAAGATGAATCCCTTTCTCTGTTCTGCTTGTTCTGCTCTTAGATGTGACCTTCCTGCCGACTCCGGCTCTGACCTACTGCACCATCGGAGGCATCCTGGACTTCTACATGGTGATGGGACCCACTCCAGAAGCTGTGGTCCAGCAGTACACTGAGGTGTGTGTGTGTGTGTGTGTGTACTCAATCTAAGCATACCCACAAAATGACATTGGAAAACTCCCATGCATACATATCCAAATGAAGCGTGACAGAAGGGGGCAGTCGATTCTCTTAAGCCACTTGAATATTTATGTTCTAAAATGTAAAATATTTTCTCGGTTTGTGCGTTTTGTTTGACAGATGATCGGCCGCCCGGTTCTTCCAGCCTATTGGTCGCTTGGATTCCAGCTTTGTCGCTACGGCTACGCCAATGATGCGGAGATCGCAGATCTTTACAACGGCATGAAAGCTGCTAAAATACCTTATGTAAGCGCTCTCATCTTTTATTGTGCACGTGTGTCTGTCAGTCTGCAGCTGAACGCAGCAGTAAACACCTGATGTAACTCACCGGCCTTCAGAACATGCATTGGTCAATAGTTTAATGATCCTAATGTTTGACCTGTGATCCCTCAAAGGATGTTCAGTATTCAGACATTGACTACATGGAGAGGCAGATGGACTTTACGCTGGACAAAGTGAACTTCAAGGGACTGCCGGCTCTGGTGGACCGCATGAGGGCCGAGGGGATGCGCTTCATCTTCATTTTGGTAGCAATTCTCAATTACTGGATCAAATGAATTATTTCCACAAAATGGTAAAGGATGTTGTAATGGGATCAGCTTATAAATATAGATGTATGTAGTCTGATGTCAGTTTGGCCAGAAACATGCAGTCCAAAGTATTTTGTAGCAAAACCGCATGCTTTATTTGTTCTTGTGCTTCAGGACCCGGCTATAGCGGCCAATGAGACTAAAGGCTCCTACCCTGCGTTTGACAGCGGGATTGAAAAAGACGTTTTCATCAGATGGCCTCGTGAGCTCAGCGACGACATCGTGTGGGGAAAGGTATGCCAAACGCAGAGGAAGAGGAACATACAGAGATCTGAGTCAGTACCTCAGTTTTGTTCTCTGCGTCTCCGCGTTTCCATTACCCTTCAAATTGAAATTGCGAATTGAAAATACGCCCAATGGAAACGCGGCAATTTCGCAAAAACTCCCATATATCGCAAAAAAGTTTTTCCGCTCTCATGAGGTGGTCTTTCAGGCGATTCGAAAAAGGACATTTTTGCAAAACTGCAATGGAAACGTTTTTTCGCATTTACAGGTGCGGTGACGCATTGCTGCAACACAGGGCCTATATATTATATCTTACACTCAATTGTGTCGTAATAACAAGATATAATGTAGTTAAAAGGACATATTTTCTCCTAATAAGGACTACAGGCTATATATACTGTAATTAAGACATATATTCAATACATGTTTTAAACAGAAAGAGCTAACCTATAGTCTCAGCCTTACTCAAAGGCCGAGGAAACCATCCCAGACGATCTTAGTTTGTTTCTTATTTAATATACAGCCAATTAATTGATGAAACATCGATCAAAATAAAAATACAATTTATACAAAACTAAGTAAAACTTTTTAAGAAAATAAAACTCGAAGTGATCAGAATCATGTGACTCCCCAGGTCTCAAACATACTGCGATTCTTACTCACGCTGCTCACTTTTCATAATCAACATATAAATTAAAATAATAATATTACAGGCTAATGTTAGTCCTAAACGTAGCCTATTTAGTTTCGTAGTTTGGCTGTTTTCTTTAACCCACGGCCGATAAAAGCGCCAGTGTTTTCTCATTTTTTCCTTCTTCCTTTAAGACAGCGGAAACAATTCACAATACTCTGCCATTTGTAGCTCTACAGATGAGTTCAAGACATAATTATAAACTATAAACTGTCTACTTTTATTTGTGGACTCAGGGAACTAATTATTTTGTATGCACTCACTCCAAACGCGGTCTTCATTTAAAAAACAAACAAACAGTTTATTAAATGCCAACAAACGAAATGTCTAGCCAAAATAACAAAAGTGGTAAAAAACAAAACAAAAAAACAAACAATTCAAACATTTCGCTTTACTCTATATGCGTCAACCTGGCGTGCGTAACAGTCGATCTTTTTTAACAGATGATGGGTTCGGTTTGTTTGGAGAGAAGACGAGACAGAGTTCTTTATTAAACTCATAAAAGACAATATAGGATTACAGGAATACTGGATGCTAAACACAGAAATGCTACATTATCATGAAGACCTTGAAGCAGATCTGACACACACACACACACACCTCATATCCGTGCCGCTTAAGTAACCCAATAATGGCTACCGGTGGGTGGGATATACAAACCTACCAAGTGCCATCATTGTGGAGTGATCTATCGCGAGGGGAAAATAATGTTTTAGTCGCATAACTGCAGCTATGGAAACGCTGTCATTTTTGCAACAGTTTTTTATCGACATTTAAGAAATATCGCAAAAGTGTTTTTGCGAATCTGTAATGGAAACGCAGCTAGTGAGATGTTTCATCTGCTGATGAATGAAGCAGAATTATGTCGATTATTTTTAGGGCTGCTCGTTTTCAAGTTTTTCATTTACCGTTAACCGAGGCCCTTAGCGGTTAATACTCGGTTAACCATAGTGTGCGTCAGGGTTATTATTAGCTTATTAGTTTGACGACCGCCATCTCCGTAGTGAACGCGCCTATAGAGAGAAATGCACATCATGGATTACACAATCAGAGAGTAGCCTATTTCTTTTCGTTTTAAATTGTTAAAAGACATTTCAAGTTTCCTAAGATATATTTCATGTCTGCGAGGCGTACGCTGAGTTTCGTTAAATTAGGATGAGATGCGCTCCAGTTCACGAGCAATGCGAGCGGCCGCGAGGGCGCCGTCATGATTAGGGCATGCAGTAAAATATGCAGCCGAGATCGATTCCCACAGCGTTCGTCTCGCGCGGCGGCGCCTCTCCCGGCAGAGAGTTCAAGCATCTGTGGACTCGTTCCTCCAGCTCTGGCCATCTTGCTTTCAGTCCGCGATCAGCTTTTGTTGTTTTCTTCATTACAGTTAAAGTAACGTCTGCTTTTCTCTAGTCATTCACAAGTTTCTCACTTCAAACTTTCTTCCTTCTGCTCCGTTATGCCCAGCGCGTGCGGCTCCCGCTCTGCTTCTGCCCTAATGCGACTTATAGTCCAGTGCGACGTGTGTTATTTTCCTCTTCATGACGCATATTTTAACTGATGCGACTCTTACTCCGGAGCGACTTATAGCCTGAAGAATGCGGTAAGCACTGCATTGCAATACTTGCATTTTGCCCCGTCACTCTCATTTTTAAAGTGCTCCCACGCTTTCTTTGCCCGCTTAGAAAGCTGCTCATGACTTCTTCTTGTGGATATTACAAATGTCTGGGAGCGCTCTGGCGGTCTATAGGGGTGCAAACATATATTACAACTAAATTCAAAGCACGTCATTGACGCCACTTAACCGAGCAAAATGTTTCACTCGGTTATGCAATTTTTAACGGTTAATCGGTCAATCGGTTAACCATGGACACCCCTAATTATTTTCAAACGGTGGTGGAAGAATTCAGTGAAACTTCCCCTGGAACGGCCCTTTAGTTGAAGAGATGTTTTGGTGAGTTTGGAGCATGTTGATCTGCTGTTTTCAGACATCTACAGTATGCCGTGGGCATGCACTGAAAGCAGGACTGATCCTGAAGCGCTGATGTATCTGTTGTGTCTGTCTGTCACAGGTGTGGCCTGATTATCCCAACGTTACTGTGGACAATTCTCTGGACTGGGATACTCAAGTAAAGGTATCTGCCTCTCTCTCTTCTTCTGTTTCATTATCTTTCTCAGTATATCACTTTCTTTCTCTTTCTACCTCTCAGAGGACAGGAAATATTTGCTCTTGTTCCCCATTTTCAAGTCTATACTGAACTCATCAGTACAATGGGCTATAATTGAGAATGCAGTCAAGAGAGTTGAGTGTGACATCATATATCAACCAATCAGCGTGCAGAAGACGCACCAACAGCCAATGAGCACATACTATATTATGCCGCAGTACAAATGAGTAAATATCCAATCGGCATGCAGTAATAGTTAAAACCCAATGTTTCTTTCATCCCAACGTCCAGCTATTCCGAGCTTTCGTGGCGTTCCCTGATTTCTTCAAGAACAGCACAGCTGAGTGGTGGGGAGAGCAGATTAAAGACTATTACAACAACGTCATGAAGTTTGACGGACTTTGGATCGTATTTTTGTTTTTTGTCATTTTTCATGTTGGAATATAAAAGTAATGCACTTTTATTAAATAAAATTGTGAGATGTTCTTTGGGGACATCTGTGCCATTACACGCCATTATTGCTCCTAAAATAACTCATCTAACTCTAACTATAACAACTAAATACCTCTTAAATCGAGGAAAGCGATAGAGTCATGAGAATGTTGTTGAAATCCCAACAAGGATTCACATTCAGGAACACATCTTACTTGACAAAGTCAAGTTTAGCATTGCCACGCCCCATTTCTGCGCTCATTTGCATATCACCACCGTTTTCGGGTTTGGATGATAACCTTGTCGTTGTGTTCTGCTTTCTGAAGGACATGAATGAGCCGGCCAGTTTCGTGCATGGCACCGTCGGAGAGAAGTGTCTAGGGGATCAAACTCTGGAAAATCCTCCATACATGCCCCGTAAGTTCTGAAGAGCACATCCTGCCACGGGTCCATGGCTACAGAGATCTCACAACACCATGATCAACAGTTACCACGCCTGCCTCCGACTAAAGACTCTCCCAGTCGTTCAGTTAAGCCTTTAGTCCACTAATCGCATGTTTATACTGATTTAATTACTTCAATATGAACTAACCATAATGATCCTTTAATATATAGGCAAAAAGTATGACTATGAATGTGCTGAAGATATTTTACATGAATAAACTAGTGTTTTCTGAGTCAGTGTCGGCTGCAAAGATCAACCGTGAACACACCTTTACAGAGAAATGCAGATTACATAAGCAGAGTGTAAATGTAAGATAAAAACAATCTGGTCTCATTGGCAAAATGTACCTGTGGCAATGTTTTTGCAAACCCCAAAATGCATACCAATAGGTACATATCACTGCAGTTTCCACCATAAATGAACACTAGAGGCAGTAAAACAGAAAGCCTTTTGTATCGTTTTTCCCCCATAGTCCATGATTTGTAAACGAACACATTTTGGAGTTTGCGTCCCTTAACCCGCTCCATATGATCAGCTTTTCTGACACACCAAGCTTGCTCAGTAGCTCAGCTGGTACAGAATTGTCCTTGCAGTGCTGAAATCTCAGGAATGAATCCCGTGAGAAACAAGTCATGATAAAAGAGCTCGAAGACGAGTTCAAAACACTAAAGCTAAAATGACACGGATACAACTGTATTTGTGTCACATTTGCTTTTGTTAACACAATGGGGTAGATTTAGGGTTTAGTGCGGGTGTACGGTAAAAAACCAACGCAACAAAGCATGCCAGATTCACGGACATCTGTTCCAGAGAAAAAGTTTTAGCGTCGCCCAGTGGACATTTCCCTTTAAAACTGCAGTGATAGGAACATATTGGTACGTATTTTGGGGTTTGCAAAAATGTTGCCACAGGAACGTTTTTCCAATGAGATCAGGCTGGATAAAAAGTACGGTAAAAGTCAGACATTTAAAGCTTTCTATAGATATATTTGTTGTATGTCTTTGAGGCGTGTATAAAGTATGAGTTCTGGTTCATTTTTGTGACGCTCTCCAAAAAGAAGTTCAGAGAGTCCGAGACGGCAGAAAGCGCATCCTGTTTGTTTTCTTCATTTTACAAAGACACACAGTTTCCTCGTTATTGTGAGTTTACACAAATAAAATAAATGTTGTATTACTCTCATCTACCTGACCACAAATGTTGAGTATTTAAGTTGTTTCCGCGGTTATCAGGAAAACATTTATTTAGTGATTGCGCCGGCGCCTCCGTGTCGTGCAGTAAAGCGAGCTAATGCTAGCACACATTTATTTATCATCTGTCCGTCACAGATTGTGTGACGTCACCACTTCCTGTGGAGGTTTTCTTTCTGCAATTAACCAACAAATACAATTTTGGTCGAATAAGCCTCTTCTGGTCGACTAACATTTAGCAGACTATTAATGGGGCAGCCCTCACATTTCCACCTGTAGATGCCCTGAATGAATCTGCCCTCTGTGTGTGTGTGTGATCTTGTCCCAGCGCTGGAGTCCATGCACAGAGGCCTGAACCATAAGACTATGTGCATGAACAGCGAGCACATCCTCGCCGATGGCACACGCGTCAGCCATTACGATGTCCACAACGTGTACGGATGGTCTCACACCAAACCCACTTATGAGTGAGTTCCCTGATCCTCCATGTTCACTGCTGTATGTCTGGGTTGATCTGGACTGAGTGTTGATTGCTGTGTGTGTGTGTGTGTGTGTGTATTTCACAGCGCTTTGCTTAGGACCACTGGAAAGAGAGGTGTGGTAATCACCCGTTCCACATACCCATCTAGCGGCCGCTGGGCAGGGCATTGGCTGGGAGATAACTACTCCAGCTGGGACCAGCTTCTGAAGTCCATCATAGGTGTGATGCTGCTGCTCATGATTTGGTGCTTTATCTGCTAGTGTTGTAGTCAAGACCACCTAACCCGAGACCAGACCAGAACTCCAAAAATTCATCTAAAGTATTCATATCTACTATCTGAGAAATGACTCATGTTTAATGAATAAATGTAATTATATTAGTAAGACACTATAGCGCTGATACCAATCAGACCACTGACAATAACATTACACATATTTTAAACCACTTAGTAAATAAGGCAGCCATACATTCTCTCTTTATTTGTATATTACCCTCACCATTATCATCTAAAAATACATTAATTCTTCACGCCAAACACACAGCACCCAAAAGAAAACATAAAAGCACATAACATATCTCAGATATTACTGCAGCAACATCTCACTGCGGTTATACGTCTCTCCTGTTGAGTAAAGCAAGGTGTGTGCAAAAGTTAAAGAGTCAGATAACGTCTTATCTCTTACTATGATGTCCAGAGTCACATTTCCCATGACTAAGATTTCCAAATGAAAAAGCAATCCCTGAACAGCCTTATAGTTCCTCCCAGATCTGCTGATCTCCACAGAAGTGTTCCTCTGAGCAGATTCTTTATAGCCATTAGCTGTGGTAACAATCCCCTCCAGGCCCACACAGCTGAGATTATGCATTAAGCACATAGAGAACAATAAAAGTCCTTAGGTGAGCATGAAAACAATCGTTTCCCAACAAGGACTTTACAAACAACAGCCAGCAAGACATGTTGGCATGCTACCTGAGAGAGGGGCTGCGTTCGGAACCGCATACTTCCCTACTATATAGTATGGAAAAAGCAGTAGGCGAGCGAAAAGTATGTCCGAATCCTTAGTATTCATAAAAGAGTAGGCGAGAACTACCAGGCGTTTGGACTATTTCTCGCGAGATTCGGACGTACGTGTACTCAAGTTGCGTTCGAATATGCCTACTAACCTACTATATAGTAGGCGAAAACAGTATGTGAAAGGAGTAGTATGTTCGAAACCTCAGTAATCATAAAAGAGTAGGCGAGAAATCCCCGGATGGCCTACTGCGCTCCGCCCAGATTGTGAAGCGCTCATCGTCGGATACTTTTCTATCCCTGCCTTCCCATAAGGCCACAGGAAAGGATACGTCAGGTGGAGGAAAGTGATGCGGGTGTTTTCAAACGTGAGTATTACAAACGAAAATCACGATTCTCTTGTGTTCAAATCACGTTTGTTGAGCTTCTGTAGAGTAAACTTTTGAATTGTTGAAGGTGTAAAGTTGTCTAAATAGTTGTGATTGTACTGTAAAAACACGTTTTATTGTGTAGGCTATAGCTAACAGGGGAGCTCCAGTAACACACATACGTCTCCAAAGTGGATTATATATGCATGTTAAAGATAAAGATACTTACTAAATGTTTATTTAACATCTGACATGAATTTTTGATAAGTATTGCAGATGAGCACATCACACCATAAAATAGACATCTGATACATCTGAATAGATCAGAATGGTGTGTGTGTGCGCTATAATGAAGAGTTCACTGTTGTCAACTCTGCTTACTTTACATGAACCTGAGCAATGTGTGTGTGTGTGTGTGTGTGTGTGTGTGTGTTTATCTGGTGGAGAGCGGCTGATAAAGGAATGCTGTCATCAAAGGCTTTGATTCAGTATACTACAGAAATGAATAAAACATCTATTTAAATCTTAAGTTGTATTTTATTTCAAACAGTTATTTCAGCACTTTTCTGATTCTTGATGGCTCTGTATTTGCTGCAGAGCTTTTGTGGAGCAGGGCCTGCAAGACACGGGTGTCATGTGTGGGGAAAACCTGAGATAAAAATATAAAGTAATATCATTTAGTTACTTCTAATAGAGAAATCAAATGACATTGTGCTGTTTAAATGAGTGCTTTTGTATTATGTTTGTGCATTTTTGTAGGATCTGAGATGTCAGCAGACGGGTGTGAGCACTGAGGATCCTGGACCCTTCATCACTTCACCGGCCCTTAGTGCCTCATCTGGGCCAGATATTGCTGTGGTCTCTTCATCCTCAGTAAACCCAGAGCCAGTGAGACTTCTAGAAAAAGACCAAAAGCAGTGCACTTATTACAGGGACGATCCCCCTGGAGCTAAGAGCCTTGCTCAAGCACACACTGGTGGTGACGGTTACGGAGATCAAACCAGAAAGCCCACTACACCGCAAAAGTCCAAACGCTATGAGGGCCATGATGGATGGCTAGGACAGATGAAGGTGTTCACGCTGGTCAACTGCTTCATGAATATAAAGCTGCAGAACTGGCACAGCTGTGTTGAGACGGGCAGCAGATGTGGCGTTCACCTTCTGTATGTGTGATCGTTAGAACAATACATTTGAATAAAGCTTTGTTTCATGTGTTGACTTTTATTCATTTCTTGTGATGTTTACTTTTATTAATTCTTTTACTCATTCATTCATGTTTCCTTAGTTGTCAGTAAATAAAATGGTTCACATCATATTCACATTGGCTGCATTTGTCTAATGTGTATTCATGGAATGCATCGCTATGTAATATGACAAGTTGCCTTTTGTATGTTTTACTAAAACGATATATATATAAAAAGGTAATATAATTAAGTATTGGTCAGCATTTGTCATTATTATTGTAAGTGTTTGTGGGTGTGCTAGCAGTGCAGTTCATTCTGGGGGAAATCTATTTTTTTTTTTATAGTATTACTTACGTTTTTCGAGTATACAATCAACAGTTTCCTCCAAAGGCGAGATCTCCGAGCAGCTGAAAGATTTTTCTGAGCAGACATTACAAACACTGAGGGAAACCGCACCGGTCGGGCTGTGGAGTTACTGATGCTGAGCTCTTACTGCACCTGTCACTCATATCTTTTTTTTTAATTGTTTTATAATTGCATGGTGGTATATTTAACAACGAACAATCATAATGATAAAACTAATGGGTTTATGTACATTATATACAGAGAAAAAACTATAACAAGGTTAGATATCTTGAATAAATCATCATAATGCAATAATTTTTATTTATTTGTTTGTTTTAGTTATTTCATAAGCCTGGGATCAAACAGGAGTTAAATTTAACAAGAAAAAGAGGGAAATATAAAGGAGATTTAGCCCACTTTTGCTTGTGGATGACATTTTTTTGCATATAAAATAAAGAAATTAACAACATATTCAAGAGATCATGATTTTGGGTTTTTGCAAGGATAAAAAAGGATGAAATTGTCAGATTAGTAGGGTTAAAATGTATTTCTTATAGTACAATGACAAAATAAATGGGCAGCTGTTTCTTAAAAAAGACCACAAAAAATGAGCACGTTTAAACCAATATACAGATTAATTAAACCTGTCACACGAGTTGATGCGCTTGTGATATCGTCATGGGTCACATGATAACGTCAACATGGCGCATAAAGTGCCGATCGCATTCATACTTAACGAGATCTGGATATATAGTACCTACTCTTTCAGCGCTCGTTAAGTAAGTACTTATTGAAATTGAGTACCTACTCAATGAGTGTGCGGTTCCGAACGCAGCCGGAGACATCTCCTCTTCCTCTACTGATCACTTTACTTTATCTCAGCCCTGCATCACTAGATCGCCCCCTAACAGTGAGGAATGGAATTGCAGCCTATCAGGTAACAGGCTGGAAGACCGAAAGAAAATACATTACACAGAAGTTGCATTTTAAGCTGTAATTTTTTACATCTAATCACATTAATGATGTTAGATCAGACAATGCACCAGCAGTTTAGTGATTATCCAGCAGTTGTGGTCTTGAGATTAAATCCAGAGTCCTCTAAATCCGAGACCGAGACAAGATCAAGTACTATCAAGTCTCGAGTACTACAACACTAGTATCTACTGTACAGTTCAGTGTATAAACTGAATATCTCAATTCAACTCTCTCTCTTTCTGTCTTTCAGGCATGATGGAGTTCAGCATATTTGGCATCCCTTACGTACGTGTCTCTTTCCTCCTGTTGATTCTTCACTTGTGCTTTATTTCCTATCAAATAATGCATTTAGGGTGCGTTCACACTTGTCATGTTTGGTTCGATTAAAATGAACCCTGGTGCGGTTGCTCGGTTAGTGCGGTTCATTTGGACATATGTGAACGCTGCCATCTGAACCCTGGAGCGCACCAAACAAGCGGACCGAGAGCGCTAAAAAGATGGGTCTCGGTCCGCTTCCAAACCAACTCTGGTGCGGTTCGATTGATATATGAACGCAACACAGACCAAAAACCAGACGTATAATGTCACAAGATGCGACGCATAAGCCCCGTTTCCACCACAGGAACTTCACCCAGGAACCAGGAACTTTGGGTGGAACTTTGTGTGTTTAGACCTTAGGAACCAGGGTCTAAATGAAGTTCCGGGTAAATATTTCCCCCTCCAAACGGCCCTGCTCGCGAGGTAGTACTTTTACAAAGTTCAGGAACTTTCGAGGGCGGGACTTGGGCGCTGAACATGCTGATTGGTTGAGCTCAGGCAGCATTTTATTTCAACTCGGCATTTTTAAAAGTCTTTTGCGAGGTTCGGTCTACGTTCAGTAATAATCAGTCTTACACGCCGCGCTCATGTTGACAAGAGAGGAAAGCTCATTTTTCTGAGGGGTTAACTTTTTATTTCGTAAGTTATGAAGATAATGTTGGAGTAATGACACAGCGTATATTGCCCCAGGCAGTTTTTACTTCAACTGCGCCGGACAGATTTTTTTTTTTTCTCAGATGATTATTTAAACAAATAAATAGCTTATAATATAATACTGTATTAGTCCTGGTGGCCGTTAAGAGTTGCCATGGCTACAGTTAACACACTCCAGCTGCTGGAGAAAACAGCGGAGACATTTTTGATGCGGCAGACAAACTGCATGTGACAAAATGATTGCGATTGAAAGTCATCACATGTGAACACCAGATCGGTTTAGATAACGTCTCATGTAAACAGTCCACTAAATCTTTCAATCGGTACACACACAAATGATTTCTGTCCGTTAGGGCTGTCATTTTTGAAAAAAATCTAATTGAACGGAATTAAAATATCAAGCAATGCATTCGAATATATTCAATTATCTACAACGCCGTCATCTCCAGCAGCTGAATGTGTTTACGGATGCCATAGCAACTCTCAACGGCCACCAGGACTTATACGGTTTTATAAAAGCTATTCATTTGTTGTAAAGTGTAATAATCATCTCAGAAAAAATAAATTCTAATGTCAGGCGCAGTTGAAGTAGTTAATGATTGTTTGCTTACATAGGCTTAGGGACAGTGTCATTATGCCAACATTATCTTCATAACTTCTTATGAAATAAAAAGATTATCCCTCAGAAAAATGTATTTTCCTCTCTTGTCATGCTTGGTGCATGAGCGCGACGTGTGCTCTTCAGTGGGGCGCGCGCTGTGTACATCACATAAGGACGCACACTCAAAAGTAATCCGGTCAGGTCATGGTGAAATGTGTTACGACCCCCTCTTTTCTAGGGGTTAGTCAGGGGAAGTAACAAAGAAAATTAATTATTAATAATAAAATTAAAGGGTAACACTTCAATCTCCTGTCCCAGAGTGAAGGAATTCACAACTCGAGTCTGCTAAATTGCAGAAAAAGTAGGAATTTATTTACAACAAAAGAAACAGAAATTAACAGAGAAATCTTTGGGAGCACTGGCTCAGGGGAGAGCAAGGCCTAAAATAACAAACAAAACGATGACTAACTAATTTTTGGGGCAACTAACTTACCTAAATACTCAAAAGAAAAGGGGAAAATAAACAACATAAAACTTCCCTTACCTCCTTAACTATACCAAAAACAGGGATGAAATGGTAGTCAACAGAAAAGGCACTCTCCCCCTACGCTTCCCTTTTAGGTTCACAACAATCTTTAACAGGAAACAAAAATAATTTAGACGAAAAAGATAAGACTCTTGATCACCACTGTACACTTAGCCACTTGCTAACTTAACACAGGAGAATCTCAACCTCTTAACCCACAACTACACCATTTTCAGTCTGGACCAGGAGAGAAGTGTGTTCCACCGCAGCACACCTCCAAATGGCCTTATAAGCTCCACTCTCAGCCGATAAACACGCTGGCATAACGAGCTCCAGGTGTACGTCATCCTGCCGGTGAGGAGCCGAGAGAGGAGAGAGGAGAGAGAGAGAGAGAGAGAGAGAGAGAGAGAGAGAGAGAGAGAGAGACACTGCCACAAGGCATTACAATATCGCACCACACAGGTATATTCACAACTGAATAAAAACAATTTCAAAGCCCCTATTGAAAAATACGTCCAAGGACGTAACAAATGTTTAGTTTGATCGATTCATGAAAAGGTTTATCCACCCATCTCAAAACGATTACAATTTCATTCAGTTTGGGCATTTTTATTACGATTGATCAGGTGTTTATATGGAGCATTTTCCTTCAGATTGGACTCTTAAACTGAGTGCTCCATGTAAACGCACCGACAGTAAAAGAAATTGCGCTACATGGCACTTTAAAAACCGGATAGTTTATTTATAGTTCGATTACGGATTATTCACGTCATCTTCGAATGCATATTCGAATATTGAATAAAAAGTGACAGCCTTGTCCGTCACTGGCTTGGAGGAGCAGTACTCGCAGTCCTACATCACCGGACTAATCTGCCTAATCTTCTCGGAACTTTATCGCGGTCGAAACGCAGACAGCTGCAGGTCTGGGGGGGAGAAAAGTTCCTGTAGAAAAGTTCCTGGTACAAATTGTTCCGGGTAATTTTGGTGGAAACGGGGCTATAGTCAGCTGATTTGACGACGTGGAAAGATCGGTGTATCCAAAATGAGTAACGTTAACGTTAGAGGGCAAACGTAGAGCAACGAGGAAGAGCCTCATCAATATTTGGTCAGACGAGCATGTTTCGAAAATGCTAGAAAAAACACACAAAAGCAGACCTGGCTCTTCTCATCAAAGTTCCTGTGTTGCCCATTATTAGCAGGTACAGACGACAGAACGGCCGTCTCTTTTCTGCTCAACTGAGGAAATCCTGGAGCTGTTTTGAATGTTTTGAACATTTTATGAGCTCTTCATGAGTTCTCAGCGGGGAAAAATAATGCCATATGTACACGCATAAAATACCCGCGTGTGTAATCCAGCACAGCGTTGTTCTGAATGTTCGGTAAGCAGCTCCTGCGTCATATAAGCCGACCAATCAGGTTGTGAGCGTCTCCCTGTGCCTTTGGTTCGGTAACTTTAGGTTCGCTGTTAAAAATGCCAGTGTGAACGCTAAGCGGACCAGGACTATATGTTTTGTTTTTGTTTTTTGGTCCGGACCGAACTAACCAAACTAACCGAACTACAAGTGTGAACGCAGCCAGTCTAGTTGGGTGTGTTACATGAGCATGCTGTCGTCTCTAGAGTTTAGTGATGAACATTTTTACAGAGATGTGTATCTCTCTCTGTCTCTGTGTTCCAGACCGGCGCTGATATCTGTGGCTTCTTTAACCCTGCCGAATACGAGATGTGCCTGCGGTGGATGCAGCTCGGCGCTTTCTACCCGTTCTCCAGAAACCACAACACCATAAACATGCCAGTAAGAGCACACACACACACACACACACACACACACACACACACACACACACACACACACACACACACACACACAGACACACACACACACACACACACACACACACACACACAGACACACACACACACACACACACACACACACACACACACACACACACACACACACACACACACACACACACACACACACACACACACACACACACACACACACACACACACACACACACACACAAACAGAGCACCTGTTATTCCTCAACCAATGTATGAATGTATTGTGCCGGAGCTCTTTTCCCTTTTAAAAGCTCTCATGGTTTTCATCACATTATAATATTAGTGTCTTGTTTCTAGTCCAAACATCTACATATTCTTAAAACAAGAAGTATTTACTAGACAAGCAAAAGTAATTGTCTTTTTTTGGGAAAAATAACTCAAAATGAAGAGAGTTTTTGCTTAAAATAAGATAAATGATCTGCCAATGGGGTGAGAAAAATAATCTTAACTCAAACAGAAAACAAGATTATTTTTCTCACCCCATTGGCAGATTATTTATCTTATTTTAAGCAAAAACTCTCTTCATTTTGAGTTATTTTCCCCAAAACAAGACAAAATACTGAGTAAGAAGAGCATTTATTGCGGTGTAATGATACAAAACACACTGCAAATAAATGCTGTGCTTTTGAACTTTTCATCAATGAATCCTGAAAAAGTACAAAAATCTGAAGCCGCATTAATGATTTGTGAAGGATCACGTGACACTGAAGACTTTTGAACAGTCGAGGTATTAATGAAATGTAGTTGTCATACACACGGCCATCACTTCACCTCTCTTTAAGGAATAGCTCAAATGAAACATTTATTCGCATGTTTTTCCCGCCAAACTCGCCGAGCTGCGAAGGACAAACGCAGATGAATAAACGCCTGATCCGGGTATTCTCTCGAGCTCTGTGTGAGGAATGGCCTGAAGTCTAAGTGCTGAATGCTGAGGATCTGATGTTTTCCAGAGGCAGGATCCCGTGGCCTGGGGAGCAGAGTTCGCCGCTGTGTCTCGTGATGTGCTGAATATTCGCTACACACTCCTGCCGTATCTGAACACACTGATGTACGAAGCTCACGCTCACGGAAACACGGTGGTCAGACCCCTGCTCCACGAGTGAGTGCTTCAGCTCAGCACCATCACACACCGCAGGCTCTTCTCACTCACTCATTGGGTCTTGTTTCCATCTAACAATTCTTAAATCAAGATGCATTTACTAGATCAGTAAAATGAAATTTTTTCCTTTTGTTGAAAATTAAATCTAAAAGTTTTTGCATAAAACAGGCAAAATGATCTCCGAATGGGGTGAGAGAAATAATCTTATTTCTGATTGAAATCTTGTTTCTTGTTTCCGTCCTAAACTGAATTAAGAATTTTTTTATAATTGGACTGGAAACGACAGAAATACTAAATAAGAAGAGCATGTTGTGCGGTGTACTGTCCTCCTCTTCCCCGCAGTAGAAGTGAATGAGAGGAAGAGATGACTGAACTTCCACTGTCCCTTTAACACCGTAAAAAATATTGTTGGCTTAACTTAAAAAAGTAAATAATCTGGTTGCTTTAAAATTTTCTGTTTAATGAAATAAAAAGTTTGAGTTGATAGAATGAAGGAAATTGGTTTAATAAATAGAAACTCAAAATATTATTGTTTCTGAACCACATAAACAATGTGATAAATCATGAAAATAGCACAATTTGGCTGCGTCATCACAGATAAAACACACAATCACCCAATATGCTGACACAATCTTTTAATAATATTTTAATAAAGGTTGTCGATTCTCAAAAATGTTCATTGTATTAACTCAAACATTTTATTTCAATGAACTCAATGAACCAGGTCACTTATTTTTAAAATCATTTTTGACAGTGAAGACTTTCATTCATCTTGTGCTCCTCTCTTTCCCTCTAAATATACTGTCTCTTCATCACACCATCTTTTCTTTCTGACACTATTTTCAGTTCATCCTCTCGCTTTAATCCCCTCTGCAGTGTGGATGAGATGATGTTCTGTTTGCAGGTTCGTCACAGATGAAAACACATGGAAGATCGACAGGCAGTTCCTCTGGGGTCCTGCTCTTCTGATCACACCTGCTCTGGACCGGGTACCACACACACACACACACACACACACACACACACACACACACACACACACACACACACACAGAACTCCAGTAGTCTGTATTGAGTCACATGTGTTGTTTGTTGATTTGTCATTGGTTGTGTGTTGTGAAGGGCGTTACTGTGATCAGGGGCTACCTGCCGAATGCCCGCTGGTACGATTACCACACGGTAAGCATTTATCAGCAAGCATGCAAGATTTTAGCAGCATGTCAATGAAAAAAGCAGTCATAATGTAGCGGCTTTTAAACAAACTCAATATTGGCATATTGTCTTCTCTCTTCTGCTGGTTGGTGATTGGTCCGCCAGGGTGAAGCTGTAGCGGTGCGAGGACAGTTTGTGGATATGGAGACACCATTATGGAAAATTAACCTGCACGTGAGAGGAGGACACATCCTGCCCTGGCAGAAAGCAGAGAGCAACACACACTACAGGTCAGGAGGCTGCCCGCCAGCTTTACTAACACTTCTGACATTTCTCTAGAGCTGCACTGGGTTTCTGTCCACAAAGGGTTCTTCCTCCGCAAACAGTTCGTTTTCCTTTATACGTCCAAATTTCACTCTCTCTACGTGTCTTTAACAGTTCATCACGATGTTTATCACGTTTATGATCACTTAAAGGACAGCTCCGGTGAGAAATGCCCCTCGGGGTGATAAACAGATGGTCAGCGAGTAGATCGTTCTCTGGGATGCGGTTTCATGAAATCAAATGTAAAGAGTTTTATCTCTAAACACAGATTAGCTTATAACACTCGTCTATGGGGCATAGAGTAAGTGAAATTAAACCGCTAGTTAATACCACTAACAAGGCTCAAAATATCCTCACACTAACACGCCAGCATGATGAGGGTCCCTACACGCAGACCGAAGCACTGAGAACTCTCGACGACTCGATTCGGCTGGTCACTAGGAGTTAAGTTTGTGAAATCTAATTACATGGAAATGCATTAATTACATCTGTTTATTAAAATATATGGTTGACTGACTACAAGGGAAGAAGGCGTCGCATATGAGACTCACAGTCACAGTTCATCTCTTAGCACAGCGCTCGTGGCTCGACTCGTTAAGGCTGTTTTCCAAGATGGCTGCCGTCTAGAAAAGCGTAATGCACTTTCTTTATAAAGTATCTTCTTATTAAACTGTTTGTCACTCTGTGCCCCATAGACTAGTGTTATAATCTAATCTGTTTTTAGAGATAAAACTCTTTACATTCGATTTCATGAAAATGATCTACTCGCTAACCATCTGTTAATCAGCCCTAGGTTTATTTATCATCGGAGTTGTCCTTTAGTAAGTATTATAATGTCTCTTTTATGCTTTTTCAGATGATTCCTTTCATGCAGTGTGTAATAAAGCTGTTTGTGACGGTAAAACCTCTGCAAAGTTTAAAGATCAAAGTGTAGATTAATGAAGTTTTTGTCTCCTAAATGAACTCACTTCCTGCTGAACCTACGCATGTTTGTAACTCATTTGCATAAGTGCACCCTATGTTCTTGATTGGCTGAACTGCATCTCTTAGCCCCGCCCTTCTCTGAGACTGGAAGAGTTTGATTGGTATTGTTCATGTGGAGGAGACGCTGTTTTCTGCTGAGATCGATACGGTCAAACCCACGCCATCATTACTGTTCATGTCACTGTCAAGAGCTGAGATTCAGATATGGTAATGAGCGTTTGGTTTCTGACCAATCCCAGCAGACTGGGCGATCTGACCTATCAGAGCAGAGCAGGCTCACAGAGAGGCGGGGTTTAGAGAAACCGAATCATTGACTGAAGCGTTAGACGCTGAGAGAAGAGAGCTGATCCCGCAGTGGATGTTATGAGAGAAGTAAAGTGTTTTGTGACCTTGGATGTATGTCAACCTGTTCTTGTAGTCGTCTGAATCCTCTGGGTCTCCTTGTTGCTCTTGATGATGGAGGTTCAGCACATGGGTCCTTGTTCTGGGATGACGGAGAGGGAATTGGTAAGTTGTGTGTGTGTGTGTTTACGGATGGGGCTAGTGAGGAATTTAAAGGGGGGGTGAAACACTCAGTGTCAGTCAGTCTCATGTCAGTCTTGAGTACCTCTAGAGTAGTATTGCATCCTTCATATCTCTGAAAAGTCTTTAGTTTTGTTATATTTATAAAAGAAATACGGGCTGTACCGAGTCTTTCTGGAAAAAACCGAGCGCCTGGAGGCGTATCGTGTGGGTGGAGCTAAAGAATGACGAGGCGTATCGTGTGGGCGGAGCTAAAGAATGACGAGGCGTATCGTGTGGGCGGAGCTAAAGAATGACGAGGCGTATCGAGTGGGTGGAGCTAAAGAATGACGAGGCGTATCGAGTGGGTGGAGCTAAAGAATGACGAGGCGTATCGAGTGGGCGGAGCTAAAGAATGACGAGGCGTATCGTGTGGGCGGAGCTAAAGAATGACAAGGCATATCGAGTGGGCGGAGCTAAAGAATGACGAGGCGTATCGTGTGGGCGGAGCTAAAGAATGACGAGGCGTATCGAGTGGGCGGAGCTAAAGAATGACGAGGCGTATCGTGTGGGCGGAGCTAAAGAATGACGAGGCGTATCGTGTGGGCAGAGCTAAAGAATGACGAGGCGTATCGAGTGGACGGAGCTAAAGAATGACGAGGCGTATCGTGTGGGCGGAGCTAAAGAATGACGAGGCGTATCGTGTGGGCGGAGCTAAAGAATGACGAGGCGTATCGAGTGGGCGGAGCTAAAGAATGACGAGGCGTATCGAGTGGGCGGAGCTAAAGAATGACGAGGCGTATCGTGTGGGCGGAGCTAAAGAATGACGAGGCGTATCGTGTGGGCAGAGCTAAAGAATGACGAGGCGTATCGTGTGGGTGGAGCTAAAGAATGACGAGGCGTATCGTGTGGGTGGAGCTAAAGAATGACGAGGCGTATCGGGTGGGCGGACCTAAAGAATGACGAGGCGTATCGTGTGGGCGGAGCTAAAGAATGACGAGGCGTATTGAGTGGGCGGACCTAAAGAATGACGAGGCGTATCGTGTGGGCGGAGCTAAAGAATGACGAGGCGTATCGAGTGGGCGGAGCTAAAGAATGACGAGGCGTATCGGGTGGGCGGAGCTAAAGAATGACGAGGCGTATCGTGTGGGCGGAGCTAAAGAATGACGAGGCGTATTGAGTGGGCGGACCTAAAGAATGACGAGGCGTATCGTGTGGGCGGAGCTAAAGAATGACGAGGCGTATCATGTGGGCGGAGCTAAAGAATGACGAGGCGTATCGTGTGGGTGGAGCTAAAGAATGACGAGGCGTATCGTGTGGGCGGAGCTAAAGAATGACGAGGCGTATCGAGTGGGCGGAGCTAAAGAATGACGAGGCGTATCGGGTGGGCGGAGCTAAAGAATGACGAGGCGTATCGTGTGGGCGGAGCTAAAGAATGACGAGGCGTATTGAGTGGGCGGACCTAAAGAATGACGAGGCGTATCGTGTGGGCGGAGCTAAAGAATGACGAGGCGTATCATGTGGGCGGAGCTAAAGAATGACGAGGCGTATCGTGTGGGTGGAGCTAAAGAATGACGAGGCGTATCGTGTGGGCGGAGCTAAAGAATGACAAGCACCCAAAGCGGTGACATCCTCAAGTGTGGAGAAGCCCATCGCTATCTCAGCTAATACAGATAATGATCCAGAATCAGATCCGGAGGCTGAAATAAACTGAACAGGAGAAGCAGCAGCAGCAGGACGTCCGTCTCTGTGGTATGGACTGTATTTAGTGGCCTGTCAACATTTGTGTGTGTTTACTCGCAGTTTATGAGGACATGATTCGGTTTATGGACTATTGTATGCGACTAAACCTTAGCAGTAGCAAGCAAAACGGTTTAGCACGTCAGACTAGTGTAACGTTATACAGAGAACAGCAATGGAGTCCGTTAGCGCATTTGACTGACGAAGCGCGCGATCGTGTCGTTTACCGATGTTTACTCACGCGACGATAGCCGACAGCACAGACATCTGAAGCAGTTTAACTCACCGGCTGCTTCCAAAGCAGGACCGAACCTTTATCGCTGGGACTGCTCCGTCAGAAACACACTTCTTTGGTATGATTTGGTGAAGTCCTGACAGCAGAGACCGTGGAGATCCACTTTGAGACGCGACTGAAGCGATGTTGTGAAGCTTCCCGTCATTTCTGCGTTCAAATCGGTTCAAATGCAGCGCTGCCTTCCCAGAATGCTGTGCTGAAGCGCTGAAGTCGCTCGACGTCACCCATAGGAATAAAGTGGAGCGCGGCGCGGACTATAACGACAGAAGTGTTCACGGACGACTGGATCTGCAGCTGAGAGTGTGTATGGGCGTGCGTTTCCGCTCTCGCTCTAGTCACGCGCACACACACCCTACCGGGAGAAGAGCCCGTACGGCCCATACAAGGACCTTCCGCTCTATTAACGTCAAGCCGAGCCATACTCGAAAAAAACTCTCCGAAACTTGAGAGAAACCGGAAGGAGTATTTTTGACACAGAAATACTCCATCAAACGTCCAACATTAGTTTCTGAAACTTTGTCTATGTTTAGGATGGGAATCCAAGTCTTAAACAGAGGAAAGCTCAGTATGCAGGAAACAGCATTTCACCGCGCCTTTAATGTTTTCAAATCAGAAAAGCCATATATGTGGAGCTGGTTATGTAATGCAAATATCAAAATGTATTAGTCTACAATAGTTACTATATTAATTTTGTATTTCTGATGAGCGGTGTTAGATTCATTACTAAAATAATAAACACGATTTAATATAAGGCTCAACATCATTACAGACAATACATATTAGTTTGTGTATTTTTTATGTAGATCATTCTAAAATCAAAGTAATTTTTCTATGTTTTTTGTCGTCTCCTGTTTTAATCTTTTTCTCTCCTTACAGATACGGTTCAGAATAAGCGTTTCCTCTTGACGACGTTCACCGTGTCTTCGGTACGTTCATATGTTTTGAAGAAAGCTGAGTGTGCAGTTCATTCAGATTGATTTGGATTGTGCTCATTAAATCCAACAGGGAATCAAAGATTGTCTCTTTAGCATATTGGATAAGACTATAAATATGCATGTGTGTAACAGCTGTTCTGTGTGTGTATACTGTATTTATAGGGTGTTCTGACCAGCGCGGTTCCCACAGATGGTCTGGCCGAGGCTGATAGGTTGACCCTGGGTCTGGTGAAGGTGTGGGGTGTAACAGAGACCATCACTCGTGTTACCATGAGCGTGACTGGACAGCCTGATGCTGACCTGACATTCACATATAACGCTGAGGTGAGATGCTTCATGCAAACACAGACTTAAGCTTCATAGGGAAGAACCACTGAAACAATTGAGCTATCAATAAGCCCTCCCCTCGAACGCAGCTGAGCCAATGGCAGTTGAGTATCAGTTGTGCTGGGACCGGAACTCGGACATCTTTAGGTTTCAGTGCCATAAAAAAACATTGGAAAATTTGAAGCTCTCATCCGCTTGTGTTACATCATTTAAGGAAAACAGGAAGATCCAATAGCGATTCAAATACTCATCTATTTCTCACAAAATCTGCACAGAGTTCACATAAAGTCTGAAGACCACTGAGGACGAACTGAGTTCGAGACAGACAAAGGCAGATATATACAGAAAGTCCAGATAGCAGGAGAACAGGCAAGCACTGAGACTGGAGGCGAACAGGTGGATGATCTGACAGAACCGTGACGCAGGGAAGCAGTGGGCAACACAGAACCAGCGGTAATCCAGGAACCGGAACAGAAGAAATCACTCAGGGCATGTCCACACTAATACGTTTTCATTTGAAAACGTATATTTTTCTCTCCGTTTTGGCCTTCGTCCGCACTGAGACAGCGTTTTAAGTCAATGAAAACGTATCGTTTTGAAAACGCTCTCCAGAGCGGATAAATCTGAAAACGCCGTCTTCGCGTAGTAATGTGAACTGTGAAAACGGAGGCTATTTAATACGATGACGCGTTTAGCCATGTGATGCAGTCATATGACCAATTCAGCCAGGATGGTGAACGACATTGTACAGCAGTTGTTCTGTATGCTTTCTGTTTTGACAGCCTTGTTAAATATTATTGTCAGTTTGTACATACTGTTAAAAAACTCAGTGCCTTTTCTCGACATTGCCGCAAAATTTCAAAGAGTAAATAAACGAGTAGCGGAAATGACGCAAGTCGAAGCGTCTTGGATTTGCTCATGTGCAGTACGGGGATGTAAGCGTTTTCAGACGTTTCAGTGTAGATTACATTTTTTGGAAAACGATTGAAAATGATAGTGTGGACGCGGAGCGTTTTTAGACGAAAACTCAGTTTTTAAATTTATCCAGATTAGTGTAGACGTAGCCTCAGGAGACACAGAGAGCAACACCAGGGACCCACAGGACAGTCTGCAATGATCTGACAATGAGGCATGTAAAAGACAGGTATAAATGGACAGGATAATGAGTGCAGCAGGTGGAGACGATCAGATCCAGCAATCAGTAACCACGACCCCAACACAACCACACAAACACAGAGAGAACGAGACGCTCCTCCTAGGAGCGCCTCCTGGAGATTGTAATTATCAATAAGGAAGTGATCAGTATGTCCCTCGCAGGAACCCAACTTCTCTCCTCCAGACCGTAACCTACCCAGTCCACCAAGTACTGGAATCTGTGTCACCCCTCCGTCTAGAGTCCAGAATATGATAATCCATATAAGTAGGTTACCAATTTATGAGCCACGGTGAGGGAGGAACCAAAACTGGAAGATTAATGCAAGAGTGAAAAACAGGCTTTAATTTAGAGACATGAAACACAGGGTTAGTTTGAGGCGTACTTCCACTGGACTAAGAATCTTGTTGACAGAATAGGCCCATGAATTTGGGAGCCAGTTTATTACTTACGGAAAAGAGAGGAATGTTCTTAGATGAAAGCCACACTTTTTGAACTATGAAGTAGACTAAGTAGGGAGGCTTAGGCCGGTGGCGATCTGCTTGGGTTTCGGTGCATGCTCTCACTCGGAGCAGAGTCTCACAGGCACTGGTTCATGTGTGACGACACCTCTGGATGAAGGCGTGAGCTGAGGGAACCGGGACTTCGGATTCCAGACTGGGAAAAATTGGTGGCTGGTAACCTAAGCTACACTCAAACGGAGAGAGGCCCCTAGCCGACACTGGTAACGAATGATGTGCTTACTCAATCCATGAGAGTTGCTGACTCCAGGAGGAAGGATTCTTGGAAACCAAACATCGCGAACCTCTCTTAAGATCTTGGTTGGCCCACTTGGTGTGACCATTACTTTTGTGATGAAAACCCGAAAACAGAATAACTGTCGCCCCCCCCCCCCCCCACACACACACACACACACACACACACAACTTACAAGATTCATGTCAAAATTCGGATACAAATTGGGGCCCCCTGTCGGAAACCACATCCATGGGAAGGCCATGTAAATGAAAGACTTGATCTACGACAGCCACCGCTGTCTCCTTAGCTGAAGGTAATTTTGGGAAGGGAATAAAGCTGCTGGGCGGCAGTGGCTCAGTGGTTCATGTAGGTTGTCTACAAACCAGAAGGTTGGTGGTTCAATCCCCGGTTCCACTTGACCAAGTGTCGAAGTGTCCATGAGCAAGACACCTTACCCCAGCTGCTCCCGACGAGCTGGATGGCGCCTTACATGGCTGACATCGCCGTCGGTGTATGAATGGGTGAATGTGAGGCAAAAATGTAAAGCGCTTTGGATAAAAGCGCTATATAAATGCAGTCCATTTACCATAAAATTAACCATTTTCGAGAACCAGTCCACAGCAGTCTAAACAACTGTCTTGCCCTGGGAGGGCTGGAGGGCGGTGATAAAATCTTGCGCGATGTGGGACCAGGGTCTCAAAGGAACAGACAGCGGTTGGAGGAGCCCATCTGTGGAGTGATTAGACGTTTTAGCCATGGCACAAACCGAACTGGCCAAAACAAAATCCCTAATGTCATGAGCCATCCCAGGCCACCAGAATCGTTGCTTAACCTCTTAACGTTCTCAAGGACGTGGACGTGCTGAAGCTCTCTTTGCTTAAATTAGCTCAAAATTACTATCAGATGTAAGCAATTACCTTGCCTTTTTTTCCATCTGTTTTTTGTGTGATTGACTTAGTCAGTGTTGTGTCACAGCTGGGGGTGTGGGAAACAATCCTTTCCCCCCTGACTGAAAAAGCATGGCGTTAACCCAGTCCCAGTATACATAGAAACACTGAGCCGGATTGAGCCGGATTGTCAGTGCAGTATCTGTGAATGGACAAATGACCCAACGCAATGGTCAGAGGTGTCATTTTGAGTAGTGCACATGTAGTGCATGTTTAAATGTAATGGATGTATTGCACAGGCTTTCTGAATTGACAAACGGCTCCGTCTGTTTACTTGGCAGTATATAAAACTTTTTTTTTTTTTATTAATTAGAATTGCAAAACGCCACACAGCAACTTTTTGGCATTGCACCAAGCTAAAATCAACCGTAATCACTAAAAAAAGTAAAGATAAAGTGCTTAAAAAGTTATATGCAAACCGCTTGTTTCCCCCCATGGCATAAACGGATATGACATCTATGTGGGTGTTCCCTAGCCTGCCGTGGTCATCCTCAACTCTAGCCAGAATATGAGTCTGATGCTCCATTGGGCTGTGATTATGGGGCGTGTTTCAACCCAACCAGGAAAGACCTCGATTGGACAGACCTACAACCAATCAGAGCAACGAAGCGACGCATTGTCAAATGTCAACAGAGTTCAACTGCACTGCGTTGCCAAGTCCGCATTTTTTCCGCGGGTTGAAGCGACTGTTATGTGATATATAGACCCATGAGTGCGAATTTTAGCAGGCAGCCTTGCCAAAATAACACACATTTTACCCCCAAACGCCATTTTTACCCCGGAGAACCCCCCGAGAAGCTATTAGGGCTAGTAGGTGGCACGTTTTGTAAAAACTTGGCAACCCTGTCTGCAGGCGCGCTGAAATCAGGCTGGAATACACGATCTTTGCCAGTGTTGTAAAATAATTTAATGATACACAGAGTACTTACCCAACATGATCATAATTTCTGAGAGAAATAGTGAAGGTGATGCAGATACAAACAAGCTCTCCGTTTAGGATTAGAACAAATAAAATCCAAGCCCCTTTGTTGACGTGATGATTACGGTACTGTTGATCATCTGTCCGTCATCGGCTAAAGCCCGCCCTGATGATCTCATTGGTCAGTTTCTGTTGATCATCTGTCCGTCATCGTCTAAAGCCCGCCCTGATGATCTCATTGGTCAGTTACTGTTGATCATCTGCCCGTCATCGGCTAGAGCCCGCCCTGATGATCTCATTGGTCAGTTTCTGTTGATCATCTGTCCGTCATCGTCTAAAGCCCGCCCTGATGATCTCATTGGTCAGTTACTGTTGATCATCTGCCCGTCATCGGCTAGAGCCCGCCCTGATGATCTCATTGGTCAGTTTCTGTTGATCATCTGTCCGTCATCGTCTAAAGCCCGCCCTGATGATCTCATTGGTCAGTTACTGTTGATCATCTGTCCGTCATCGGCTAAAGCCCGCCCTGATGATCTCATTGGTCAGTTACTGTTGATCATCTGTCCGTCATCGTCTAAAGCCCGCCCTGATGATCTCATTGGTCAGTTACTGTTGATCATCTGTCCGTCATCGGCTAAAGCTCGCCCTGATGATCTCATTGGTCCGAACAGTTTCTGTTCGGGGATAATTACTCCTCTATGGAGCAAGGCCAGACCGAATTGCCCGACCTAAAATTTTGGTGGGTGGGGCTGAGTTCGGCTGGCATCCAGGCTAAGTGTTCCCAGTAATGCAGACTAAGTCTGTGTGTTTGTCCTCACCAGCGTCTGTCAGATGAATGCTGCTGTTTCCCAACCATTCACTCAAATACATTTCATTTCTCTTCATCATTTCTCCATTATGAGCTCATTGACAGAAATGGCCTACAAACACACATGAGTTTAAACTCTTAAAGGAATAGTCCACCCACATAATAAAACATTCTTCTTCAAATGTATTCACCCTCATGCGATCCAAGAAGTAGATGAGTTTGTATCTTCACGGGGAAAGGTTTGGAGAAATGTAGCATCACATGACTTGCTCACCAGTGGATCGAGTGTCCGAACAGCTAATAAAACATCACAATAATCTACTCCAGGCCTTTTGGAGTAGATAAAAGATTTATTTTGTGAAGATAAAAGATTTTTTACTTTAAACCATTGCTTCTAGTCCATAATACATTAAAACCAATGAAAAAGTCTGAATCAGGAGAGAACAAACAGTCTAAAATAAATGGATTTTGATGTGAGAGGACAACATATGATGGACTTTTTCACTTGAGGAAGTGTTATTTATGGACTTTTGGGTCAACTATTCGTTTAAAGAGGATTTCCTTAGCAACTGACCATGAGCGTGTGATTTAGCTTTGGTTCTGTCTGTAAAACTG
Source organism: Pseudorasbora parva (assembly GCF_024679245.1). Taxonomy (NCBI): domain Eukaryota; kingdom Metazoa; phylum Chordata; class Actinopteri; order Cypriniformes; family Gobionidae; genus Pseudorasbora; species Pseudorasbora parva. Next base: position 48,551,375 of record NC_090181.1, read on the forward strand.
CATGCCAAACTCTTCCTCTTCCTCTTCCTCAGGTTCAGGAGCTGCAGTTTGATGCCACATCCCAATCTCACACCATTGAGAAGCCTTTCACAATCAGCTGGAGCGCAGATTAGACTCGGACACCAGTCTATTGAAGTGCAAGCGCAGGATTATTTACCTTCATTCATACATGTTCACTCAACCAGTTCTTTATTTAGCATTTCCACTGGAAGCTTTTTATGCTAGATATCATCTGGAATTAAAATTTAAATGATTTCTCCTAAAAATAAATATGATACAGCAAAACATTACAGTTTAAATATAATTGATGAGAGAATGATATAGGATATATGTAGGTGTATACACCTTTAATCTTTTAAACCTGGTTATTAATTAAACAACACATGACATGTTCCTTTCACCTTTAGTAACTAAGTTCAGTTCAAAAAAGGAAACAGAAACAAAGGCTATAATTGCCAGGAGATTCTGTAATGTGGTCCTCCATAGACCTTATCCACAGCAGCCATTTTTGAATAAAAGCAAAGACATGCATCTCTTCAGTGGCTGGTACTGTTATTTCATGTGACTTTGGATTGTTCTCTTGACAAAACATCGCAAAATCTTTTCAAGAATGTTCAAAAACTTAACATGAGCAGTGGAAAGTTATAAGTTATCTGGGGCCTTATTCAGTTTTTCACAGCAGATGCCACTGAAAACACAGCATATGTATCCCTCACAGCCTCACCTTCATACCTGTCATGGCACTGCTCACATACACTCTTGAGTAAGTAATCACTTCATCACACATACTATTATATACTGTTTTTCGCCTACGAGACATTATTCAAACATTATTATTTTTTATTTGAAAAAAATCACACATTAGATTAGAGTTCAGTTCTCACTATTAACTAACTATTAACAATGAATTTTACCTCAATAAACTCCTAATTTATGCTTATTAATAGTTAGTAATGTGATTGTTAAGCTTAGGTATTGATTATTAATAAGTTAATGCAGAATAAGGCATTAATATGTGCTTTATCAGTACTAATAAACAGCCAATATCCTAGTAATATGCATGATAATAAGACACTAGTTAATAGTGAGAACTGAACACTACACGTCTCAGGTTACGACAGTAACCCTTGTTCCCTGAGAAGGGAATGAGACCCTGCATCTAACGACACTTTGGAGTCGCTCCCTAACTGTAGCGTGTTTGAAACATGAATTAAAGGGGGGGTGAAACACTCAGTTTCAGTCAATCTCATGTCAATCTTGAGTACCTATAGAGTAGTATTGCATCCTTCATATCTCCGAAAAGTCTTTAGTTTTATCATATTTATAAAAGAAATATGGGCTGTACCGAGTCTTTCCGGAAAAAAACGAGTGCCTGGAGGCGTATCGTGTGGGCGGAGCTAAAGAATGACGAGGCGTATCGAGTGGGCGGAGCTAAAGAATGACAAGCGCACCCAAAGCGGTGACGTCCTCAAGCGTGGAGAAACCCATCGCTATCTCAGCTAATACAGATAATGATCCACAATCAGATCCGGAGGCTGAAATAAACTGAACAGGAGAAGCAGCAGCAGCAGGACGTCCGTCTCTGTGGTATGGACTGTATTTAGTGGCCTGTCAACATTTGTGTGTGTTTACTCGCAGTGTATGAGGACATGATTCGGTTTATGGACTATTGTATGCGACTAAACCTTAGCACTAGCAAGCAGAACGGTTTTGCACGTCAGACTAGTGTAACGTTATACAGAGAACAGCAATGGAGTCCGTTAGCGCATTTGACTGACGAAGCGCGCGATCGTGTCGTTTACTGATGTTTACTCACGCGACGATAGCCGACAGCACAGACATCTGAAGCAGTTTAACTCACCGGCTGCTTCCAAAGCAGGACCGAACCTTTATCGCTGGGACCGCTCCGTCAGAAACACACTTCTTTGGTATGATTTGGTAAAGTCCTGTGACAGCAGTGGCGTGTAAATCCATTTTGAGACGCAACTGAAGCGATGTTGTGAAGCTTCCCGTCATTTCTGCGTTCAAATCGGTTCAAATGCAGCGCTGCCTTCCCAGAATGCTGTGCTGAAGCGCTGAAGTCGCTCGACGTCACCCATAGGAATAAAGTGGAGCGCGGCGTGGACTATAACGACAGAAGTGTTCACGGACGACTGGATCTGCAGCTGAGAGTGTGTATGGGCGTGCGTTTCCTCTCTCGCTCTAGTCACGCGCACACACACCCTACCGGGAGAAGAGCCCGTACGGCCCATACAAGGACCTTCCGCTCTATTAACGTCAAGCCGACCCATACTCGAAAAAAACTCTCCGACACTTGTGAGAAACCGGAAGGAGTATTTTTGACACAGAAATACTCCATCAAACGTCCAACATTAGTTTTTGAAACTTTGTCTATGTTTAGGATGGGAATCCAAGTCTTTAACAGTGTAAAAAGCTCAGTATGCATGAAACAGCATTTCACCGCCCCTTTAAATAAAATTCCAGTCCTTATTGGTGTTATGTCATGATGTAGTATGTGACGGCATACACAGAAGCTATAAAGGGATACCACACATAGTGCACACAGCTCTTCGTGATGAAGCAATCGCTCCAGACGTGACGAGGTGTGGTGGCGAGACGCAGTGTTTCATTCCCTTCTCAGGGAACAAGTGCAACCCGAGATGTTCCCTTTCGTGGTAACTCACAATGCGTCTAACGACAATTTGGGGAGTACCCACTATGCCACAGCGAGGCTCACGCCTGCCCTAGTGTGAAGCTAGAGAGTAGGCACACTTAGGACACGAGCACCCTTGCACAAGGCCTCACAGGGAGATGCAGACTATAAAATCTGATGGTGTGACTTTCTCCACTGCGAAGACTTCTCCAAGTAAATCCTCAATGGCCTAACCGGGTAGAGCAGGGACTACAATTTGCATTCCAGTTCCATAGGGAGAATCATAAATATGCTCATGAACAGCAAAAAGCTCAATATGATAGAAAGGCCAAATACACCACGTACAATGTGGGAGACTTGGTTTGGCTGAATGATCCTGCTCATTCTCGATGTAAACTGGCCCCACGCTGGAAAGGACCGTATATTGTAACACAAAATGTTCAGCCTGCCGATGGTTATTCTGTGCTGTATGCTATTCAGCCAAAAGGTTTTCCTGAAAAGACACCCCAAGTGGTACACCATAACCATCTTAAACCCTACTTGGCTTCAACATGTCACGTATCAGATACATCGTCTCCCATTGCACAGCCTGTTGAACAGAAAGTACCCTCTAGTACTTCTAATTCCTCTACACTTGCTGCCCAAGAGAACTTGCCTTCTGTCGTTTTTACTGCAGGAGTCCCCAATCAGAGTTCAGCTAGGTCTTTGCTGTTAGGACAGCCCCCACTGAACCTAACTCAAAACACTGTGCAGCTTAATGTCCCACAGTCTAATGACACAGCAAGCTCAAAAGTGGACCGTCTTACCGCCATGGCTCCAGATGCTGTTCTAGACTCTTAGACCGTTAGGTCGCAGGCCTGTTAAATTCCCTGCAAGGTTCAAAGACTATGTTGTGCGTAAAAAAAAAAAACATTTTCATTGTCTCAGGTGGAATACAGGCCATATTTTTTATTGAAAATTGTGGTCGCATTGCACCAACAATCTGCACATTGCTTTGTCCGGTTTATTCATGACCGTTTACTTTCTGTATGTTGAAAACGTGGCAAGCAACCTCATATTCTTTTAACATGGGGTAACTAATATGAGGTTGCTTGTTTAATGTTCATTGTATTCTATTTTTTATTTTGTTTTACATTATTTCTATTCGCTATCAAGGACTTTTATTTTGGTGTTGAGTCCCTGGGGAGGACGAGAAAAATGTGAAGGGGATGGGCAAAAAGGAGGAGTGGTGAGCGCAGTGCCTGTGCGGGCGTAGCGTGTGGTGCTGCTCATTAAAAAGTTATTAGCCGTTATGATTTGAAGTCCATCGTCTTTACTGATGTCAGTCCATGCACAGTTAAACCCCACGCCTTACACTAACTATAACTACACAGTGATTGGCTTATAGTGAATCGACTGAAGGCAGTGGTTTCCCTATGATCTTGGATGCTTTCTTGACAGTCTGCTGTAGTTTTTTCTTTGTTTGGCTATCTGTGCTACCATACCATACTGTTATTGATGATGTAATGATGGACTCGATCATAGCGGAATAGAACAGAACAAGGAGCTGATGTCTGATCCGGTATTTTTTAAGCTGTCTGAGGAAGTAAAGTCTTTGTTGAGCCTTTGCAATGATTTGATTAGTATTAGTTTTCCACTTCAGGTTATTGCTAATGTGTGTTCCTAGGAATTTAAAGGAGTCAGTGATGGTGATTGAATTGCCATTTATCTGTATTGGTTTTTTAGGAAATGGCCTACGTCTAAAGTCAACACTGAATTCCTGGGTTTTGGCTGTGTTGAGCTGGAGGTCATTGTTCGAACACCAATTTACAGCTTGGTCCACCACCATGCGGTACTGTGTTTCATCATTGTCTGAGATGAGGCCTAGAATGGTTGTGTCGTCCGCATACTTTATTATTTTCACTGAAGTATTCATGGATCTAAAGTACGATGTATAAAGGGAAAAGAGCCAAGGGGAGAGAACAAAGCCCTGAGGAGCTCCTGTACTGAGGGTGAGAGGGTCTGAGGTATTAACTTTCACCCTCTGTGATCTCTTCCACAGGAAGCTCCTTATCCAGTGGCATATGGCTGGGTCAATGTTCATGTCCAAGAGTGTAGTAAAGAGTTTAAATGGGTTAATAGTGTTAAAAGCGGAACTAAAGTCTATGAACAGGATGCGTGTATAGGTGTTTGGTGATTCCAGATGTTGCAAGGTATGGCGGAGTGCTATGCTGATTGCATCCTCAACGGACCGGTTGGCTTGGTAGGCAAATTGATAAGAGTCCATCTTCAAGGAAGTGCAGGATTTCAGGTATGCCAGAATAATCCGTTCAAATGCTTTCATTACCACAGATGTCAGGGCAACTGGTCTGAAGTCATTGAGGCAGGTGATCTTTGAGGACTTTGGCACAGGAATAATGATGGAGCATTTAAAGCATTGTGGGACTGTACATTGGCTTAATGAAATGTTAAAAATTGTGGAAAAAACAGGCGCCAATTGGGCTGCACAATGGCTAAGCAAAGCAGGACTGATCCCATCCGGCCCTGCTGCTTTCCTGATCTTAAGCCTCTTAAATGTAGTTCTCACCTCATCCTCCTGGATGCAGAAGGGTGGTGTTGAAATGGGGTCGGGGGGAATGACTGGTGAGGTAGGTTTTTCAAATCTTGCATAAAAGTTATTTAATATGTCTGGGAGACTTGGATCACTGTTAAGGGGGGTGATGGGGCTTTTTTTGTAGTCTGTCATGTCCTTGAGATTTTTCCATATTGATCTTGGGCTGCTTGATGAAAATTGTTTTTCCAATTTTGTTCCATAACTCTGCTTTGCTCTCCTTATAGCAGCTCGTAGTTTATATTTAGCAATTCTGTATTGACTCTTGTCTCCACTTTTGTATGCACAGTTCTTTTCTTTGCGTAAGAGATGTAAGTCTTTGGAGAACCATGGTTTTTTATTGCCATAGAATGTCACTGTCTTGGTGGGGATGCATATTTCCTCGCAGAACTTTACGTATGATGTCACAGTATCAGTGAGTTCGTCGAGGGAGTCACACGCTGCACTGAATATGTCCCAATTTGTGCATTCGAAACACCCTTGAAGCGTTTCAATGGCATCTATGGACCAGGACCTGACAGATTTGGATGTTTTCTTAACGGATTTAAGCTTTTGTCTGTACTTCGGAATGAGGAGCAACACAGCATGGTCAGACCTCCCCAGTGGAGCCCTCGGGAATGCCCGGTAAGCATCTGAAACAGAGATGTAGCAGTGATCCAGTGTTTTGCTATCTCTGCTGTAGCAAGTGACTTGTTGCTTGTAGTTTGGGAGTTCAGATGACAGGTTTGTGTGGTTAAAATCACCTAACACGATGACAGACGTATCAGGGTTGGAGTTTTCAACAGACGAGATGTGTTGGGAGAGATCGCTAATGGCTATATTAGCGTTAGCTTGTGGTGGAACGTAAACACCAATTAGTATAATTGAGGCAAATTCTCTCGGGAGGTAATATGGTCTGCATTTCAAACTGCTGAATTCAAGATCAGGAGAGCAGTGACGATGAAGGATTGTTGAATTGTTACACCAGCGCTGATTTACCATGAGAGAAATACCCCCTCCTTTAGATTTGAGGGATAGTTTGACTGGCCTGTCGGCTCTGAAGATAGTGAAGCCAGGGGGGGTTACCGCCTCGTCAGGAACCGATTGATCCAGCCATGTCTCGGTAAAGCAGAAGGCCTAGCAGTCACTGTAATTCCTGTCTGTTTGTGTTAAAAGCAGAAGTTCATCCATTTTATTTTTAAGGGATCGCACATTTGATAAGATCAGTGCCGGTAGTGGGGGCCGGTAGGGCCGTCTCCTGAACCTGGAGACCACTCCAGTTCTCCGTCTTTTTGTGCTAGATGTATTTCCCCATGATGGCGATCCAGTGTTGTTTACATCCAGTATATCCTCTGGAATGTTGGCAAATAATTCCAAATTGTCAGGTGTAATCCTCCTGATATGTAACAACTCCTCACGACTATATGATATGATGCATGATGTTTTCCTCACATATAACACAGACAAAATTGCAAAACATAATAGCAGAGCAGGTACCGGGGCAAGCCTCTCGGCAGCCATCTTGGATCCTTTTAGGAGTCACTTGATACCCATATCTGTGGAGCCTTGGCAATTCATGCAGATTTACCACAACAATATACTGTATATATATATATATATATATATATATATATATATATATATATATATATATATATATATATATATATATATATAAGGGGTGTAACGATACGCGTATTCGTATTGAACCGTACGGTACGAGGCTTTCGGTTCGGTATGCATTATGTACCGAACGGTTCTTGGTCTAATTAATTAGATTTGGAAAATAAAAAAGTATGTAAAATATAATATTATGCGTTCAACAAGGAAGGCAATAACCAAAACGACATAACAGGCAATGCCTCTGACTAAGAGAAAAAAACAAAAAACAAATATTTTTTAGACTGCTCAGTCAGGTGCTCGCTTATATGGCTATTGCGTTTAACAGACCAGAAATAGAAGATCCTCCAATAACCAACAGGTCTAGTGTGTTGGTGAAATTTGGATTCTCTGTCTCTTTGGAACGGTATGTCGCATTTGCTACCAGCAGCGGGAATAATTCATGTCATGTCAATCAACTGATTTACGCCGACAACAAGACGATAAAAAGAAGAAACCGCCACAAACTATCTCCGCAGCATTTAGACCGACATTTCCAACTTATTCAAATGGCAAAATACATTTATAGCCGCGGATATGAGATTTATAGCCGCGGATATATTTCTGTACCCATGTTAACGGTTGCGGACTGAAAACGCAACATATGTGAAAGGACAACAGGGCGTGCGGCTCCTGCACCGCATATGCAGTGCAAAACGCACCGCAGACGCACCGCAGACGGAGTTTTAAGAACGTGCTTTAAGTAATTGAGCCCCGTTACAATGTTCCTTCACGAGCCCATTTCAGCCAGTAATTCCTGCTTTGTACTAAAAAACAAAAGCCCAAATAGAGAACCAATTGGCCAAAGCAACAGCGGTTGCTCTGACAACAGACGGCTGGACGTCAAGGGCTACACAAAGCCACCTGACTGTAACAGCACATTACATTACCGATGAATGGGAGCTGAACAGCCACGTTCTTCAGACACGCCCCCTTGAGAGTCACACAAGTGAGGTTTTGGCCAAAGGGATGACAGAAGCAGTAGTGTGTGAAAAAAGTGTGGAGAGAGCTAATGTAAAGAGCTAATGTCTATTTCTGTAACTACATAGAAGATGGGTAAAGTATAGCTCCATCTTTTTTCAATGTAAAACATTTTAAAAAAAAAAAATCATACTTTGTTAGTTTTAAAAGATAAAAAAGGTAATTTATCTGCCAATTTTTTTATTTTTGCTGTATCTAAAACGTACCGAACCGTATCAAACCGAACCGTGAATTTTGTGAACCGTTACACCCCTAATATATATATATATACTACACACACCTAAAGGATTATTAGGAAAACCTGTTCAATTTCTCATGAATGCAATTATCTAATCCACCAATCACATGGCAGTTCTTCAGTGCATTTAGGGGTGTGGTCCTGGTCAAGACAATCTCCTGAACTCCAGACTGAATGTCAGAATGGGAAAGAAAAGTAATTTAAGCCGTTTTGAGCGTGGTGTTGGTGCCAGACGGGCCGGTCTGAGTATTTCACAATCTGCTCAGTTACTGGGATTTACACACACAACCATTTCTAGGGTTTACAAAGAATGGTGTGAAAAGGGAAGAGCATCCAGTATGCAGCAGTCCTGTGGGAGAAAATGCCTTGTTGATGCTCGAGGTCAGAGGAGAATGGGCCGACTGATTCAAGCTGATAGAAGAGCAACTTTGACTGAAATAAACACTCGTTACAACCGAGGTATACAGCAAAGCATTTGTGAAGCCACAACACACACAACCTTGAGGCGGATGGGCTACAACAGCAGAAGACCCCACCGGGGACCACTCATCTCCACTACAAATAGGAAAAAGAGGCGACAATTTGCACAAGCTCACCAAAATTGGCCAGTTGAAGACTGGAAAAATGTTGCCTGGTCTGATGAGTCTCGATTTCTGTTGAGACATTCAGATGGTAGAGTCAGAATTTGGCGTAAACAGAATGAGAACATGGACCCATCATGCCTTGTTCCCACTGTGCAGGCTGGTGGTGGTGGTGTAATGGTGTGGGGGATGTTTTCTTGGCACACTTTAGGCCCCTTAGTGCCAATTGGGCATCGTTTAAATGCCACGGCCTACCTGAGCATTGTTTCTGACCATGTCCATCCCTTTATGACCACCATGTGCCCATCCTCTGATGGCTACTTCCAGCAGGATAATGCACCATGTCACAAAGCTCCAATCATTTCAGATTGGTTTCTTGAACATGACACTGAGTTGACTGTACTAAAATGGCCGCCACAGTCCCCAGATCTCAACCCAATAGAGCATCTTTGGGATGTGGTGGAACGGGAGCTTCGTGCCCTGGATGTGGATCCCACAAATCTCCACCAACTGCAAGATGCTCTCCTATCAATATGGGCCAACATTTCTAAAGAATGCTTTCAGCAGCTTGTTTATCAATGCCACGGAGAATTAAGGCAGTTCTGAAGGAGAAAGGGGATCAAACACAGTATTAGTGTGTGCTCCTAATAATCCTTTAGGTGAATGTGTGTATATATACACACTCACCTAAAGGCTTGACATTCTTGTCTGGGACAAATAAAATATTTAATAACGTGAGAATGATTCAGATGTTGTTGTTTTTATTATATTCAGTGTAAACAGCGATTGATGAGTGTATCTCTGCCTCTGGTACGTTAGTCGCGTTGAGGCTCGCGCTGCCGCTCTTTGTGAGAGACATTCATGGAGAAATCAAAACAACAGAGCAGCAAAATAAACTCACAGAAGAAACATACTGGGGTAAAACTGAGCTTTCTGTAGTTGTTAATATTTATGATTTATGATATTGTTGAAAACACAAGTCGACTTTGCAATCGTGAATTGTGTAGCATGAATGGTGTAGCCTAGTTCAATAATCAAGTAAGTTAGCCTAATTAATATTAAGTTACTTAAGTTTTAGATCCAAACTACCTTCTTTGTTCCATTTCACCCATGATTTCACCGACGAAAATAGTTCTACCAGAAAGACTCGGGAGAAACAATAGTGCATTTATTAACAGCTCAGCAAGCTGATAGTGTACAGAGTCATTTGGCGTAGGCCCCGTCCGAAGAGCATAATCTGAGGGTCTCGGATCTGCAATTCCTGCCTGAAGATGAGGGCAGGGGCGCAGCAGACCCTCCGGCAGGGTATGGCCATCCTGGTGGTGGTGGGGAGGATGGGGGTAATCGTCGCTTCAGTATCTGCGAACTCAAACATGTGTAAGTACAGAGCCTTTATACCGTGAGCATGAGAATATCATTGGATTAGAGTGAAGGCATTAAGTGACGTAGTAATTGAGTCTTCCCAGCAGAACTTATGCTAAAGCTTTCATTTCCAGAGGAGAGCAACACTCAGCGTGGTGTTTTGTTACTGAATGATTCAGCGTTTTGAATGAATCATTTAAATGAAAGACTCGATGACTCACTTATGAAGATGATCACTTGCTGTCCCCTATTGGCAGTTATATTTAAAAGTATGATTGCATGTTTTATTGAGAACATCAATCTTATAACATTAATTATTGCAGCTGTATATTTTGCAGTTTAATTGTTTAATTTGATAGGTAACAGCCTATAGTGTTTTTACTATTATAATAAGATGGCCTTTATAAAATTAAATAACGTGGGGTGAATATCACAAATATGCAGATTTAAATCGGCCAATGTTAAAGCTGACAGAACACTGATGAGAATATTACTACAGAATCAATATATGCTACCACCAATTTAATGTAATTTGATTAAATGAATGTTTAAGTTGATATTTACAAGAAATATTGTAACTGTTACTAACTTTTAACTGCTGTAAAAAGCACCTTATTTGTTTAAAGTGTTTGCAAACCATGTTATTGCACTTTTGTTCATTTAGCAGCACTTTTGCATTCATTATTGAATTTTGCACATACTGCGATTAATCACGATTAATCACAGAAAATTATGCTATTAAACATTTTAATCGTTGCCCAGCACTAATATATATGTGTGTGTGTGTGTGTGTGTGTTGCTGGAGGTGCAAAGTTAATTCCATGCTTCCCAATTCCAAACAAACTGACTTCTTCTACTCTACTCTCAGTTTATATGCAAGGGGTTTTGTGTGTGTACATGATCATTTTGCATTGTGGATGTTTAATGCATTGTTGGAAGTGTGCCACTTCTTTTCTGTATACATGTTTTGTGTTGTTTCTGTTTTTGAGGATGAATTTTGTCCATTTTCTAAGCAGGGTCTGACCTGAGTGTGACTTCTTTTGTCACTCGAACATAAAAACAGATATCAATCCAATATTTTTATTTTATTTGTAGATCTAGAGAGTGTTGACAAGGGTACAATGTCTCATGCCATTTGGACAATGGGATTTTTTTTTTTTGAACAAAGTCCTTTGAGGTAAGAAAAGACCCAGAGGATCAGAGAAGGGTTAAAGGCAATAATGGTGTCGTTGCTGATGCAGTGATGATCGTTACTTAACACATGCATGTGTGCTGTTTTTAGCTAGAAGTTTTGAGTAAAATTGATGTTCATTTAAGTTCATTTTTTAAGAAACATTCTTTTTTTTGTGGACTCAAGTGAAATAAGTTCACAGTACTAACATTAATAGCACAGTATAAATATTAAATGGAAATTGACCAGTTTTAGACAATCAGTTTCCTCAAATTAAATGAGTTAACACAGTTTTTTATGCATTGCTTATGTGAAAAAATAAAACTATATACAAATAAAGAGCAATAAATAAAACACTAATAAAGTGTCTTTGAGTATTTTTATTGTCAATATTTGTTATATTTCATTGTTCTTTAGTGTTTGATTCAAAGATTTATAAATAAAGTTTCAATGCAAGCTTTGTTAAAACCCTGACTGAATGCTGATGTTGTACTTTGAGCCAAAGGTGATCATAAACTCCACCCTCTTACAACACTTACAGGAAGAGACAGACTTATTATTCCTGTCTTCTGCCACACTGACTCTCTTCTCTCAACAAAAGCAATAAAGAATCAGCGATCAGCGGAGAATGAACTGAAACTCTTTCAAGAAGGATTTTTGAGACATTAGTTTCTGGACAGACAGCAGATCGTTGTGATTCTCAAGGTGATTCAGCTTTAAAACCGTCATTCAGAAAGTGAAAGTAAAGTTTGTGTTGCTGAGCTCAGACAGTGAGAATGGCTTCACTAAATGTTTCTGCTGAAGAGCTTTCTTGTCCTGTGTGCTGTGAAATCTTCAAGGCTCCTGTTCTTTTATCATGTAGTCACAGTGTCTGTAAAGAGTGTCTTCAGCAGTTCTGGAGAACCAAGACAACTCAGGAGTGTCCCGTCTGCAGGAGAAGGTCCTCAAAAGACAATCCTCCATTTAATCTGGCATTAAAGAATTTGTGTGAGTCGATCCTGAAGGAGAATCTGCAGGAGATCTGCAGTTTACACAGTGAGAAACTCAAACTCTTCTGCCTGGAGGACAAACAGCCGGTGTGTGTAGTGTGCAGAGATTCACAGAAACACATCAGTCACACAATCAGACCCATCGATGAAGTGGTTTCATCATATAAGGTAAGACAAATGCCTCGTTTCACATGAAGTGAAAGTGACACAGGCCAATGGTAACCCATACTCACACATTTAGGATTAGTGAGGAGTGAAGTAGTTTTTGTTCAATTCTAGGAGGAGCTCAATACAGCACTGAAGTCCTTACAGAAGAAACTTAAACACAATGAAAACATTAAAGGAGAGTTTGAGAAAACAGCTCAACACATCAAGGTGAGGAAACAGAGTCAAGAGTCATTTTCATCACTGCTGTAGGATCACTATATACAGTTATGATCTGATATATTTAAGTTGATTATTTTAATGACGAGCAGCGTCTGCTTCTGGATCCGTTATATGTCGGGTATGGAAGTTTCTCTCTGATATGAATGATGTGAAGTGTTGATGTGTGTGGATTGAGATGACTGAAGGGAATGTGATTTGATTTCAGGCTCAAGTTGAGCACACAGAGCGTCAGATTAAACAGCAGTTTGAGAAGCTTCATCAGTTCCTCAGAGATGAAGAAGAAGCTACAATCACTGCACTGAGGGAGGAAGAGGAGCAGAAGAAGCAGATGATGAAGGAGAAGCTGGAGGAGATGAACACACACATCTCAGCTCTTTCACACACAATCAAAGACATGGAGGAGATGATGAGAGCCAGTGACGTCTGCTTTCTGAAGGTCTGATTTCAGATCATTGGTTGATCATTGGTTCATTGATTGAGTTCTTGATGATTAATGGTGTGTTTGTTCTGCAGGAGTTTCCAGTCTCAAAGGAAAGGTGAGTGATCTGCTCCTGTCTCTGGTCTCTCTGGTTCTGATCCAAAGCCGCTGCAGTTCTGATCCTGAATGTTCTTCCAGAGTCCAGAGATCACAGCCGGATCCACAGATGGCTTCTGGAGCTTTGATTCATGTGCCACGGTACTTGGGCAACCTGCCGTCCAGAGTCTGGAAGAAGATGCAGGACATCGTCAACAACAGTGAGTCTGACTACACACACACACACACACACACACACACACACACACACACACACACACACACACACACACACACACACACACACACACACACACACACACAGTGGGTACGGAAAGTATTCAGACCCCTTAAAATTTTCACTCTTTGTTATACTGCAGCCATTTGCTTAAATCATTTAAGGTCATTTTTTCTCATTAGTGTACACACAGCACCACATATTGACAGAAAAACACAGAATTGTTGACATTTTTGCAGATTTAAAAAAAAAGATCCTCAGTCCTCAGTCTCTAGACCCGTTGCTTAGCATTTAGTAGAAGCACCCTTTTGATCTAATAAAGCCATGAGTCTTTTTGGGAAAGATGTCACAAGTTTTCCACAGCTGGATTTGGGGATCCTCTACCATTCCTCCAGCAGATCCTCTCCAGTTCTGTCAGGTTGGATGGTAAATGTTTGTGGACAGCCATTTTCAGGTCTCTCCAGAGATGCTCAATTGGGTTTAAGTCAGGGCTCTGACTGGGCCATTCAAGAACAGTCACGGAGTTGTTGTGAAGCCACTCCTCCGTTATTTTAGCTGTGTGTTTAGGGTCATTGTCTTGGTGGAAGGTCAACCTTCGGCCCAGTCTGAGGTCTTGAGTACTCTGGAGGAGGTTTTCGTCCAGAATATCCCTGTTCTTGGCCAGATTAATATTTTCCTCAATTTCAACCAGTGGCCCTGACCCTGCAGCTGAAAATCACCCCACAGCATTATGCTGCCACCACTACGCTTCACTGTTGGGACTGTATTGGACAGGTAATATTTTTCTCCACACATACCGCTTAGAATTAAGGCCAAAAAGTTCTATCTTGGTCTCATCAGACCAGATAATTTTATTTCTCAGCATCTTGGAGTCCTTCAGGTGTTTTTTAGCAAACTTTCATGTGTCCTGCTCTGAGGAGAGGCTTCCGTCGGCCACTCTGCCATAAAGCCCCAACTGGTGGAGGGCTGCAGTGATGGTTGTCTTTCTCCATCTTTCTCCCATCTCTCCATCTCTGGAGCTCAGCCTCAGTGATCTTTGGGTTCTTTACCTCTCTCCCCAAGGCTCTTATCCCCGATAGCTCTGTTTAACCGGATGGCCAGCTCTAGGACGGGTTCTGGTCATCCCACACGTCTTCCATTAAGGATTATGAAGGCCACTGTGCTCTTAGGAACCTTAAGTGCTGCAGAATATTTTTTGTAACCATGGCCAGATCTGTGCCGTGCCACAATTCTGTCTCTGAGGTCTTCAGGCAGTTCCTTTGACCTCCTGATTCTCATTTGCTCTGACATGCACTGTGAGCTGTAAGGTCTGATATAGAAAGGTGTGTGGCTTTCCTAATCAAGTCCAATCAGTATAATCAAACACAGCTGGACTCAAATAAAGGTGTAGAACCATCTCAAGGATGATCAGAAGAAAAGGACAGCACTGAGTTAAATATATGAGCGTCACAGCAAAGGGTCTGAATACTGAGGACCATGTGAGATTTCAGTTTTTCTTTTTTAATAAATCTGCAAAAATGTCAACAATTCTGTGTTTTTCTGTCAATATGGAGTGCTGTGTGTACAGTAATGAGAAAAAAATGAACTTAAATGATTTTAGCAAATGGTTGCAATATAACAAAAAGTGAAAAATTTAAGGGGGATCTGAAAACTTTCCGTACCCACTGTATATATAATACTTTCCACAGGATATAGCATATTTTGTGGCATTTTGAATGAGGACGGCATATTAGACGCATTAAAATAGCCTTAAATGCCGTCAAATACAGCATTTGGCTGTAGATGCGATTCAGCTGTACCCGTATGGGTAGTGTATTTCTGACCCTTTGGGCTTGCCATACAATTACATGTACAGACACTATATCATCTGAAGAGCTGTGATAGTGAGTCGAAGGTGTATACTACCATCATGTTTCACAGAATACCAACGAAAATCAAGTAATGAAAAAATCAGTGGTTGACTGCTCTGAACCATAGATATCAATGATGTAGATGACAGGGTGCAGGTCAACTGAGTGACAGAGAGAAAGAATGGAGCGCACGCTCTCTCTCTGTCTTCATAATAAGCAGCACCGTCTTAGCATATTTCATTCACATATTACGTTAGTCAAAATCAAAAGCTCGGAAGACCGACTCCATGTCAGACCATTTTTCCTTGAATTTTGACTCTTCTCTGACTCACCAGTTTGAATCTGCTCTCCTCGTCCCTTCTGCCCAGTCTGCTCAGCCACACTTTCTCTTTCACATCTCAAAAGCTCTTCTTCAGTGTGACTGTTATTCCGGATCAAATAGATCCGGCTCGGAGTCTGCACAGAAGTAAGTATCTTCTGAAGCGTGTCTCACAAACGTCTCCATGATTACAACGCTTGCTCTCTCTGCAAGCAGATCGTAACGCTGGTTATGTTGACAGAAGTTTGCCTATTTTCAGGAGCTGTGTAATATCATTGCGTCATTCAAACGTGTGATTGACCAATCCGAACATTATAAAGAGTGTTCTTTGATCGCACTCTGTAGTTTAATCATCTAAATAACAGATTTGTCTCATGTTGCTCACAGAAATGACGTGAAGTTGATGGTTTTAGTCACTGGCTTGATTCACTGATGCAGACGGCCAGCGGTGGGACTGACCGTATTAAACGATTTAGAGAGAAAGTGTGTGTGAACTTGAATGATTAGCTCCACACCAGAACTCACTGATCCCAGATCAGGCATTAATGAACACTGTTACTCACTGTCTGTGGCGGTGCTGTCAAATCTGTATGGTAAAGCCTGAGCTGCTGATATCCACTGATAAACTGACTCCTTTCTCTACTAACTCTCTGAGCGGGTAAAGCAGAGGAAGGGGCGGAAACCTTTCCTGATGACGTCACAACAGGAGAGGGTAAAGCAGAGGAAGGGGCGGAAACCTTTCCTGATGACGTCACAACAGGAGAGGGTAAAGCAGAGGAAGTGGCGGAAACCTTTCCTGATGACGTCACAACAGGAGAGGGTAAAGCAGAGGAAGGGGCGGAAACCTTTCCTGATGACGTCACAACAGGAGAGGGTAAAGCAGAGGAAGGGGCGGAAACCTTTCCTCATGACGTCACAACAGGAGAGGGTAAAGCAGAGGAAGGGGCGGAAACCTTTCCTGATGACGTCACAACAGGAGAGGGTAAAGCAGAGGAAGGGGCGGAAACCTTTCCTGATGACGTCACAACAGGAGAGGGTAAAGCAGAGGAAGGGGCGGTAACCTTTCCTGATGACATCACAACAGGAGAGGGTAAAGCAGAGGAAGGGGCGGAAACCTTTCCTGATGACGTCACAACAGGAGAGGGTAAAGCGGAGGAAGGGGCGGAAAACTTTCCTGATGACGTCACAACAGGAGAGGGTAAAGCAGAGGAAGGGGCGGAAACCTTTCCTGATGACATCACAACAGGAGAGGGTAAAGCAGAGGAAGGGGCGGAAACCTTTCCTGATGACGTCACAACAGGAGAGGGTAAAGCAGAGGAAGGGGCGGAAACCTTTCCTGATGACGTCACAACAGGAGAGGGTAAAGCAGAGGAAGGGGCGGAAACCTTTCCTGATGACGTCACAACAGGAGAGGGTAAAGCAGAGGAAGGGGCGGAAACCTTTCCTGATGACGTCACAACAGGAGAGGGTAAAGCAGAGGAAGGGGCGGAAACCTTTCCTGATGACGTCACAACAGGAGAGGGTAAAGCAGAGGAAGGGGAGGAAACCTTTCCTGATGACGTCACAACAGGAGAGGGTAAAGCAGAGGAAGGGGCGGAAACCTTTCCTGATGACGTCACAACAGGAGAGGGTAAAGCAGAGGAAGGGGCGGAAACCTTTCCTGATGACGTCACAACAGGAGAGGGTAAAGCAGAGGAAGGGGCGGAAACCTTTCCTGATGACGTCACAACAGGAGAGGGTAAAGCAGAGGAAGGGGCGGTAACCTTTCCTGATGATGTCACAACAGGAGAGGGTAAAGCAGAGGAAGGGGCGGAAACCTTTCCTGATGACGTCACAACAGGAGAGGGTAAAGCGGAGGAAGGGGCGGAAACCTTTCCTGATGACGTCACAACAGGAGAGGGTAAAGCGGAGGAAGGGGCGGAAACCTTTCCTGATGACGTCACAACAGGAGAGGGTAAAGCGGAGGAAGGGGCGGAAACCTTTCCTGATGACGTCACAACAGGAGAGGGTAAAGCGGAGGAAGGGGCGGAAACCTTTCCTGATGACGTCACAACAGGAGAGGGTAAAGCGGAGGAAGGGGCGGAAACCTTTCCTGATGACGTCACAACAGCAGCGGGTAAAGCAGAGGAAGGGGCGGAAACCTTTCCTGATGACGTCACAACAGCAGCGGGTAAAGCAGAGGAAGGGGCGGAAACCTTTCCTGATGACGTCACAACAGCAGCGGGTAAAGCAGAGGAAGGGGCGGAAACCTTTCCTGATGACGTCACAACAGGAGCGGGTAAAGCAGAGGAAGGGGCGGAAACCTTTCCTGATGACGTCACAACAGCAGCGGGTAAAGCAGAGGAAGGGGCGGAAACCTTTCCTGATGATGTCACAACAGCAGCGGGTAAAGCAGAGGAAGGGGCGGAAACCTTTCCTGATGACGTCACAACAGGAGAGGGTAAAGCAGAGGAAGGGGCGGAAACCTTTCCTGATGACGTCACAACAGCAGCGGGTAAAGCAGAGGAAGGGGCGGGAACCTTTCCTGATGACGTCACAACAGCAGCGGGTAAAGCAGAGGAAGGGGCGGAAACCTTTCCTGATGACGTCACAACAGGAGAGGGTAAAGCAGAGGAAGGGGCGGAAACCTTTCCTGATGACGTCACAACAGGAGAGGGTAAAGCAGAGGAAGGGGCGGAAACCTTTCCTGATGACGTCACAACAGGAGAGGGTAAAGCAGAGGAAGGGGCGGAAACCTTTCCTGATGACGTCACAACAGGAGAGGGTAAAGCAGAGGAAGGGGCGGAAACCTTTCCTGATTACGTCACAACAGGAGAGGGTAAAGCAGAGGAAGGGGCGGAAAACTTTCCTGATGACGTCACAACAGGAGAGGGTAAAGCAGAGGAAGGGGCGGAAACCTTTCCTGATGACGTCACAACAGGAGAGGGTAAAGCAGAGGAAGGGGCGGAAACCTTTCCTGATGACGTCACAACAGGAGAGGGTAAAGCAGAGGAAGGGGCGGAAAACTTTCCTGATGATGTCACAACAGGAGAGGGTAAAGCAGAGGAAGGGGCGGAAACCTTTCCTGATGACGTCACAACAGGAGAGGGTAAAGCAGAGGAAGGGGCGGAAACCTTTCCTGATGACGTCACAACAGGAGAGGGTAAAGCAGAGGAAGGGGCGGAAACCTTTCCTGATGACGTCACAACAGGAGAGGGTAAAGCAGAGGAAGGGGCGGAAACCTTTCCTGATGACGTCACAACAGGAGAGGGTAAAGCAGAGGAAGGGGCGGAAACCTTTCCTGATGACATCACAACAGGAGAGGGTAAAGCAGAGGAAGGGGCGGAAAACTTTCCTGATGACGTCACAACAGGAGAGGGTAAAGCGGAGGAAGGGGCGGAAACCTTTCCTGATGACGTCACAACAGGAGAGGGTAAAGCAGAGGAAGGGGCGGAAACCTTTCCTGATGACGTCACAACAGGAGAGGGTAAAGCGGAGGAAGGGGCGGAAACCTTTCCTGATGATGTCACAACAGGAGAGGGTAAAGCAGAGGAAGGGGCGGAAACCTTTCCTGATGACATCACAACAGGAGAGTGTAAAGCAGAGGAAGGGGCGGAAAACTTTCCTGATGACGTCACAACAGGAGAGGGTAAAGCAGAGGAAAGAGCGGAAACCTTTCCTGATGACGTCACAACAGGAGAGGGTAAAGCAGAGGAAGGGGCGGAAACCTTTCCTGATGACGTCACAACAGGAGAGGGTAAAGCAGAGGAAGGGGCGGAAACCTTTCCTGATGACATCACAACAGGAGAGGGTAAAGCAGAGGAAGGGGCGGAAACCTTTCCTGATGACGTCACAACAGGAGAGGGTAAAGCAGAGGAAGGGGCGGAAAACTTTCCTGATGATGTCACAACAGGAGAGGGTAAAGCAGAGGAAGGGGCGGAAACCTTTCCTGATGACGTCACAACAGGAGAGGGTAAAGCGGAGGAAGGGGCGGAAAACTTTCCTGATGACGTCACAACAGGAGAGGGTAAAGCAGAGGAAGGGGCGGAAACCTTTCCTGATGACGTCACAACAGGAGAGGGTAAAGCAGAGGAAGGGGCGGAAACCTTTCCTGATGACGTCACAACAGGAGAGGGTAAAGCAGAGGAAGGGGCGGAAACCTTTCCTGATGACGTCACAACAGGAGAGGGTAAAGCAGAGGAAGGGGCGGAAACCTTTCCTGATGACGTCACAACAGGAGAGGGTAAAGCAGAGGAAGGGGCGGAAACCTTTCCTGATGACGTCACAACAGGAGAGGGTAAAGCAGAGGAAGGGGCGGAAACCTTTCCTGATGACGTCACAACAGGAGAGGGTAAAGCAGAGGAAGGGGCGGAAACCTTTCCTGATGACATCACAACAGGAGAGGGTAAAGCAGAGGAAGGGGCGGAAACCTTTCCTGATGACGTCACAACAGGAGAGGGTAAAGCAGAGGAAGGGGCGGAAACCTTTCCTGATGACGTCACAACAGGAGAGGGTAAAGCAGAGGAAGGGGCGGAAACCTTTCCTGATGACGTCACAACAGGAGAGGGTAAAGCAGAGGAAGGGGCGGAAACCTTTCCTGATGACGTCACAACAGGAGAGGGTAAAGCAGAGGAAGGGGCGGAAACCTTTCCTGATGACGTCACAACAGGAGAGGGTAAAGCAGAGGAAGGGGCGGAAACCTTTCCTGATGACGTCACAACAGGAGAGGGTAAAGCAGAGGAAGGGGCGGAAACCTTTCCTGATGACGTCACAACAGGAGAGGGTAAAGCAGAGGAAGGGGCGGAAACCTTTCCTGATGACGTCACAACAGGAGAGGGTAAAGCAGAGGAAGGGGCGGAAACCTTTCCTGATGACGTCACAACAGGAGAGGGTAAAGCAGAGGAAGGGGCAGAAACCTTTCCTGATGACATCACAACAGGAGAGGGTAAAGCAGAGGAAGGGGCGGAAACCTTTCCTGATGACGTCACAACAGGAGAGGGTAAAGCAGAGGAAGGGGCGGAAACCTTTCCTGATGACGTCACAACAGGAGAGGGTAAAGCAGAGGAAGGGGCGGAAACCTTTCCTGATGACGTCACAACAGGAGAGGGTAAAGCAGAGGAAGGGGCGGAAACCTTTCCTGATGACGTCACAACAGGAGAGGGTAAAGCAGAGGAAGGGGCGGAAACCTTTCCTGATGACGTCACAACAGGAGAGGGTAAAGCAGAGGAAGGGGCGGAAACCTTTCCTGATGACGTCACAACAGGAGAGGGTAAAGCAGAGGAAGGGGCGGAAACCTTTCCTGATGACGTCACAACAGGAGAGGGTAAAGCAGAGGAAGGGGCGGAAACCTTTCCTGATGACGTCACAACAGGAGAGGGTAAAGCAGAGGAAGGGGCGGAAACCTTTCCTGATGACGTCACAACAGGAGAGGGTAAAGCAGAGGAAGGGGCAGAAACCTTTCCTGATGACGTCACAACAGGAGAGGGTAAAGCAGAGGAAGGGGCGGTAACCTTTCCTGATGATGTCACAACAGGAGAGGGTAAAGCAGAGGAAGGGGCGGAAACCTTTCCTGATGACATCACAACAGGAGAGTGTAAAGCAGAGGAAGGGGCGGAAAACTTTCCTGATGACGTCACAACAGGAGAGGGTAAAGCAGAGGAAAGAGCGGAAACCTTTCCTGATGATGTCACAACAGGAGAGGGTAAAGCAGAGGAAGGGGCGGAAACCTTTCCTGATGACGTCACAACAGGAGAGGGTAAAGCAGAGGAAGGGGCGGAAACCTTTCCTGATGACATCACAACAGGAGAGGGTAAAGCAGAGGAAGGGGCGGAAACCTTTCCTGATGACGTCACAACAGGAGAGGGTAAAGCAGAGGAAGGGGCGGAAAACTTTCCTGATGATGTCACAACAGGAGAGGGTAAAGCAGAGGAAGGGGCGGAAACCTTTCCTGATGACGTCACAACAGGAGAGGGTAAAGCGGAGGAAGGGGCGGAAAACTTTCCTGATGACGTCACAACAGGAGAGGGTAAAGCAGAGGAAGGGGCGGAAACCTTTCCTGATGACGTCACAACAGGAGAGGGTAAAGCAGAGGAAGGGGCGGAAACCTTTCCTGATGACGTCACAACAGGAGAGGGTAAAGCAGAGGAAGGGGCGGAAACCTTTCCTGATGACGTCACAACAGGAGAGGGTAAAGCAGAGGAAGGGGCGGAAACCTTTCCTGATGACGTCACAACAGGAGAGGGTAAAGCAGAGGAAGGGGCGGAAACCTTTCCTGATGACGTCACAACAGGAGAGGGTAAAGCAGAGGAAGGGGCGGAAACCTTTCCTGATGACGTCACAACAGGAGAGGGTAAAGCAGAGGAAGGGGCGGAAACCTTTCCTGATGACGTCACAACAGGAGAGGGTAAAGCAGAGGAAGGGGCGGAAACCTTTCCTGATGACGTCACAACAGGAGAGGGTAAAGCAGAGGAAGGGGCGGAAACCTTTCCTGATGACGTCACAACAGGAGAGGGTAAAGCAGAGGAAGGGGCGGAAACCTTTCCTGATGACGTCACAACAGGAGAGGGTAAAGCAGAGGAAGGGGCGGAAACCTTTCCTGATGACGTCACAACAGGAGAGGGTAAAGCAGAGGAAGGGGCGGAAACCTTTCCTGATGACGTCACAACAGGAGAGGGTAAAGCAGAGGAAGGGGCGGAAACCTTTCCTGATGACGTCACAACAGGAGAGGGTAAAGCAGAGGAAGGGGCGGAAACCTTTCCTGATGACGTCACAACAGGAGAGGGTAAAGCAGAGGAAGGGGCGGAAACCTTTCCTGATGACGTCACAACAGGAGAGGGTAAAGCAGAGGAAGGGGCGGAAACCTTTCCTGATGACGTCACAACAGGAGAGGGTAAAGCAGAGGAAGGGGCGGAAACCTTTCCTGATGACGTCACAACAGGAGAGGGTAAAGCAGAGGAAGGGGCGGAAACCTTTCCTGATGACGTCACAACAGGAGAGGGTAAAGCAGAGGAAGGGGCGGAAACCTTTCCTGATGACGTCACAACAGGAGAGGGTAAAGCAGAGGAAGGGGCGGAAAACTTTCCTGATGACGTCACAACAGGAGAGGGTAAAGCAGAGGAAGGGGCAGAAACCTTTCCTGATGACGTCACAACAGGAGAGGGTAAAGCAGAGGAAGGGGCGGAAACCTTTCCTGATGACGTCACAACAGGAGAGGGTAAAGCAGAGGAAGGGGCGGAAACCTTTCCTGATGACGTCACAACAGGAGAGGGTAAAGCAGAGGAAGGGGCGGTAACCTTTCCTGATGATGTCACAACAGAAGATTTCAGGATCAGCTCGTCTGAGCTCTCAGTTTCTCAAAGTCAGAGGAAGACAGCCTAAACTCGGTTCATACTGATCAAATGACTGACTCAGGGACAACATTCAGGCTAGGGGAACTCATATTAATGTTGAAAAACCTCATAAAATAAAAATGTCATGCCATGGGACCTTTAATTTATAATTAATATATGACATTACATAACTTTGTCTTCCAAGATACACAACACAAACATTTCAGTTGACATCTCAGGAAATGTAGTGTTTTATGACCCTTTAAAAGCCTTGAAAGACCTGCAGAAATACGCTCTTACGACCTTACCAATGATTACATTTCTTATTTCCATTTCCTGGAAATGTTTCCTTCCCTTGTAAATTACCCACAATGCATTGGTTCCAATTCTAACTCTGGTTGCCATAGAAACTCGCACTTTGAACTGCAGATGTGCATTGGTTGACCAAGATAAAAATTAAAGATTTAAGCAATTTGACATATTTACAATTTCAAAATCTCAAAATGAAACATTATAACAATAATAGTTAATTATAAATTACAGTAATTAATTATAACTATTAAATTACATGTTTCAAATCAGCACCACAATCTGACATGATCTGACTGAACATTAAAACAAATAATTATATGATTTAAAAAAATGTATATTTATAGTAAATGTTATATTTCTGACGCGACACGTCATCAGCCGGTGAAAGGGTCGTCAAGCGCTTGATAAAGATCCTCATGGCCTCCATAGCCTCTAATGGAGCTGTGTGTGTGTGTGTGTGTGTGTGTGTGTGTGTGTGTGTGTGTGTGTGTGTGTACTTGTCTACCTATCTAACAGGGGACCTCTGAGCCAAGAGGGGACATTTTTCAGGTCCCCTGTTGGTCATGCTTTAAATCATGTGAAAATGATGTAAAACACTAAAGAAATGCTCTGGAGATTTTTTAAATGTTTGACCAAGTAAGGACCTACAGGTGTGCGTGTTTAAATCATGTTAAAATCAAGAAAAAACATCTGGTGAATTTTTTAAAATTTTGACCAAGAGGGGACCTAAGAGTGTGTGAGTGTTTAAGGCCATGCTCAGCAGCTCCCCTGTAGGCAGGAGCAGGAACTGTAATAGCCCTTAAAGGGTCATGACCCCCCTGCTGCAGCTGTGTTCTTTCACACCTTCGATTTGAAAAAGCTTGTTAAAAGGGGAGTGGTCGACTGTGAAAAGGTGGGATGGTATTGTGTGGAAAGAGGGAATGTTTGCATAAATAGGGGAGTGTCAGTAGGTGCATTAAGATAGCGATACCAACAGCAGCAGTTACAGCTAGTGATGGCCAAATGAGGCTTCCTGAACCACTGAGGCTTTCCAGCCCATTGGTTCACCAAAAGGTTCATCTACCTGAAGCCTCATGAAACAGTGTGCTCCCTAGTGACACCTGCTGTGCAAAGCAATGCATCGCACACAAATCTACTCATCCTGAGCAACCAAATTGTCATAGTGTGGGCACACCCTTTTTCTATTGCCTGTGTATTAATAAAGTATTTTACTCTGCTTGTATTAACCTATGCACACACAACTCACACAAACACACAACTTTGTGTTCAACTATTCAGTAGTTCTTTGGGTTAGTGATGAGTGAATGCCCAGAATGATTGTAAATAAATTATTGTGAGTGCAGTGCTTATGGGACTGGAATTGTGGAACAGCAAACTGCAACAGGGATGGGAAAGCTTTCCCTAATACAGTCTAGTCTTATAATAATATTATTAATAATAATAATAATAATAGCAATAATATATATATATATATATATATATATATATATATATATATATATATATATATATATATATAATAATAACACTAGGCCTACTAATATATATATATATATATATATATATATATTATATGGGTGATTCTTCAATTGGGGGAACTTTTATGTCCCCGGGTTATACATTCATGTTAAAAATATATATAATATATATTATAATTATAATTACGTAGTATACACACTACTAGATATACAACTAGATATAGGCTAATTTACTCTATTAATCTACTGAACTATGTATAATTTACTCTAATAATCTACTAAACTAAGTAAAATGTAATATAATATATAATACAAGCTATGATATATGATGATATCGCTACTACATACAACCAACACCTCAACACCAATGCAAATGCCTACTGCAAACCCCACAAGAGGCGCGAGGTTTCGAACCACTTTTATCCGAAAGCGATACTCCGAATGAAGCAATGACGTATTCAACAGAAAACGAGGCCTCGTTTGTCATCGTCACGTGATTTTCACGGAAACGATACAAGCCTCGAATCGGGGCTTCATCTGGAACGCCCCTTTTTGCTCGACACAAGCTCCGGAGCCTCGCTTCAGATGTCCCATCACTAGTTACAGCGGTTCTGAGACATGTTCTTGGTTCACGTTGGCATTGTTTACCACAGTGAGATTAAATGAGGGATGAGTACAGCGAATGAGAGAGCTATGAGTGGCGTGCAGCAGAGATCGCAAATCATTCAGCTCTTCAAACCAGCATAATTCAGTGAGAAATGAAAATAAATGTTATGCATGACGAAATATTTTGCAAACGTGATAAAACTATATTTGTCCAAATATGCACGCTGTTTGGCAAGATGAACAACGCGCCGACGTGATAAGAGAACGTGAACCACCCAACATGCGATGTGATAAGAGATGTGTAATTCTAGATCGGGGTAAAAGCGAAGAGGTTTGAGGCTAGTCTCGACCGCGCTGGGTTGCCGTGACGATCCGCGCTGTCTATCACTCGGCAGCTAAATCTATATTTGTCCAAATATGCAGCACACTGTTTCACTAAGAGCCCGAACACATGCGGTTTAGTGCATGGCTGTGACGACAAATAAAACGGAGAGGACGTGGCTTTTGTTCATTAGCCTACAGATTACAGATTGGTTATTTTGCACTCCTGACATAGATAGTCAACGCTTGCAGGTTCGGCGTGCGATTCCTCAGGTGAATTTTACTTTACCGAGCCTTTGTAGCAAAGGCTTCCACAGACGGCGCCGGTTACAGCTCGCTCGGCGCCCTTTACGTTACTTCGTATCAGCACAACGCCTAGCTTTCCTCCGTGACTTTTCCGCACGCTGCTTCCAAAACTTCCCCACCATATCTCTACAATAATGATGTAAGACGAGCCTGACAGAAGTGACTGTCTCATGCATATTAACTAAATTATCTTGTATGCATACTACAGCGCAGGGATTGGACTGAATGAGCTTTATGTCATGAATATATATCGAGAATCGCTCGGAGCGGTCGACGTCAGCATGTGCCCAGCAGCCCATACTTGGGCCGAAAAGGCCGTGCCGACGTCAGCATTTGTGACGTTGCTCCGACTAAGCTTTTCAAACCGGAAGACAGAAATCGCTCTGAAAAATGCAAAAATAACTATTTTCACATATGGATACCATTAATGAGTACCCTTAGTGTTTTCAATGATGTGCAGCCTATACATATCTGTTTACTTCTCAAAAAAAGTGTTTTGGGGTTTCATGACCCTTTAAACACGCGTTGTTCACACACACACACACACACACACACACACACACACACACACACACACACACACACACACACACACACACACACACACACACACACACACACACACACACACACTCCTCTATTGTTTGAATGGCCTGCTGTCCTCTGACTCTAGAGCTGCTGTTTAACAGACTGCTTACTAAAGGAACAAACATCATATAGATTATATCTCTTTACTAAATACCCTGACTAGTTTCAAACTTTGCATTACTTTAAAATTAAATACTACAGGATCCAAGAAAGAAAGGATTAAAAAATCTAAACAACCAGGGGTGCGTTTCCCAAAAGCATCGTTAGCCAACTATGGTCGCAAGTTGCGTCGTTACCAACGTAGTTCAACGATTCAGTGTTTCCCGAAACCATAGTTCTAACGAACATTCGCAAACTGCATCGCAAATTTGTGTCGTTGGAACGACAGCTCTCCACCTGTGGTTAGAGTCAGTTCGTCGTTATTTTGCCGTGTCGACGTCATTGATTGCCCCGCACCTGGGCTGTGGTCTATTCAGAGTTATCGACCCTGTGCCCTAGAAGATTTAGAAGATTTCACCATCCACTTTGAGTGATTTAAAAGACTTAAAGTTGTGGTTTAAGTTTATCACATAAATCGTCTTTTTATTATTATTACAAATTCAGTTTGAAACTATATAGAAGCGTGGCCTTCAGGATTATTCTCCCTTCGAAGTGGCCTCTGAAAGCATTAATCTTGCCGATTAGAACGCAGCCATTGTTTCGTTTGTGCAAAGAAACGGTGAGTCTGTCAAGTGGGTTATCTTTGTTTAATTTTAATTTAAAAACATTCAAAAATACATGTGTTAGAGGTTTTCACTTATATAAAATGTTAACACTCAGATTACAGTATTTCATTAGTAAATTAATTTTAAATTTTAAATGAATGTACCTAAAGTAACAAAAAAAAATGTATAAATGAGTGATTTTTTTTTTACAGAATTAGAATATAGAATACTCTCTACATATTTTGTGTGTAAATACATACATACATATATATGTGTGTGTGTGTGTGTGTGTGTGTATATATATATATATATATATATATATATATATATATATATATATATATAGGGGGAGAGAAAGAGTGTATGTATATCTGCATGTTAAAAAAGTTTTTTTTTAATGTTTTTAAGTGTTAATTTAATACACATCGACAAAGAAACTAAATATTTAACCGAAATGATGTCACATTAAACAAATGGTTTAAACTGCAGTGGTGGCTGGATGCTGCACTGGTGACAGGACGTATGGGTGAAGAGGACATGTCTCCAGCAGCCAGCTATAACCAAAGCCATGACCCTCTTCAGCAACCTGCAAACTGCAGAAGTGGCCCACACTAAAGAGTCATGTGTACTTCTATCACCCACCCATTAGGCCATCACCCATCACCTCCATACATTTCCAACAGCATAATAATGCAGTGTAGCTAACAACTGAATTTAAAGCATTGTTTCTTCTTATTGCCCTCTGAAGATGTAAAGCCTGATGTGGAAGCGCCAGACTGGAGAGGGTCTGATGTTGGAGGCCTGGCCTTTGAAGGCAAAGGCCTGGTTGATGCACATGAATCCATATCTCCAAGGATTCTTCCATTGCAACAGGCCCCAGGATGGCCAAAACTGTGTCTACCTCTGTAGGGACAGGAGGAACTGAACTGGGGTATTGTCTTGTTCAGTCAGTCTTGATTGCTTCCCTCTTACGTGCCACAGCCCTCTGTTTTGTCACACTTGCAAAGTCCTTCCACTTATTCCTAACTTTGTCTGGGCTTTGTCCATATCCATAGCATCCATATCCATAGAATCGTTTATTTTTTAAGTGATTTCTGGCCAGATTTTTTTTTTTTAGCATTTGTAATGCTATTTTTAAGCTTTGAAAATAGCTGGACTTTACTATATTACACAACCTTCTTGAAAAGAACTGCAATTTTAAGCTTTGAAAATTGGGGTTTTCGTGTCATTTTCATTAACACGTCAGAATGGCAAGAAGACAAAAATGGGAAAGATTGAGCAAAATAAGCAATCCACAACTGTACATCACAGTTTTTCAAAACCCATCTTTTTTCAATTGTGGTTAAGTAGCCTATCAATATTACATAAGAAATAGTATTTATCTGAAATTGTGAAATTATTGACATTGGGATCAGAAAAGAGCACATTTTTAACTCTGTGTGTGTATAATGTATTGCAGAACAAACAAATCATTAAATATTACAAGACTCCTACGTACCGTCATTTCAAAAGCTTAATTCGTGCCGAAGAAAAGATAAAATAAAACCAAATTACTGTAGGTGGCGGTATGTGCTCATGTCTCCAGTCAGCCATTAGATCGAAGAAGAAGAAAAACGACGGCTCATACCAACGTAGTTTGAACTATGGATCTGCGACTCAGGTACCATGGTTTCGGGAAACAGTCGTGACTAGGTCGTTCGTTTTCACAAAGATGCATCGTACTATGGTGGTTAATCTGCGAGCTACGTCGTTGTACGGGAAACGCACCCCAGGATGTAATTAGAAATACATCTGCCATCAAAATGTGTGTGTCTTCAGTTTCTACAAATAAATATTGTAAATACCATCCATCATGGCCGTGGAGAGACCGTAAAACTTTATTAAATTATTAAGGGATCTCATTCAATGCTTTTGTAAATATTTTTTGTTTCTGTGTATATATATATATATATAACATTTTAATGACAGTGGCCTATATTTATTGAAAAATAATGCATTATTTTATTTATCAAAATAAACGGTACGGTAAATGGGACAAACTTTGCATCTAAAGTTCTTTTAAACAAGTGTTAACATAGACATTATTAAAAACATTTTATTTTAGCCAAGTATTTGTAAAAATAATGTGTGACTTTTGGCCCATATAAAAGGCCCATCTTACCACCTTATACATTTATGAGCTTTTTAAACTAACCACTTTTGATTTATTAATGTTTAACAAAATGATGCAGGTCCCCTGTTAGATAGTAAATCACGACGCCTGTGTGTTTGCTGTGACATTTCTTATCATCACAAACACACTGCAAAGATTGAGAGTTTTTACAGCAATACCTGAGTTTAAAGGGTTAAATCAAGCAGAGATAGCTCTCTAATGTATTAATTGCAGGTCATTATTGAATAGTGATTACGTTACACACACACTCACTCAGGTCCCCTGTTAGATAGTAAATCACGACGCCTGTGTGTTTGCTGTGACATTTCTTATCATCATAAACACACTGTAAAGATTTAGAGTTTTTACAGCAATACCTGAGTTTAAAGGGTTAAATCAAGCAGAAATAGCTCTCAAATGTATTAATTGCTGGTCATTATTGAATAGTGATTACGTTACACACACACTCACTCAGGTCCCCTGTTAGATAGTAAATCACGACGCCTGTGTGTTTGCTGTGACATTTCTTATCATCATAAACACACTGCAAAGATTGAGAGTTTTTACAGCAATACCTGAGTTTAAAGGGTTAAATCAAGCAGAGATAGCTCTCTAATGTATTAATTGCCGGTCATTATTGAATAGTGAATATGTTACACACACACTGACTCAGGTCCCCTGTTAGATAGTAAATCACGACGCCTGTGTGTTTGCTGTGACATTTCTTATAATCACAAACACACTGTAAAGATTTAGAGTTTTTACAGCAATACCTGAGTTTAAAGGGTTAAATCAAGCAGAAATAGCTCTCAAATGTATTAATTGCCGGTCATTATTGAATAGTGAATATGTTACACACACACTGACTCAGGTCCCCTGTTAGATAGTAAATCACGACGCCTGTGTGTTTGCTGTGACATTTCTTATAATCACAAACACACTGCAAAGATTTAGAGTTTTTACAGCAATACCTGAGTTTAAAGGGTTAAATCAAGCAGAGATAGCTCTCTAATGTATTAATTGCCGGTCATTATTGAATAGTGAATATGTTACACACACACTCACTCAGGTCCCCTGTTAGATAGTAAATCACGACGCCTGTGTGTTTGCTGTGACATTTCTTATCATCATAAACACACTGTAAAGATTTAGAGTTTTTACAGCAATACCTGAGTTTAAAGGGTTAAATCAAGCAGAAATAGCTCTCAAATGTATTAATTGCAGGTCATTATTGAATAGTGATTACGTTACACACACACTCACTCAGGTCCCCTGTTAGATAGTAAATCACGACGCCTGTGTGTTTGCTGTGACATTTCTTATCATCATAAACACACTGCAAAGATTTAGAGTTTTTACAGCAATACCTGAGTTTAAAGGGTTAAATCAAGCAGAGATAGCTCTCTAATGTATTAATTGCCGGTCATTATTGAATAGTGAATATGTTACACACACACTGACTCAGGTCCCCTGTTAGATAGTAAATCACGACGTCTGTGTGTTTGCTGTGACATTTCTTATCATCATAAACACACTGTAAAGATTTAGAGTTTTTACAGCAATACCTGAGTTTAAAGGGTTAAATCAAGCAGAAATAGCTCTCAAATGTATTAATTGCTGGTCATTATTGAATAGTGATTACGTTACACACACACTCACTCAGGTCCCCTGTTAGATAGTAAATCACGACGCCTGTGTGTTTGCTGTGACATTTCTTATCATCATAAACACACTGTAAAGATTTAGAGTTTTTACAGCAATACCTGAGTTTAAAGGGTTAAATCAAGCAGAAATAGCTCTCAAATGTATTAATTGCAGGTCATTATTGAATAGTGATTACGTTACACACACACTCACTCAGGTCCCCTGTTAGATAGTAAATCACGACGCCTGTGTGTTTGCTGTGACATTTCTTATAATCACAAACACACTGCAAAGATTGAGAGTTTTTACAGCAATACCTGAGTTTAAAGGGTTAAATCAAGCAGAGATAGCTCTCTAATGTATTAATTGCCGGTCATTATTGAATAGTGAATATGTTACACACACACTCACTCAGGTCCCCTGTTAGATAGTAAATCACGACGCCTGTGTGTTTGCTGTGACATTTCTTATCATCATAAACACACTGTAAAGATTTAGAGTTTTTACAGCAATACCTGAGTTTAAAGGGTTAAATCAAGCAGAAATAGCTCTCAAATGTATTAATTGCTGGTCATTATTGAATAGTGATTACGTTACACACACACTCACTCAGGTCCCCTGTTAGATAGTAAATCACGACGCCTGTGTGTTTGCTGTGACATTTCTTATCATCATAAACACACTGTAAAGATTTAGAGTTTTTACAGCAATACCTGAGTTTAAAGGGTTAAATCAAGCAGAAATAGCTCTCAAATGTATTAATTGCAGGTCATTATTGAATAGTGATTACGTTACACACACACTCACTCAGGTCCCCTGTTAGATAGTAAATCACGACGCCTGTGTGTTTGCTGTGACATTTCTTATCATCATAAACACACTGCAAAGATTTAGAGTTTTTACAGCAATACCTGAGTTTAAAGGGTTAAATCAAGCAGAGATAGCTCTCTAATGTATTAATTGCAGGTCATTATTGAATAGTGATTACGTTACACACACACTGACTCAGGTCCCCTGTTAGATAGTAAATCACGACGCCTGTGTGTTTGCTGTGACATTTCTTATCATCACAAACACACTGCAAAGATTTAGAGTTTTTACAGCAATACCTGAGTTTAAAGGGTTAAATCAAGCAGAAATAGCTCTCAAATGTATTAATTGCAGGTCATTATTGAATAGTGATTATGTTACACACACACTGACTCATGTCCCCTGTTAGATAGTAAATCACGACGCCTGTGTGTTTGCTGTGTCATTTCTTATCATCACAAACACACTGTAAAGATTTAGAGGTTTTACAGCAATACCTGAGTTTAAAGGGTTAAATCAAGCAGAAATAGCTCTCTAATGTATTAATTGCCGGTCATTATTGAATAGTGAATATGTTACACACACACTGACTCAGGTCCCCTGTTAGATAGTAAATCACGACGCCTGTGTGTTTGCTGTGACATTTCTTATCATCACAAACACACTGCAAAGATTTAGAGTTTTTACAGCAATACCTGAGTTTAAAGGGTTAAATCAAGCAGTAATAGCTCTCTAATGTATTAATTGCAGGTCATTATTGAATAGTGATTACGTTACACACACTGACTCAGGTCCCCTGTTAGATAGTAAATCACGACGCCTGTGTGTTTGCTGTGTCATTTCTTATCATCACAAACACACTGCAAAGATTTAGAGTTTTTACAGCAATACCTGAGTTTAAAGGGTTAAATCAAGCAGAAATAGCTCTCTAATGTATTAATTGCAGGTCATTATTGAATAGTGATTACGTTACACACACTGACTCAGGTCCCCTGTTAGATAGTAAATCACGACGCCTGTGTGTTTGCTGTGACATTTCTTATCATCACAAACACACTGCAAAGATTTAGAGTTTTTACAGCAATACCTGAGTTTAAAGGGTTAAATCAAGCAGTAATAGCTCTCTAATGTATTAATTGCAGGTCATTATTGAATAGTGATTATGTTACACACACACACTGACTCAGGTCCCCTGTTAGATAGTAAATCACGACGCCTGTGTGTTTGCTGTGACATTTCTTATCATCACAAACACACTGCAAAGATTTAGAGTTTTTACAGCAATACCTGAGTTTAAAGGGTTAAATCAAGCAGAAATAGCTCTCTAATGTATTAATTGCAGGTCATTATTGAATAGTGAATATGTTACACACACACTGACTCAGGTCCCCTGTTAGATAGTAAATCACGACGCCTGTGTGTTTGCTGTGACATTTCTTATCATCACAAACACACTGCAAAGATTTAGAGTTTTTACAGCAATACCTGAGTTTAAAGGGTTAAATCAAGCAGAAATAGCTTTCTAATGTATTAATTGCAGGTCATTATTGAATAGTGAATATGTTACACACACACTGACTCAGGTCCCCTGTTAGATAGTAAATCACGACGCCTGTGTGTTTGCTGTGACATTTCTTATCATCACAAACACACTGCAAAGATTTAGAGTTTTTACAGCAATACCTGAGTTTAAAGGGTTAAATCAAGCAGAAATAGCTCTCTAATGTATTAATTGCAGGTCATTATTGAATAGTGATTACGTTACACACACTGACTCAGGTCCCCTGTTAGATAGTAAATCACGACGCCTGTGTGTTTGCTGTGACATTTCTTATCATCACAAACACACTGTAAAGATTTAGAGTTTTTACAGCAATACCTGAGTTTAAAGAGTTAAATCAAGCAGAAATAGCTTTCTAATGTATTAATTGCAGGTCATTATTGAATAGTGATTACGTTACACACACACACTGACTCAGGTCCCCTGTTAGATAGTAAATCACGACGCCTGTGTGTTTGCTGTGACATTTCTTATCATCACAAACACACTGCAAAGATTGAGAGTTTTTACAGCAATAACTGAGTTTAAAGGGTTAAATCAAGCAGAAATAGCTCTCTAATGTATTAATTGCAGGTCATTATTGAATAGTGATTACGTTACACACACACTGACTCAGGTCCCCTGTTAGATAGTAAATCACGACGCCTGTGTGTTTGCTGTGTCATTTCTTATCATCACAAACACACTGTAAAGATTGAGAGTTTTTACAGCAATACCTGAGTTTAAAGGGTTAAATCAAGCAGAAATAGCCCTCTAATGTATTAATTGCAGGTCATTATTGAATAGTGATTACGTTACACACACACACACACACACACACACACACACACTGACTGAAGTCAGTTGTATGGTCTGATGTGTTGTAATATAGTCTACTTCTCCATGTTGATGGCTTCTCACGCCTCAGAGCGAGCTGTGTTTGAGATGTTTGAGATGTTTGAGGCTGGAGTGTTTGCACGGTTGCTTCATTTTTCATTACTGCTGGCGTGACGTAACTGAAGAGATTAATGAGCATATTTG
Source organism: Pseudorasbora parva (assembly GCF_024679245.1). Taxonomy (NCBI): domain Eukaryota; kingdom Metazoa; phylum Chordata; class Actinopteri; order Cypriniformes; family Gobionidae; genus Pseudorasbora; species Pseudorasbora parva. Next base: position 48,585,695 of record NC_090181.1, read on the forward strand.
CATTAATATTATGAATTAATGAATGAGGCATTTATATAGCGCTTTCACATGTACTAATGTACACCCAAAGCGCTTTACACTCATGACAGGGGTCTCTCCCGAGTTATTTATTACATTATTTATATTTTATTTATTTTATAAATAATAAAAACATTTATAAAAAATATATACAATTAAAAACTGAATTTATTATTCCCCCCCCCCCCCACACACACACACACCCACACCCACACCCACACACACACCCACACCCACACCCACATATATGAGGGCTTGTAAAATGACTTTACCAGATTTTAAATTCCTGTACAATTTTGTGGAGCATTTTACCCAGAGCTTAAAGCTGCCCACATTTACTCGTTCCAAACCTGTATGATATAAAAAGAAGCTATTCTGAGAAATGTCTGTGGGTTTTGTTGTCTTTTGTCCATACAATGGAAGTCAATGGGCTCCAGTGCTGTTTGGTTCCCAACGTCCTTCAAAATATCAGCTTTGTGTTTTGCAGAAGAAAAAAAGTCATACAAGTTTGGAATGACATGATGGGGAGTAAATGATGATGTACTTTTTTATTGTGGGGTGAATTATCCCCTTAACCAAGTCTCTCCACTTGCTCTCAGACTCAATTGAATCAAATGTCTTAGTAGGACAGTCTCAAACGCTCTCGGTGGTTTTTCTTTCATCTTTACAGTTAAAAAGGCAGTTTAAAGGCCTTGAAGCCACTCAAAAGGCGTTCAACCCTGGGTTAGACTTATGAAACGATCAAGAGATTAATTGTTTGGCAGAAGAACCTGAACAGAAAGCATGTGATGAGAGTCAGACACGTATGAAGAGAGACACAGTCACGGGTCGAGTGTGAAAATAATTATGGGGATTTTATGGTACTAAATTATATTTATGCAGTACCTATAATACATTTATTAACTTTTTGAGGACCTAAAAATAAAAGTTCCAACTTAAACAGAAATAAATCTTGACTGCTTTGGATCACAAAGTAAAGTCTGGTCTAATTATAAAGATGACACTTGGCAGATTATTGCTGAAATGAGAAACGTTTTAAAAAAATGTAACTTATAAAATGTTATAAAATGTATGAACAATGATGAAAAATGCACAAAAATATTCCAAAACATCACAAAAAAATATAAGCCATAAATCTAAACAAGTTATATTCCAAATTTGAGGTTGACATCTGAAAAAAATACTTTCAGTAAAAGTTTGTTTGTGTGTAGTACCAAACGCTCCCACTAGGTGATATTCATCTCCCATTCATTCCCAATGCACTCATGTTTGGCCAATACAAGTGACAAGTTTTTTTATTTTTTTAATTTTTAATTTTTTTATATTAGAATAAAGTTCTAATGCAAGACACAATAAATCCCTTCTAAAATAATTATTGAAGAGTTGTTAAACATGAAACAACAGTATTATTATAATATACACACATATATCCCCTGGATCTGACAGGATGGGCAGTCTAGAGCCGCCCAGGCCCAGCCGTAGCTATGCTAACATTATTAAAACTGATTATATATATAAAGCCCCTACGTTTATTTACCTAGCCTTATCACTTTAAATATTGCACAATTAATTATAATATCATAAACTATTGTGATTCTTTATTTATTTTTAAAGGTAAAATCACATTTATAATTGACTTTCATAATTACATTTATCCTGAATATATAATCACTTTAATAATCTGGGATTTCTTTTTCTGACCGTAAAAAAAAATATTTTATCGGAAAATAGCATTCCAGTGCATCGTGTCACTGGATATACAAATTATGTATAACACACACACACACACACACACACACACACACACACACACACACACACACACACACACACACACACACACACACACACACACACACTCACGCACGCACGCACGCACGCACGCACGCACGCACGCACGCACACACACACACACACACACACACACACACACACACACACACACACACACACACACACACACACACACACACACACACACACACACACACACTCACACACACACGCACGCACACACACACACACACGTCTGGTTCACTATCTTTGTGAGGACTCTCCATAGACGTGATAGTTTTTATACTGTACAAACTGAACATCCTACACACATACACACACACACACACACACACACACACACACACACACACACACACACGCACACTATCTGTTGGTGTTGTTCACATTATATGCATTTACGTGCCAATTGTGTGTGTGTGTGTGTGTGTGTGTGTGTGTGTGTGTGTGTGTGTGTGTGTGTGTGTGTGTGTGTGTGTGTGTGTGTGTGTGTGTGTGTGTGTGTGTGTGTGTGTGTGTGTGTGTGTGTGTCCAGACTCATAATAATGTGTGTGTGTTCATCTGTTGATTGTGTCTCATCAGCTCCTGTGATTCTGGATCCAAACACGGCTCATCGAGATCTTGTCCTGTCTGATGATCTGACCAGTGTGAGTCTCAGCGGGAAGGATCGACCTCTTCCTGATAATCCAGAGAGATTTGACTGGTTTGAGTGTGTTCTGGGTTCAGAGGGTTTTACCTCAGGAACACACAGCTGGGATGTGGAGGTTAAGCAGAGTCAGAACTGGAGACTTGGAGTAACTACAGCATCAAACCAGAGGAAGGGACAGAGTTTCTTCAACACTGATGATGCCTGGGGTGTGTGGTATAATCCATTCGGACTGTCTCCAGGTTCTGGTTTTCGTGTTAGACAGAAGCTTGATCGTGTGAGAGTGTGTGTGGACTATGACAGAGGAACGGTGTCATTCTCTGATCCTGTAACTAACACACATCTACACACACACACAGCCTCCTTCACTCACACACTCTTTCCATTCTTCAGGTGTTTTGATGGCTCTCTGAGGATCTTAGCGGTCAATAGTCAGTAAAGTCACTCCTGTAGGTCTGGATCTTCATCATGTCTCCAATATTTAATCCATATCTCAGGAGTGAGAGTGTGTTGATGTGAATATCAGTGCGGTGGCTGTGATTGGACCGTGATGATCACATGACACGCTCATATTGCTTTCACACCACTGATCAATAAACAACAGGTTTATTTAATTAGAGAACAGAAGATTCAGAAGCCCTTCACACAATCAGAGCAGCGATAATGACAGCGGTCGGTCCGCTGTGGGTTATGTGTGATATATATCAGTGGGTTCAGGGGTTAGTGTTTATTGTCTTTATGATTCAAATGTGTATTTATGTGTGTGTGTGTGTGTGTGTGTGTGTGTGTGTGTGTGTGTGTGTGTGTGTGTGTGTGTGTGTGTGTGTGTGTGCTCATTCCTCTATTTTTGGTGGCGTTGTGTTTTGGTGTGGCCTAGTTTGTCTGAATGGATGGTCATGTGACTCTTCCTGGATTATTTAACCGGAAGTGTAAACATGAGTTCAGATATTCATGAGCTCCTGATTATTCTCCTGTTATTACAGCCAAACACGGCAAAGACTTCATACTTTATGTGTTTCTTTATTTGATTTGGTGTCTTTAGTGGGGTTGTGTGTGAACTGTGCTTTTGTTTCTGTGATGTCTAGTTTTCACGGATCAATAAATTAAATGTCTGGACATCAGAACTTCAGAAGCGTGGACTGTTGAGGAACCAACCAGTAGTTACAATAAGAGCAGTTATTAAACTATTATAGGATAATAACCAACAGGACAAATAACAGCAACATATCAGGACCATCCCGCTTCATCATTTCTTCACGCCGCACTGCATGCTGGGAGTCTGTCCTCTGGTACCCAGCATGCACTGCGGCGTGAAGCGTCTGATCGTCTCCATTGTTGAGGTTCATCTGCTGGTTCTTGATGTCTGAATGATGCCGGATCTCTGAATGTTTTCTGCCGTAATCCTCATGATCTGATCCTGAGTCTATAAACCCCAGAGTCTTTCTCAGAAGCACAGCGGTGTAACTCTGGTGTTAATACTCTCGACATCGAGGCTCAGTTAAGACATGTTCACAACAATCACGCTAGCACAGTTTGACTTCATTATGAGGAGTCAAATAATTCATTGTTCAATAAATATACTGGCACTAAAATATGACCATTGAGAAAATACAGACACAAAATGATTTAAACAGCAAAGATTCTGAAAGCATTGAAGGACATCCCATAATAATTTAATACAGATTTACAGAACTAACAAATCAATGATATGGTATGATATGTTTTTAAATCTGATGTTTCATTATAAATACGGTGATTATCTCTGAGTGTCGGTTCTGTTAGTTTGGACTTTCTGTCTGTTCCTCTTTCTCCAGATCTCTCTTAGACGGATAGTTTAGGACAGCTTCTTAAATAAACTGCAGGGTGTTGTTAGCCACTCTCCATTTCATTTACACACACACACACACACACACACTGATTTTGTATTGTGAATGCTCTTGGAGAGCTCTGGACATTGGTGAGAGGACAGGCTGAACATGACACAAACCACATGCTTCACATTGAGCTGGAGGATTTGCAGGAGTAATTCATCATAGAGAAGGAGAAGGTCTAGACATTCAGCTGCCCATTTCTAAAACAGCTCAACTGTTAGGAGTCAGTGAAAGAGCAGAGCTTCATAGGATCAGGAGTTTGAGTTCTGTGTCAGACTCATACGGGACAATGAGTGACCAGGAGCTGGATATGTTCTTGTCCAACATCACGTCTGAAATGGCTCATGTGTTTGCTCTGAGTTTAGATCATGTACTCGGATCACAATCACAAGGCTTCACTTTTATTTTTACACTGAGAGAAATGGACTGCCTTCGAGGTAAAGGTTCATCTGAAGAAATGTTTTCTTTACCCTGAACAAAATTTCTTTTAATTTCTGTCAGCATTCATTTGCCCTCATGTTGTTTCAAACCATTGAGTTTCATTGTGTAACTGATACTATTACACTGTCTAACAAATCCTGGAGAAGAAAGTCCATCATACAGATTTAGAGCAACATGAGGGTGAGGAAATGAAGAACACACTCGTCCTTTAAACTGATTTATTGACAGCTTCTTTAAATCTGTCCCATTGATGATGAAGGGTTAGGGTGATGAAGGAGCTTAACACCTGGATATTGCAGCTTCATGTTCACTGTAAGAGGAACAGATCCAGAAGTTTCATCTCTGGGAAAAGTGTTCACAACCAAAGCTACAGTCGGGGGACACTTGCCATTTTACATTTATCACAATAATATCTGAGTCTAAACCTGAAGTAATCTTGACAAACAACAGCATTTGACATCTTTCAGACTCTAGTTTTAATATTTGAAGACGTTTTAGATTTTCAGAAGAAATTACAGAGCAATAGATTCCTCATTTGTGATGTGGTGCCAAACTATAGCACACACTCTGACTCGTTTCATGTTTTTATATGTTTTAGAGATTGTATTAAAATCAAATATTAACATTACAGCCCAAACTACTTTGAATAGGATATCTACTTTATAAACCTTTAGAAAAGTGTGGAAATATATTGTTCAGATCACTCAGATCATACCTAATGGTCACCAGTGGATGGTGGATGTCATCTAGTGGACAAGTTTGGTACTACACCCACACACAGTCCAAGTGTTTTTCCTTTGAGATGATCGCTGATTATTACTGTGAAATGGTACATATGAAAAATGTAAAATGCACAATAATTGCCTGGTTTGTCTCGTGCAGAATCATTATCAGTTTTTGTCAATGTGAGATCCTGTTTCATCTGCTCTCACCTTATTCCAGTAGCAAAATGAGTTTCCATTCAGTCAATACACTATGAGTTACGTCAGTACTGATGGAATGGGGGTTTCATTTAGACACCAATCACCTTTGAGATCTACAAAACAAGCCAATGGCATGAAAATCGGTTGGTTAGTCCGTCTGACGGGCATGATCGCTGTTTGGCGTGCTTGGGCCTTGTGCAGTCTGAGCGCGTTCATGGATGAGTAATGTTCCCGCTGCAGCAATATGGCTATCGCGGTGTTGCGATCGAGGCTCCATGATCTCAGTTTAGTAGCGAGAGTCCCCTTTACCTGTGTGTTGCCGGTTGAAGGCGCAGGTGTTTCCCGTCCTGGGCCCAGTGTCTCATTCGGGCGGATGTCCTCACAAGATGGGCTGGATTCCTCTGGAGATGAGGGATTCTTGTGCAAGAGCTGTGTGCGGCTACTGACCTCATCCTACAGGCGACGAAGGTCACTGAACGCTCTCTCAGTCAGGTGATGTCCACTGCTGTGGTCCAGGAATGCCACCTATAGCTCAGTTTGGCAGATCCCCTATCTCCAAGGCTGGGCTATTTGGCGGAGCGGTCGAGAATTTTGGCCAACAGTTCTCGGCCGCACAAAAGCAGACTGAGGCATTTAAACACATTCTGCCCCGGTGATATGCTGCTGCCTCCACCCAGCCGCCGGCACAGAGGGCTCAGCTTGGTCCCCACCAGCGCTCTTCCCTAATGAGGATCTCTTTTCTCAACCCGGTCGCCATGCACGCACAGTGTGAAGGCTTGCAGTCAATGCTGACTTGACTTCCCCATGTGGGGCAAGAATGCAGTTCCACTGAAATTATTTCCGAGGTTCCGCTCAGGTTGCTTCATATGAGGCCGCTTCAGCTCTGGCTTCGCGATCAAGTCCTGAGATGTGCATGGCTACAGGGCACGCTCCGGCTCCCAGTGGCTTGGGCCTACCGTCATACCTTCACCCGATGCAAACCTCAGTTTCTATGGGCTAAAGTTCCCTTAGAACGAGTTTCAGGCACAGGCATGGGACGCCAATTGCTCGAGCAATTGACATTTTGTTTCAGGCTCCTGCAAAGGACCCCAGAGCCTATAGCGTGTTAATTGCCTCAGGTTGCTGGCCGTACGTCTTGCCCCGCACTGCTTATGAGCCCTGCTTGTGGTCAGACACATAGAGGTCAGTTCCCACATCATCTCCTTCTTGGAGTCTGAGTTCACTCGTCATGTTCATCCCGGCGAAACTGAGTCATGCAGCTTACGAGCTGTCAGAAGTTCAGCCACTTAACTGGGGAATGGAGACTACATGCCATGATGGCCAGCTGAATTGGGAACAGTCCAGTGAGACACAGGTAATCCTGTTGCCTCCCTCCCTCCCACTCTTCCCATTGCCTACTTGGCTCAGCAGGCCGTGGGGGCTATGCAAGCATATGTTTCCCCAGGAAGCTGATCATGGAGGGCAAGGAGCAGCTCCTCCATACTACTTATGTGGGCCCTGACGGGATGCGGCAGGTTCTGAATCCTACCACCACAGTTCTACCTTCACTTCACCAGGGCCTTGTCTATGATGGGCCTATGTACTGAAGTGTAATCTCTTCGTCACCTGCCACTCTTCTTCAGAAGACCACAGGAAATGGCCGTTCTGGTCTCTGCTCTACTTCCTCTAAGTAGGGTGGAACGATGGCTGTCTCCTCTACCCTGAAGGTTTAGGCTCACCACGACCTGGTGGACTCTAAAATGGTAGGACAGCATAACCTGATCCACAGGTCTTACAGGCATTGTTCTACATTTCTCCATGTGGGATATGCTCCCAGTATTCATTGTATTGGCATTGATTCTAGCCCCTTGTCCGTGGTTATGCTGCCTTTACGTGCTATCAGAATTATCGTAAATACGAGTTTCCGAACTAAACATTGCACATGAACGCCCTCTGGTGTCGTGTTTACCACTGGGAAGTTCGGAAATAATTTTGCTACCCAAGTTCCTGAGATGGGCGTGGCATAACTGTTAAAAATGGGAGACGCATTTCTGCTGTGGCAGGTGTTTTATTAGTTTTTTTTTTCTGCAACAGTTTCATTGTCTTGTCTTGTCATTAAAGTAGTACATATTTACATAAATTAATAATCATTTGAAGCATTGTGTATTTTAAACACATCGAAAATCGCATGTAGTTGACCATCATTCCAGAATAGTGAGCAAGCTGACTATCTAGTGTGATAAAAGTAGCTATACAATAGGATCATGTATTGCTGAAAACTATTACCATTTTAGTCTTTAAGCAGCCTTTGTCTACATTATGCCTTTATTGTTAATCTGATTATAAACATGTTTTGTGTTGTGTTGATATGTTTGCCAGTGATTCTATGCTTTTTTTGGGACCGGGAAATGACTTAAATGGTTATAGTGTTAAAATAACATTTTCCCAAGAATCATAAAAGTATCTGGCGTCCTCCATTCTTTCCGACAACAAGGCGCCTGAACACAACAAGCTCGTAATCATGACTTCTGAAGTGGGAAGTAGGAAACTTCCGATAGCACGTGAAGGCAGCATTAGACTCACAGCAGGGAGCACTGGTCAGCGCAGGTTGCTGGAAAACAGCCGCTGTGACGAGATTAGATTGGGAACCCCCATTTCATCAGTACTGATGTAACGCGTAGTGTACTGACTGAAAGGGAACGTATCAGTTATCTATGTAACCCTCGTTCCCTGAAGGAACCAGTGGTCCCCATGCCACATCTGCTGTACCGCTGGTACGGCCGGTGCACTCAGCTTTGGCTCCTCAGCAGGTAAACATAATGCGAGACTGCCACGCAACTCCTTTTATACCCACACATTGGGGAGGAGTTGCGTTATGCAAATTCAGCAGACCCATGGCATTCTCATGCCAGTCACTTGTTTTATAGTTCTCAAAATTGATTGGTTTATAAGCGAAACCCCCATTCCGTCAGTACTGACGTTACACCTCCGTTCCCTTCCTTCAGGGAACAAGGGTTACATACATAACTGAGACATTCTGTTCATTCATTAATAATTAATTAAGTCAGTATGAAGTTGTAAGATCCTCCCACTCGCAGCAATGTGTTACAATATAAACATTTCCACATAATATTCCTTATCATGCAAACTCAGATTATCTGTTTCAGGTTGGATGTGAGAGCTGCAGCAGACACTGGTTCTGGCTGTGTGAGATCTGGACACACACGGAGGTTGTTCTCATTTGCCAAAGAGTATCTCAGAGATGCATTATTCTGGATTCCTTTCTTCCACATATTGCTTTGAAACTTTCCTTGTCTTTTCAATATAAGTTACATTGATGGATCAACTGCCTCCTTACTTAATTGATATAGTAACATTGCAAACATGTTGTTAAATTGAAATAATAACTTAAAATCTCATGAGACTTCGAGTAAATAGGTCAACCGAGCATGACTGGCAAAATAGTTTGGCAATCCCTGCCCTACAAGACTGTGGTGGAACATGCCATTGTTTAACATTATATGATGTATGAAAACACCTCTGCGTAAGATTTGAGAATGTTACATGATTAAAGACCACTAGGGATCATATGGGTAATTTTGGATGCTTCCACACAGCATTATAATAACATGACATGAAAGTTGTTTCAGCATAGTTTTCACCACAGTGCAATTGTCAAAGAACAGACAACATGTTAACTATGTTTTTGTGGACCCATTTTAAAGGATAGTCTACACCCAAATTAAAATAGTCACCTTCATGATATTTCAACTCTGTATGATTCTTTCTTCTGTAGAATATGTAAGAATGTATTTTGAAATTATATGTGAGAAAAGCAGCCAGCAGCCATATCACCCTGCAGCCCAAGACTGGTTTCCCACTGAAGCTAAGCAGGGCTGAGCCTGGTCAGTACCTGGATGGGAGACCAACTGGGAAGACCAGGTAGCTGCTGGTAGAGGTGTTAGTGAGGCCAGCAGGGGGCGCTCACCCTGTGGTCTGTATGGGTCCTAACGCCCCAGTATAGGGATGGGGACACTATACTGACAAAGAGCACCGTCTTTCGGATGAGACGTTAAACCGAGGTCCTGACTCTCTGTGGTCATTATAAATCCAAGAATGTCCTTCGATAAAGAGTAGCCAAATTTGCCCACTGGCCTCTGTCCATCATGGCCTCCTAATAATCCTCATATCCTGATTGGCTTCATCACTCGGTCTCCTCTCCACCAATCAGCTGGTGTGCGGTGGGTGTTCTGGCCCAATATGGCTGCCGTTGCATCATCAGGTGGTGCTGCACATTGGTGGTGGTTGAGGAGATTCCCCCCTTCCATGTAAAGCGCTTTGAGTGCCCAGAAAAGCGCTATATAAATGTAATGAATTATTATTATTATTATTATTATTATTATTATTATAAAAGTGTTTTGTTTTTTCCTCATTAGGAACCAATATTGTTTGGCATTTTCAGAATATCCTTTGTGGTCCACAGAAGAAGTCATACAGGTTTAGACCTACAGTATACTCTATAGACAACGTGACTTTAATGCTCCACAATATCCAATATATAACAGTACAACAATAACAGTTGTAGTTGTTGAAAAAGTCTTGAATCTTATCGATGGCCCGGTGGAGGTTGGGAAACACTGGCTATCTAAAAAATAAGCAAGATTAAAGATGACATGAATAATCACACCAGGATAGCACATGCATTTATTTTATACATTTGTGGAGGTTTATTCCAGTTATTGTTGTCGACACAAACTATTAAAATTACATTTCTAACCCAAACACATCAACGAGTCAAATTTACACTTTACAATAAGGTCCATTAGTTAACATGAACTAATAATGAACTGCACTTATAAAGCATTTATGTATTTATCTTTGTTAACATTAATTTCAAAATGTAATTAACTAACTAACATGAACAACCATGAACAGCTGTATTTGTATTAACATTAACAAAGATGAACTAATGCTGAACAGATGTGTTGTTCGTGGTTAGTTCATGTTAACTAATACAGCCTTATTGTAAAGTGTAACCAATTAAATTATTCATTAGGCTTTTTATCTGAATGCATCTAATAAATCAATCAGGCCAAACGTTACAGTTCAGTCAGTATCATAATACACAAATTGTTTTGAAAATGTGAAGAGTTTTGCCCTCGGGTTATAATTATAATCCATAAATTGCGATTTGAAGAGCGTGTGCTGATATTTCTGCGCGTCTCTCAAGGACACGCCCACAGCACGGGCAAGCTCATCAATATTCATGATTGCTCCACCCACTGGAACCAAACATTTCAGGAACCGAACATATTGTGACAGATGCCATATTGGACTCGTGTAAAGCTTAGACTATTGAGAAGAAATGAGGGAGTGTGTGTAGTGTGTGTGTGTGTGTGGACGGACTGACCGCTGGAGGCTGCGCTGAGGAGGACCGTCTGTGGAGTTTTATTATTGATGCCTGTTATCTGTAGTAATGCTGAAGGTGTTTATGGCCGTATGAGTGGATGGTTATAGTGTCCTCATTCGATGGGCGAGTGAAAGCACTGGTTATCGGTCCAGTGGCGGCTGCTCTTCAGGATGCTGGACACGCTCGTGCACGCGCTCGGTCTGCTGTCGTGCCTCCTCTTCTCTCAGGTGAGTCTGAATGAACACCTGTCGCTGCAGACTCCAACACAACCACATCGACATATCTCGGTTTTTATTTAGCTGCTTTTGTTTGTTTGGTCCCACTTTATGACCTTAACTAGGCTACATGTACTTACATCAAAAAATAAGTACAATGTACTTTCTGTGTTCATATTGTATCGCTGTACCCGTTTGCTGATATTGAGTTATCCCTCTCAGAAGAAAAGCTTCCATATAGAACCACATTAAAATATCGGCGCTATATTTGGAAACCCCTAAAAGGGTCACTGCAAAAAAACAAACAAACAAAAAAAACCCATAAAATGCTCTTCTTACTCAGTATTTTTGTCTTGTTTCTAGTCCAAACATCAAAAAATTCTTAAAACAAGAAGTATTTACTAGACAAGTAAAAGTAATTGTCTTGTTTTGGGGAAAATAACTCAAAATGAAGAGAGTTTTTGCTTAAAATAAGATAAATAATCTGCCAATGGGGTGAGAAAAATAATCTTGTTTTCTGTTTGAGTTAAGATTATTTTTCTCACCCCATTGGCAGATTATTGATCTTATTTTAAGAGAAAACTCTCTTCATTTGGAGATATTTATTCCCAAAACAAGACAATAATTTTTACCTGTCTAGTAAATATATTGGGATATATTGATCACAAGCCCATGCTTAATCATACACACTCGCCGCCTCTTCATGTTCACACACTCACACACTTACACACACCAGTGAAGTCTTTAATGAGCCCAAAGCTGTAGATTATGTCCCATACCGCTCACACACAGAGCTGTCTCAGATCCTCAGACACTAACACCGGCTTCACACGGCACGCTAGAACGCATGTTTAAATCGTACGATAAGAAACGAACCGGAAATTATCAAAGAAATCATATTTCAGTCGTTATACAAGCGTAAGACTACTTCTGATGAAGAAATGCCAGATTAGCAGCACGTATAAACGGTAACTTCCAGAATAAATTATCCTGGTTGTGGGTGCAGTAAAACACTACTTTCAGCCTTTAATGTTAGGCTGGTTACACAGAACAAGGGCACTATAAGGGGGTGGAGGATCATCTATATATATATAAATTAATATTTAATATGATAATAAACAGCTGACTGACTTTATCATTTGTTGACATGACATGGTTAAGCTTAAGATGGGAAATATCATATATTAAGTTGGGTGTCCACCTTAGACATAATCATCATATTGATGATAAAATATTATAATAATCATATCATATAATACAAATATATTTAGTTGTTACTATTTCAGTAAAAGTTTATTCATTATTATGGGATCTCATTCATTCAGTGATTATTTACTTTAAAAAGTTTCTGTATTTTAAAATATTTTTATATTAATGTATTTTAATATTTATTGAACAATAATTCAATTATTCAACAGAAAATACTGCAAACTTTGCCAAAGAGATGTTTGTTGCACAAGAATGAACTTAGACATGATTAAAAGCACTTTTAGGGTGTGCCTTTAGCTCCATTTATGATACGACTCATTTATATTTATAAATTTGTGTGTTTTATAAAATGTATGTTTTGTGTATGTGTGTTTTATAACATGCATACGATTAATATGGTCTTAATAGAATACCATAAATATGAAAGACGTTAAAGATACTAGTATTAACTCATCAAACTGATTATAATGGGAAATATATTTTACAGGAGTTAGAGAGTGACTGCTAAATATTCTACAGTATATGACGGTTCACCCGCTGGCATGCTGGAGCTTTATATCCATGTTTGCAGTGTTGAAACAAACAAACCAAACTAATTCAGCGGATCAACCCGTGTCTGTGGTGTGGGCTGTAGTCTGTAATCGAGCTGTGGGGGCGGCAGTGGCTCAGTGGTTCATGTGGGTTGTCTACAAACCGGAAGGTTGGTGGTTTGATCCCCGGTTCCACCTGACCAAGTGTCGAGGTGTCCGTGAGCAAGACACCTAACCCCAGCTGCTCCCGACGAGCTGGATGAGCCTTACATGGCTGACATCGCCGTCGGTGTGTGAATGGGCGAGGCAAAAGATATAAAGCGCTTTGGATGGCCATAGGGTCTGTTAAAGCGCTATATAAACGCAGTCCATTTACCATGTTAATGGGTCATCATTCTGGAGCTCTCGTCTCCACAGAGAGCGGACACAGGCTGATGCGGAACAGAAGGCTCTATCCTCTGGGTGAGGGAGGGAGGCTAGGGCTGTAACCATTTCACCAAAAATAAAAACCTAGATGCAGTGAACATTTGACCTCAAATATGAACGATTATTTAGCTTTTCTTTTTTTTCTTTTTTTTTCTTTCCATTTGTTTGCTTTCATAAAGTTTTTGAATAAGTTCCTGAGAAGGTTTTTACTGTTCATATTTTCTACTATTAAACGTGGACTTTCAGCAGTTCCTGTCTATGGGGCAGATTATTTCTGCTTGTTGTACTGCATATAAATGATCACAGTAGGCCTACATTACATTTATATGAATGTGTTAATGAGAGCGTGACTTTGTGTGTGAATTGCCTCCTCTATTCATTATGAAGCTGTGGTTTGTACTTCAATGGTATTCAAATATATGCCTATAACGTTTGAGTGTCTAAGCTTTACTGTAGTCACAGGACAGCGCTGACTCTGTGTTTCTGCGCGATCCTCACGTGATGTGCGAGCTTCTGTTCGTTTGTCACAATATATCAGGCATTAGTAGGGCTGGGCGATAAAACGATAACGACAATTATCACGGTATAATTTTTCTTGATAAAACGATAACAACAGTTCGATATATTCTAAAAACGGGCTTCTGGGTGCGGCACGCGCTGCTGTTTACAGTCAGTGACTGACAGGCTTAGAGGATTGGAGTGAAGCGGAGCGAGAAAAATGAGCGATAGTGAAGAAAACTCAGAGCTCACGCCCAGCTCGGAGGACACCGATATCGCTGACAAGTTAGTTCGCTCAACTTCAGCGGTTTGGAGATATTTTGGCGCTCCCATCCGACATAAAACAGCGACGAAGGCTACATGGACTGGACTGCTTATCATAGGTTCACGTTCACCACACGGAATTCATTTATTAAATGATCGTGCTTCTTCTTAGTTCTTCCAGATAACATTGAGCCTAGCACAGCGGTAAATCTACATTAACTTCATTCACACACAGGCAGGGGCGGAGCGGGGGCGTGGCTAATGGGGCTTAAGCCCCAAATGTTTTGTCAAAAGCCCCGAATCTTTTAGTAAAAAAAAAAAAAAAAACTCATTTTGTTTCATTTCCTCTCAGTCTTTCAGCCTGGAGCGGCAAAAAATGAAACAAAAGCTCCTTTACCGTGTGTGTGTGGCAGTCGGCAATGCGTCGCACACATAGACTGTCGCAAAATCCCCAGCTTGTTTGTCAATGCCAATTGCCAATAAAAACTAACGAAGAAGAATAAACATCTTCTTCTTCGTCGTTGTCATCAGGGATTGGCGGGCTTTTGTATTTCACCGGCGTCGTAGTTAACTATAGTTAACATGGACACTACACCTTTTTTAAAAGGAACACTAAACCTCACCGGGCAGAGAGAGATTCTGCGTCAGACGAGCGTGTTGCAGGTTTGTGAATCCGCTGTTGTAACACTGTTGAGTTACATGACTGTATTGCTGGCTAGCTAGAGTTAACGTTAGGTGTTACTTATTAAGGCGAGACACAACAGGTGAAAACATAGTCAATTTTGAGATTTTGGGTCAGTTTACTCCCTTAACATGTAAGCTTTCATGTCACAATAAAAAAAGGCAACATTACACATTTAAGGGTGTTATTTCATTATATTTTGTCACCGTGCGCCTTTAGATTTCTACCTGAAATCATCCAAGGTTATTCTAACGCGAACTCCCGTGCCGTCTCCATTCACAGAAGCATGTCATGCCTGGTATCATTATAAAGCTCTCAGTCTCACACACAGCGCTGTCTAATCCAAATATGGATTTTTGTAGAACTAACCAACCGCGAAAGTTTGCAGCTGAAAACAACATCTGATTGGTCATGGATTCTGATTTGTCAGCTAAGCACAAAGTAAACCACACTGAACTCTCAAGATTAATAATGATGTTTACACCAATTTCACCTATGCAGGCTAACTTAAAAATAGTCAGATAATGGTTGCCTTTTTTATTTGCCTGGGGTTAAAGTGAGTCATCCTTAACATGTTTGGTGTTTTGGATTCACTACAGCTGGAGAACAGTTAAATACCAAACAGGCTGTAGGCTCTACTGGCTGAATTTTTTTTTTTACTGAGTAACTTATTTTCCCAGATAGAATATAGATTTTTAGGCAGTCTATTATCTCAAACAGCCTGAAAAATAGTGCATTTAGCTGATGTAAATGGAACAAAAATCTCCCCGGGGGAGTATGGCACCGGACCCCCCTAGGTGTGGGCTAAGCCCCGAATGTTTACATCATCTGGCTCCGCCCCTGCACACCGGCTTATTACCATAGACAGTAAAAGAAATGGACGGAGGGATCCCATTGCCTTCTACGGCGTTAAGTGAGGTCAGTATAGGAGCACTTACTTCCTGATGGCTGAGCGAACTGCGCAGGCTCAGACTGAGCTTGACGACGTAGATGTGACGTGAGCCTCCTGTCTGACAGCTGTAGGTCTTCTAGTAGATGTGGAAAGTGAAAGCTGAATCACGTTGTTTAAATATTTTCTCCCGTTGCTTTTGGCTCACTATGGGCTTCTCCCCATTCTTCCCCCTTGACTTTATCAGACTTTATGTCTCCACGTCCCCCCGACTGTCTCTTAGACAGTAAAAGATTGCCTACGAGCGTCTCCTCAGGTCTATACGGTAATTTCTCAACTGTGCGACACAGTCGCGTTGGTTATGACGCAATCGTTAGCCTATTTTTACAAAAACAGCTTCTACGGGGCGATAGTGTAAGATACAAGTTAACGGAGCCTTTTATGCATTGTCGTGTTTCTTTAGAAATAAACAATGGACAAATGGAGTCTTTAAACGTCTCAGATGTAAAGTTATTCACTGTCAAAGTGACTCAAAAATGAATGGGAGTCAATGGGATGCTAACAGCAGGTGATGGCTTGGTTAGCAATGGCAGCCCCTAGGGGTGGAACGCTTTCCAAGCGCTAGATTACCCCCTTGCTTATTACCTTGTTAGTTGCGGTGGGTGACTTACAACAAGCTAACGCTACCAAACTATAATCACTAAAACATCGGACTTGTACATCACTATCATAATCGTTTGTCTTTGGTGATGTATTAATGACTCCGCATCGCCTGTATCAAAAGAGAAATAATGTCATCTGGTGTTTAAAATGAATAAAATAGACTAGACAGCCCTTACTGGAGATCCACAAATACTGAACTTTGCTCTCTCTCTCCTCTCACGGCCAGCCGACTGTCGGTGTGTGTGTGTAGTGCGCATATGCGTGTGTGTGTGAGAGAGATGCACAGGGGACCCGTGTTTTTGTTTTTTTTGCCCGTTTGCGTTTTTAGTGTTTTACTTCTTACACGATTAAGTAATGATATTATTGATATACAGTGTAGAGTAAAAAAATGCTGATCACAATTAAGATTTTAATAAATAAATCTACCTCAGTTTTAATAAATCGTTCACCTGTTGGGAAGTGTTGGACTTGTTTCGACAATAAAGAATAGTTTAAACCACAGTTAACTGTCTGTTTCTACATCTTTCACTCAGGAGCAAAAATACGCCTTTAAACTGTAAAGAAATTAAGATTTTACATTTATTGTTATATTTATCGTTATCGACTGATATGGAAAATTATATTGTGATAATTTGTTTGGGCCATATCGCCCAGCCCTATGCATTAGTTCACCATAATACACATCTAATGGTCTAAATGGGTTTAATGTTCAAACTGGCAGGTCAAATGTCAGAGCTGTGTGAGCACGCGGGTCTGCCTTCAGGGGTGTTAGTCAGTGCTGTCACTGATCCTCCTCAGATGCTATCCGTCAGCTAACGCTCTAACCCCTGCACACTAGGGATGGCTCGATACCACAATTCTGGCTTCAGTACGGTACCACAATCTAATACCGAAGTACCGATATTAAATCGATACCACACAGTCGGATATTGGCGCGGGTATATTGCACACGAATGAGAACAATTATGCAAGTTTTGAGTTTATAAAGTGGGATATTATCACAAATGTTTATTAGTAAATTAATCAGCAAAGCTTATCACATCAAATCAGTCATTTGAAAACTTTCTTGTGAGAAATAATTTCAGCAAAAATCTCTCAAAATTAGCAAATTGCTTCTGGTTTCAAAAGACATCGCACTACACTAAAGCGATCTGCATAATCCGATTCAACATTTCACGCTCGTCTCGGGATGGAGAACGGAAATCATTTAAGAGATTTTATAGCATTTCGTAATAACAGTTACAGGAGATATGAGCTCATAACGACACACACACACACACACACACACACGCCTGTCACTTAGTCACGCTCGCACATTACACATTAAGTTTCCTTAAACAGTCAAACACACAGAATGATGTACAAATGTCCGTCTTTAGTGAGTATTCACATAAACACAGTCGGCGGCGGTGTCTAACGCGAATGTAAATAGTGCAATAGTACGCGTGCAAATATAATGAGATCTAAATGTCATTGGTTGAAACGAACGCTGGAGATTGTGATATTCGATCTTATGTTAGGCTGTGTGTGTGCGTTGATCAGTGTTAAAAGAAAATAAATGTCTAAATGAGATGGTTTGAATGATCCGCTGACCTGTCGATCTCTTCAGAAGTCTTAAAGTCAGGATAGTGACAGATGCTTCTTGGCTAGGTTTGATGGTTCTTCATCAGTTTTATAAGCAAAGTCATTACAAATGTCACTTCTACTCCTCTCTTTATTAATTTGTTTTGGGCATCTTGAGTGATATTCAACCAGGATTCGACTGCTTTATCCATTTTGTTCATCTGTTGTTGTCACATTTGCCGGTTGTTTCGGGTCAGTTTGGGTAGCGCGCTGCCATCTAGCGGTGAACTTCGGAACAGCAGCAAATACCGAAATGTGCAAAATCATGATATCGTACCGTTTTAAATAAAATATATACCGGTATTTTTCCAGTACCGGTATACCGCGCATCCCTACGGTACACAGGCAGCTTTACCGCTGTGTTGTGTCTGCTTGACCGGTGGAGAGTCACGTGTGATTAATGGCACCAGTCCTCCTCTCTCTTCCAGGTGGAGCTGCAGTCGCTTTGCTCCCAGCGTGACATTAGGAGAGGAGGTGAATGCCACCATCTGCCTCCTCCACCTCCACCTCCGCCTCCTCCGCCCGCTCTGCTCTCTGTGGGTAAGGGCTCCTTCTACAGCATTCAGAGAAGCGATTGAGAAGGGCTTCCTATGATAAAGATATTATATAGGTCAGGGGCTGGGGTATGCATGCATGTTTATATCACATTTACACCGTCATGTTCATCATCCTCGTGCTCCTGTAGCTCTGCTCAGTTAAACGCTCGAGGGCTGTTTACAATACAATACTATATTTATTTATAAAGCACATTTAAAAACATCCACAACTTACCTAAGTGCTGTACAGAACAGAATCAAACTAAAACATCGAAAAATAGTAACACAATAACCCAACCTTTGATCAAGGAGTATTAAAGGCCAAAGAGAATAAACACACTGCAAAAGCTCTTCTTATTTAGTGTTTTTGTCTGGTTTCCTTAAATCAAGATGCATTTAGTAGATGAGTGAAATTACATATCATTGTTTTTCCTTTTTTCTGGGGGGAAAAAGGAAATAGTTGAGTTTGAGTTTTTGCATAAAGCAAGCAACATTATCTGCCAATGGGGTGAGAAAAACTTAATTGGTTACTGTGTGGGACGGAAACAAGACAAGATTTCATTCAAAACCAAGATCATTTTTCTCACCCCATTGGCAGATCATTTTGCTTGTTTTATGCAAAAACTCACTTCATTTAGATTTGATTTTCTAAGAAACAAGAACAAATATCTCCTGTAAATTCAGTCATCTAGTAAATGCACCCTGATGATTTATTTTTATATTTAGACTGTAAACTCTTAATAAAAGAGCATGTTTTGCGGTGCAGGAGCAGATCTGAAGGTGGGAACAGAGCGAGGGAATCTGATGTAAAGAGGTGGATGTCCAAAGTTTGGGACCTGCAGTCTCAAAGGCGCGATCGTCTCGTTTTTTAAGTCAAGCTCCAGGGACACTGAGACTGGAGTTTGAGAAGGAGTGAATGGAGAGAGCAGATTCATCTGATACTGACGGGATAAATCATTGAGGCTTTATAACACACTCCCCGGCTCATACGTGCGGGTCCCGGCGAGGAGTCTAACTTGGTTTAGTGTGAGAATCTCACTGTTGTCCTTTATGTTGTATATTGTATATTTTAGTCTCTTATTGCGGTGGTTTCAGTGGTCGAGGCGCTGTAGGCCGAACTGACCCTTGTTAAGGTGTTTGTGATAAACGTTAGGGCAGCGATCGGTCATACACACTATTTCAGTTCATCTCAATGAATGCAGTGTATTTGACACACAGTAAACACTACTGTGAGCGCCCGATTGAGAGCAATCACAGAGAACAAGAGCTACGTTTGCTGTTTGCACTATTATTTCCACGTATGCACCATGAGAATATTAATAAAACATAATCTGTGTTTATATTTCAAACTGGTCACTGATTTGAATTATTCTTGTTTGCATTGTGTAATGTTTTTCAGCACAGTCGCACTATTTAAACATCACCTGCACTTTTACAGAAGAAAAGTAAATCTGAAACTTTTAGCATTTCTGAAAAAGCTGGTGTTTGGATATTTACTGTTTTTTATTCTTTAATGTGATTTGTTTATCATGAGCATATGTGATGACTGGTATGCTTTACTTTAGATCATTGTTCGTGTTTACAAAAACTACGACTTCATTCAGCATTGGCTTCTCTTCCGGGTTTGTGTTCAATCTGCGTTCACAACTGCGCAGTCTCCCTCAGACTATAAGCGAAGCTCTCGCGCACCAGATAACACGTCCGTCATGAACACAGATTCAGTCTTTTCCCTGACGATACGTGACAGAATGCTACAGGCATGTGAGTTTGATCAGGGTTGGAGCTAAACTCTTCAGGACCGAGTGTGCCCATCCCTGGCTTAGACCATGACCAGATCATTAAAATAGGATCATTAAAGTGGTTTTAAACCATTGAAGCGCAAGAAGTTTGTTCTCTGTGTTGTTTTCTGTGCTGGGCACATTTAGAAAGACGCCTCATATAGTGCATGACTACTGAATTGAGTTCTCTTTCGCATCTGCTTGCAATTTAATAGACAAATAATCCCAAAATGATGTCAAAATATCCACGTAAAGAGTCGTTATATGACAATATGCTGGTCAGTAAACACAACGGTGGAGAATTCAGTATATAGACTTTAATTGACTAACACTCAGGAGAATATAGAAACAGGAACGATAAACACTGACCTAACACACAGCGTTAATGCCACACAAAACACTGGAGGACTCAGGGCTTAGATACACATCAGCTCAACACCATCAGGTGCGTAGAACACAGGCAAACCAGGAACATAATGCTGACGGAAAATTAACTAAACATTACCCTGACAAACATCAACATGTGATAAAGAAAAAACACACGTGTGTATGGGTATATTAGATTCCTTCGCTCTTAAAGTGACAGCAGCCTAATAATAAATTGCTGCTGTCTGTCAATACAAACCTGATTCCAAACAAAGTGGGACACTGTACAAATTGTGAATAAAAAAGGAATGCAATAATTTACAAATCTCATAAACTTTTTATTCACAATAGACAAAATATAACATATCAAATGTTGAAAGTGAGACATTTTGAAATGTCATGCCAAATATTGGATTTTGGATTTCATGAGAGCTTCACATTCCACAAAAGTTGGGACAGTAAGAGGCCGGAGAAGTTAAATGTATATATAAGGAACATCTGTAAATTGAAGCAGTGTTTTTTTTGTGATCTTGATTCAACTGCAGTAGATTGTTTTGCAAAAAGAGCGAATCATGTTTAATGTCTTTGTGTTCCTTTTATTTACCATACTAGAACTGATAAGCAGAATCAGAACCAAAATATCTTAAATTCAAACGATACCCTTTTGTTGTGATATGAAGATGAAATCGAGCAAAACAAAAGTAAAACATGAAATAAGTATTGGTTCTGCATATTGAGTTCACCTGCATTACGAACTGTAGCATTTTGTCATTTGTCTTCAGGTTTTTACTCACATAAGAACAAGAGTACAATCATCAAAGGTACTTCACGATTTAATAGATAATACATATTTTTCAGCTTGTGTGAAAGCCAATTTTAAAGTAAAAAGCATCATAAGTACTTATATTTTATCGTCAGTTGTGTGCGTGTCTCTTCCAGCTCCTGAGGCTTCGGCTCCTCTGCTGAGCTCCTGGTGGATGGAGATCATCGTGGTCGGGACCACAGGAAGTGCTTTGGCTGTCTTCCTTTTGCTAACTGTCTTTATCTTCTACAAGGCCATAAAGAGGTGTGTAATGCTGGATTGGGCTGAATCTATATTGCTCTTCCATGAACTTAGATTGCTTGGTTAAACATTGTTCTTTTCTCTTGAGATATTTGCATGCACACTAACATGCTCAGAACCACCAAACATCTGAGGCCAGTTGCATGTGTGTGCCGGTTGCTTTAATTTGGATCGAGAGATACAGGGGGTCTTTATTGCATCAGATACGTGTAAGTTTTGGTCTCTAACCCAGAATATAACCTGATCTGGAGCAGGTCAGCCATGTAGCATAAGTTACCATCGCGATGAACAAAGCTAAACACCAATCCACCTTCTTGAGCCTGTAAAACCAGAGTTTGCTCATACTAATCTGAAGTATGACCTGAACCCGGCTTCATACACAGTCCTCAGTTTACTGATCATCTGCAGTGATGACGTGTTTTGTGGTCGGAGTATAGATAGTCTATGAAATACAGCAAAAATAAAACAGTAATTTTCGCTTCAGATTCGATTGGTAGGTAAAATCTGTTGACTTTAACCATGCTTGTATCTTTATATTCCATTGATGACAGTTCAAAAATGGGGCTAATCTTTTTCCGTATGTTCTTCCCCCTGAAAGTTGGCATGCCTGTCAGCCAAGAAGTTGTCATGAAATCAAAACCAACATTATTTACTTTGTTAGCAAACATTACTGGTCTTAGGGTGAACAATTAATCCATCCAAGTTAATACACAGAAAAAAATTGTGTGCTGTGTAATCTTTAATCAAAATCTGAACAATAACTTGGCGTTCCCTTTCTGATAACGTCAGTTTGATGGCTTGGGTTTGAATATCCTTAACCACTCTCAACCGTTAGTCTGAGCACGAGATAAGAGGAGGAGCGCTGGAGTAAAACCCGGCCCTATTTTCAATATTCAGTTTTTATTTGGAAATACGTCACAGCACTGAGGAAAACTCAAATGCTACTACTGGTTCACTGGGACTTTTAAGATATCTTAATATCCTTTTAGATTCTGGTTCTTAACAAACTTTTACTTTTGGTCTCTTCATGTTTCACATCTCTAATGGCAGTAGTTGATCTCTCCACACGTGTTTTCAATTAACCAGGATTTACCTCACCTGGATTAAATACTAGAATTCCCTTGTTAAAAAACGTGAAGCATAATCTAAAACGGTGTTCTGTTCTTCTGTTTGTTTTGGGTGGGTTTTTCATGTCAGTTTTAATGTTTGCATTAGTTTCCATGGCGATTCGTTGTTTGAGTAATTAGATTCACCTGTTCTATGTTACGCTGATTTGTTTGTTCTGTCTATTGTCTAGGTTTGTTGGCTTTATTGTCTGATCTTCATTATTATTATGATTTATTATTGTTGTTCTTTTGATTATTTTGATTTAGTGTGAAATACATTCTGCTGTGATTAGATCCTGCCTTCTATCATCCTTGCAAATAAATCTAGCGGCAGTACAGGATCGCTTCCAGAATTGCTTCCTCAATGAGCACACACAGGACTTTTTGGATCTCTACCATCTAGTCCACTATGATGATGACAGCCTGTGTGTGTTTTTCCGGACAGGAAGTGGAGACGAGAGCATGCCCGTCTGAAGACTGTCCTCTTGGACAGGGTATTATTGCAGTGCGGATCCACATTCACATTTGAGAGAGCAAGGAGGATTCATCAACACAATCGCCCCATCAGAATTAAAGGCTGAACCTACAACAATATCAGTGCCAGAGCCGATACCTGACCCACAGATCATCCCAGAGTTTCGCCCTGGCTCCTCCTGCCTTCATCTCCACACTGGTTTAATTCTACATTTAATCACCTCAATTGCCGAAGCATTTAAGGCTTCCACACTTGCACTAGTTATCCCTGGGACATTCTTAACCCCAGGTAAATGGAGTCATGGATTATTTTATTTCATGTTTCGCATTATTCATGCTATTGCTATATGCTATATGCATGTTATTCCTGGCTGTTAATACAGTCACACTGTACATTTCTAAACCCTGGGTTACTGTTCTTATTTGCATATTTGTGGTGTCAACAGTCATGATATATTCTAAATGACAAATGTGAAATGTTTCTTTATCCAGGTTAAAAGCAAGGTTAGCTTGATGATAACCCAGAGGCCATTTAATTTCTGATGACACCACTGGCAGTTTAGTCCAGTTTCCTGAAGATCTGCCCAACATAAAGCAGTACATCACTAAAAGAAAAACACACACATAAAGTGCTTTTTCACATTTTTCAACTTTCATCGGTGTATAATGCAACACGGATTGATAAAGTCAACCGGTTGCTATGGCAGAGGATAGTGAGGCTGACCAGGACCATCTGCGATGAAGGAGATGTAACTGGGCAGAGCCAATGGCAACATCTTGGGACTGGGTGAGCTGAACCAGCAGAGACAAAGACAGGTTAGAACTGGGCTGAACCAGCAGAGATGAAGACAGCTTGGGACTGGGCTGAACCAGCATTGATGAAGACATCTTGGGACTGGGCTGAACCAGCAGAGATGAAGACAGCTTGGGACTGAGCTGAACCAGCAGAGATGAAGACAGCTTGGGACTGGGCTGAACCAGCAGAGATGAAGACAGTTTGGGACTGGGCTGAACCAGCAGAGATGAAGACAGCTTGGGACTGGGCTGAACCAGCAGAGATGAAGACAGCTTGGGACTGGGCTGAACCAGCAGAGATGAAGACAGCTTGGGACTGGGCTGAACCAGCAGAGATGAAGACAGCTTGGGACTGGGCTGAACCAGCAGAGATGAAGACAGCTTGGGACTGGGCTGAACCAGCAGAGACAAAGACAGGTTAGAACTGGGCTGAACCAGCAGAGATGAAGACAGCTTGGGACTGGGCTGAACCAGCATTGATGAAGTCAGCTTAGAACTGGGCTGAACCAGCAGAGATGAAGACAGCTTGGGACTGAGCTGAACCAGCAGAGATGAAGACAGCTTGGGACTGGGCTGAACCAGCAGAGATGAAGACAGTTTGGGACTGGGCTGAACCAGCAGAGATGAAGACAGCTTGGGACTGGGCTGAACCAGCAGAGATGAAGACAGTTTGGGACTGGGCTGAACCAGCAGAGATGAAGACAGTTTGGGACTGGGCTGAACCAGCAGAGATGAAGACAGCTTGGGACTGGGCTGAACCAGCAGAGATGAAGACAGCTTGGGACTGGGCTGAACCAGCAGAGATGAAGACAGCTTGGGACTGGGCTGAACCAGCAGAGATGAAGACAGCTTGGGACTGGGCTGAACCAGCAGAGATGAAGACAGCTTGGGACTGGGCTGAACCAGCAGAGATGAAGACAGCTTGGGACTGGGCTGAACCAGCAGAGATGAAGACAGCTTGGGACTGGGCTGAACCAGCAGAGATGAAGACAGCTTGGGACTGGGCTGAAGCAGCAGAGATGAAGATGATTTGGAACTGGGCTGAACCAGCAGAGATGAAGACAGCTTGGGACTGGGCTGAACCAGCAGAGATGAAGACAGCTTGGGACTGGGCTGAACCAGCAGAGATGAAGACAGCTTGGGACTGGGCTGAACCAGCATAGATGAAGACAGCTTGGGACTGGGCTGAACCAGCAGAGACGAAGAAAGCTTGGGACTGGGCTGAACCACCATAGATGAAGACAGCTTGGGACTGGGCTGAACCAGCAGAGATGAAGACAGCTTGGGACTGGGCTGAACCAGCAGAGATGAAGACAGTTTGGGACTGGGCTGAACCAGCAGAGATGAAGACAGCTTGGGACTGGGCTGAACCAGCAGAGATGAAGACAGCTTGGGACTGGGCTGAACCAGCAGAGATGAAGACAGCTTGGGACTGGGCTGAACCAGCAGAGATGAAGACAGCTTGGGACTGGGCTGAACCAGCATAGATGAAGACAGCTTGGGACTGGGCTGAACCAGCAGAGACGAAGAAAGCTTGGGACTGGGCTGAACCACCATAGATGAAGACAGCTTGGGACTGGGCTGAACCAGCAGAGATGAAGACAGCTTGGGACTGGGCTGAACCAGCAGAGACGAAGAAAGCTTGGGACTGGGCTGAACCACCATAGATGAAGACAGCTTGGGACTGGGCTGAACCAGCAGAGATGAAGACAGCTTGGGACTGGGCTGAACCAGCAGAGATGAAGACAGCTTGGGACTGGGCTGAACCAGCAGAGATGAAGACAGTTTGGGACTGGGCTGAACCACCATAGATGAAGACAGCTTGGGACTGGGCTGAACCAGCAGAGATGAAGACAGCTTGGGACTGGGCTGAACCAGCAGAGATGAAGACAGTTTGGGACTGGGCTGAACCAGCAGAGATGAAGACAGCTTGGGACTGGGCTGAACCAGCAGAGATGAAGACAGCTTGGGACTGGGCTGAACCAGCAGAGATGAAGACAGCTTGGGACTGGGCTGAACCAGCAGAGATGAAGACAGCTTGGGACTGGGCTGAACCAGCATTGATGAAGACAGCTTGGGACTGGGCTGAACCAGCAGAGATGAAGACAGTTTGGGACTGGGCTGAACCAGCAGAGATGAAGACAGCTTGGGACTGGGCTGAACCAGCAGAGATGAAGACAGCTTGGGACTGGGCTGAACCAGCAGAGATGAAGACAGCTTGGGACTGGGCTGAAGCAGCAGAGATGAAGATGATTTGGAACTGGGCTTAAAGCATAATTTAATTGAATCAGACAATTAGTCTGTAAATATTAATCTATAGCTTTCTACTGTATTTATATATTTCATTAAAACAAAAAGATCAATCATTTTAAAAATCAATAAGTTTAGCTTTACATGGAACAGCTCTGTAGACCTTCAGGTGTCAATATGATTTAATTCTTTGATCTACAGAAACGTGAAAATGAAATCTGAGTCTCTCTCCGGAATCACTACAGCATGAGGCGTCCTCCACCAGACTTCAAACACTGCTCTCCAACATCTGTGATATGAAAGATTGATGAACTCTGTGAAGTGTTGTGTCACCACCTGCCACATGTCATCGGCTGACATCTATAATTGAGGAACCAAAACAGTGGGTCGTCCAACGGGCTTCTGGGGACAGGTGACATGTGACCGATTCAGGATCAATGTGCAGGCGGAATTAGTGAAGCTGCGGAGGTCTACATAAAACAGATATGAGTATTGTAATATGCCACAATATTAACAGAAAAGCAGGAAAACAAATAAAGGTATTTGCAACACAATAAGACAAATCTCAGATTTGTTTTTTATTGGAGGGAAAGAACAAGAAAAAGCGTGCAAAATGTTTTTTTTTTTTTTTTTTTTAGTACCCAAGCTGTACATGCAGGTGTTGTTCTTCATTAAGATCTTTTGCATTACTAGCATGTAATAAGCTAGTTTTCAGTGGATTGTAGGGAAATATTCTACATTGTGCTGTGTGTGTGCAGTAGCCCCGCTCTCTATACGGCTAGGTCACCGAATGCAAGCTTTCATCTCGCCGTCCCCACCAATGCCTTATAGTTTGACCACTCCATGATTCTGTGCGTGCTTGAACTGTCAAAGTGACTCAGAATGAATCACAAACCGATTCAGACTTTTGCTAACTGGTTTGAGATTCACTGAACAGAAGTGATTCATTCACTGGTCGGACAATGCAGTTCACAGGATTCTACATGTCTCTTCTTGAGTGTCTCCGTCATTGTCCGACTCTGGTTTGAACATAAAAGTCTGAACAGTTTTTGACATATAGTGTGTGTGTGTGTGTGTGTGTGTGTGTGTGTGTGTGTGTGTGTGTGTGTGTGTGTGTGTGTGTGTGTGTGTGTGTGTGAGGTAATTGGAGCTGATAACGTAAGCTCTTGAAGCTCCGCCCTCTTCTTGAAAGGGGGTGGGGAGCAGCAGCTCATTTGCATTTAAAGGGACACATCTGTGGGGTATTTTTAGCTAAAACTTCACATACACTAGAGACATCAGAGACATGTTTAACATGTTGTAAGGGGCATAATAGGACCCCTTTAAGGGTTTGGAATGACAAGAGGTAGAGTAAATGATGACAGAATTTTTGGGCAAACTATTTCTTTAGAAATGTGATGGAGAAAACAGGCAACAAACAACCTCATTTAAATCAGCCTTTTTACTCGGATCTTTACTCAGACGAAACTGACAGATCATTTCCCACATTGCTACCTAAATATTTCCAAAAAATGATCATATTCAAGGCTTTTGCTCTTCATAGACAGCTTATGAATAAAGCCAGCTGTCAATCATCTGCTCAATGCACCGGGACAGGAGTGCACGTCGACTTCTTTCTCATGATTGTAGGTTATAAGTGACATGAAGTGTGTATTTTCAGCAGATATCTCTCTCTCTCTCTCACTAAATAAGAACTGCAATAATGATAAAGGAGTTTAAGATGAAGTTTAGTATTTCACACAGTTCCCAAGTAAATCCAAGCTTTCCTAACCCACAGATGATGTTTAATTAGCAATACCTCAAGGAAAGGATATTTTGTCCAATGAAGCTGCGCTACAATTTATGTAACATGTAATATGCTTGCATGGCTTTTGATGCCATTCCATGCGGAACTCTGCTTTTCCTAATGCGCCTTCAGGGAGCGACTAACAAAGACTCCGCGTTCAGAAGAAAGACTCTGCCGCCTGTCTTCAGGATCGCTGGAGGAATATAATGACCACAGCGGCTCTGAAAGCAGGACAGAAATAGGCAGAGAACAGCATGACTGTGTTGAGGAGAACTCGTGTAATAACCAGGGGCGTAGAAATCTTCTGTGAGACGACCGGCAGAATGTTCAGCTCCAGAAACGCTGGATGGCTAGATGTGGCTAGATTTGTGTTGTATTGTCTCAGGTCAAAGTCTAAAAATAATATACATTTTTATTGTTGTGTGCAGGAAACCACTGAAGAAAGAGAAGAATGGGACAGGTTGTGGAGGCGATGCCATAAGCTCTTTCAAAAAGATAAATAATGCTGCGGTATAACTGAGGTCGAATGAGACAGAACCCCAAATCCCTCCGGATGCAGATCGAGCTTCCTCAGTGACTGACATTCACACACACACATTCTGACAAATGCCTGATTTCTTACATTCATTTGTTTTTTGTTAACAAGTGTTTTATGACTTATTTGACCATGTTTTATGACTGAAGTCCATGTGATGGAGCGAGGGGAGTGTAACGCTGATGTTCCCCGTTCACGGACAGATTTCCAATCTCTCCTCTCCCTCAAGCACAGAACACTAAATGTGCGGCTAATATACCGTGTAAATTATAGTAATTGAAGGCACAATGGAGACTTGAGCTGATGGGAAGCTCTTGGCTGTGTTTCTCCAGTATTCTGAGGTGATGAATGATGCACAGGAGATAATATGAGCCATGAAGGCCATAATTCAGATCATTAGCGCTGGTGTTGACCTTCCTGACGTCAGACAGCGTGTGTATTCGAGCAGTGGATCAAACACGTTACCTAAAAAATTCAACATCCAGAATACAGTCTTGTTCAAAATAATAGCAGTACAATGTGACTAACCAGAATAATCAAGGTTTTTCGTATATTTTTTTATTGCTATGTGGCAAACAAGTTACCAGTAGGTTCAGTAGATTCTCAGAAAACAAACAAGACCCAGCATTCATGATATGCACGCTCTTAAGGCTGTGCAATTGGGCAATTAGTTGAAAGGGGTGTGTTCAAAAAAATAGCAGTGTGGCATTCAATCACTGAGGTCATCAATTTTGTGAAGAAACAGGTGTGAATCAGGTGGCCCCTATTTAAGGATGAAGCCAACACTTGTTGAACATGCATTTGAAAGCTGAGGAAAATGGGTCGTTCAAGACATTGTTCAGAAGAACAGCGTACTTTGATTAAAAAGTTGATTAGAGAGGGGAAAACCTATAAAGAGGTGCAAAAAATGATAGGCTGTTCAGCTAAAATGATCTCCAATGCCTTAAAATGGAGAGCAAAACCAGAGAGACGTGGAAGAAAACGGAAGACAACCATCAAAATGGATAGAAGAATAACCAGAATGGCAAAGGCTCAGCCAATGATCACCTCCAGGATGATCAAAGACAGTCTGGAGTTACCTGTAAGTACTGTGACAGTTAGAAGACGTCTGTGTGAAGCTAATCTATTTTCAAGAATCCCCCGCAAAGTCCCTCTGTTAAAAAAAAGGCATGTGCAGAAGAGGTTACAATTTGCCAAAGAACACATCAACTGGCCTAAAGAGAAATGGAGGAACATTTTGTGGACTGATGAGAGTAAAATTGTTCTTTTTGGGTCCAAGGGCCACAGGCAGTTTGTGAGACGACCCCCAAACTCTGAATTCAAGCCACAGTACACAGTGAAGACAGTGAAGCATGGAGGTGCAAGCATCATGATATGGGCATGTTTCTCCTACTATGGTGTTGGGCCTATTTATCGCATACCAGGGATCATGGATCAGTTATCATATGTTAAAATACTTGAAGAGGTCATGTTGCCCTATGCTGAAGAGGACATGCCCTTGAAACGGTTGTTTCAACAAGACAATGACCCAAAACACACTAGTAAACGGGCAAAGTCTTGGTTCCAAACCAACAAAATTAATGTTATGGAGTGGCCAGCCCAATCTCCAGACCTTAATCCAATTGAGAACTTGTGGGGTGATATCAAAAATGCTGTTTCTGAAGCAAAACCAAGAAATGTGAATGAATTGTGGAATGTTGTTAAAGAATCATGGAGTGGAATAACAGCTGAGAGGTGCCACAAGTTGGTTGACTCCATGCCACACAGATGTCAAGCAGTTTTAAAAAACTGTGGTCATACAACTAAATATTAGTTTAGTGATTCACAGGATTGCTAAATCCCAGAAAAAAAAAATGTTTGTACAAAATAGTTTTGAGTTTGTACAGTCAAAGGTAGACACTGCTATTTTTTTGAACACACCCCTTTCAACTAATTGCCCAATTGCACAGCCTTAAGAGCGTGCATATCATGAATGCTGGGTCTCGTTTGTTTTCTGAGAATCTACTGAACCTACTGGTAACTTGTTTGCCACGTACAATAAAAAATATACTAAAAACCTTGATTATTCTGGTTAGTCACATTGTACTGCTATTATTTTGAACAAGACTGTATATTCTCAGCTGGCAGTCAACATGTATCATATGTATATAAATCATGCATGAATGTAAATACTGAGAGAAAAACTTCATGACTGTTATTCACTCATATAGAGCGCTTGCATGTGTTCTTACATGGAAATATACCCGTCATCTGGGAATGGCTGTAGGTTGGTTAACATCATTTTCTAGATGGAGTAGTAAGGGTTAATTAAGACTTGTGTAAATAAGTGTAAGTCAGGGTTTTTTCCCATTTCCCAAGATACTGAAAGACAGTGAGTTGTGTTAATGTTATGACCAGTCATGGAGTTGTATATCATGTTATATGTTGTAATTCAAGTCAACCCAGTCATAGTGATGTACCCTGTTGGAGACTCAGAAGTGAAGACCAGGAGAGCTTGGGTATATCTTTCGGGCAGGCGTTCCTCTTTATTGAGAAACACACGTGCCGTCTGTGGCTGCAGTCGTCCAAGTCTAAATCCAAACACTATACGTTGTAATTTATCCACATTTCAGGGGGAGGGATTTACACAGTATATAATATAGTTATAACAGTTATCAAGGCTCTTTTGACTTGGCCAGTTTGAAATTACTGATACCACCCCTAGCAACCACGTGAAACACCCTAGTGACGAAATATTAATAAATAATAAATAACAAAAAAAATATTAAATAATTATGAAAAAATATACCATGCAGCTCCTGACTTCCTGTTTTAGATCTGTGTACGGATGACAGCCCAACGTCGTTCATGCACATAAAGCGGGGCAGTGCGGACCAAGCCATGTGTCAGTTTGATGGGCATGAGTCACGGTGACAGCTCTATTAGAGATGCTAATAGGAGGAGACAATCTAAACAAAGGAATGACAATGTTGTAGAGGTAAAAGATACACACCCCAGACATTAGTGTCACCAGTCCTAATCCTATCAGCATAAAGGTGCCAATCAACGCATAGATGCAAATCTAATCCCTCTGATGATGTTGCTTATAGATCAGGAAGTGCATAAAGACAAAAGACTGATTAGCTTGATCTCGTTAGAATGAAGTCAGTCTGTTCCTCAACACTGTAAAGCACTCTGTACATAACATACTGTTTGTATACTATGACGTTGGAACCTTCAGATAACAATTTATACATTTGTAATCCCAGAGTCAACCACTGATTCTTTCGTTGGTATTCTGTGAAACATGATGGTAGTACACACCTTCGACTCACTATCAGCTCTTCACGACACGCAGAACCACGGCTAATCGCACAGTCAATCCACGACATCATTTGCCGGCTGCAACTCTGCCTTATCTGCAACGACACAGACTTAGGGACCTTTAAATAGGAAAAATATTATCTTTGAAAAAGTAAAGTCGTCCTTTTTGAGAGCTGTGAGAGCTTTGAGAGATATGATTCAGAGATGTATGCTAAGCTATGCTACAAATGCTACCGCCAGATACAGAGATCGGCTGAATGGGTTTAACTTCAACAACAAAAAATGGAGTGTTCCTTTAACAAATAAATCAAAGTTATTTGTAAAAAAATGTATAAAAGCAGAAAATAATAAATTAAGGGAAAGATAATACAAAATTGTATTTGATTAGAAATTATTCATTTATTTGAACAATTTGTTTATTCTGTTATTTATTTTCCTATTATGACATTTATTTACCTGTTTATTCATATTTGGTCCTCCATACCTGAACACCATATCAGGAAATGATAAACTGAACATACACTTTTTGTTTTTGATGTTTGTTAAAGGAAAACACTGAATATTGACCGGCTGTGTCTATTTTCATCTCTCTCTCTCTCTCTCTCTCTCTCTCTCTCTCTCTCTCTCTCTCTCTCTCTCTCTCTCTCTCTCTCTCTCTCTCTCTCTCTCTCTCACACACACACACACACACACACACACACACACACACACACACATGTTGGTCTATGTGGTTTACAGGGACTCTCCATAGGCGTAATTGTTTTTATACTGTACAAACCGTATTTTCTATCCCCTTACACTGCCCCTAAACCTACCCATCACACACACACACACACACACACACACACACACACACACACACACACACACACACACACACACACACACACACACACACACACACTGCCCCTAAACCTACCCATCACAGGAAACATTCTGCATTTTTACTTTCTCAAAAAAACATTTAGTATGTTTTTAAGGCCGTTTGAATTATGAGGACATTTGATATGTAATACCAAAAATTGGGGGCTCGTCCAACCGGTTGGCCGTGGCGGATGGTCTAAGTTGAGGGATTTGTTTGTGTGCATGTATCTAAACTGGGCGTCCGTCCGTCGCGGATAACAGTTTGGGGACTTGTTTGGTGCATGCAGGTAAATGGAGGATTTTAAAAGTTGTATTTTGGAAGATATTGTGGTATACCTAAATGAACAGAAGGTTTTGTCTGTACCGGAAGCTGCGGTTTTGGCAGACGAATTTGTGCTCACGCACAAAACTGTTTTTACCCCGTCTGTGTATAGAGAAACAGAGCTCACCTGTTGAATTTTCTGTGCAAAATGGCACGAAAGATTTTAATAAAGATAAGGGAAACCGAGAGTATAGAGAAGCCATTTCGAATGTGTCTCATGAAGGAGAAAGACGTGTGTGTTTTTTCTGCCGGGAGCCAGGACATTTAATTGGAGATTGTAAGAGCTGGAATCGGAACACGCAGGGAGGTTTGAAGCCTATTACCATCTTAAGAGATACCG
Organism: Pseudorasbora parva; assembly: GCF_024679245.1. Classification (NCBI taxonomy): domain Eukaryota; kingdom Metazoa; phylum Chordata; class Actinopteri; order Cypriniformes; family Gobionidae; genus Pseudorasbora; species Pseudorasbora parva. The sequence goes on from NC_090181.1 coordinate 48,619,294, forward strand.
GGTCCGTTCAGTCCTTCATTTTGGAAAGTGCGCTAGAATTTTCTGAACAATCATACTGCGGATCGAGTGTGTTAATCCGTGGCATCGAGCTTGGCTGTGTTAAAGTGCCTTTACACGCAGTTTATCTCCAGTCTGATTTGTTCACAGGCTTCACGAAGTTGGGGGTACGCTCCCAGCTTCCTGTTGAAGGAGTCGATCTGATTTTGGGTAACGATATCGCTGGTGGGAAAGTGTTTCCTCAGCCGATCGTAGTGAATACCCCAGATGTTACTGAGTTACGCGAACCGATTGTTGTGGGTCGACAATTTCCGTCTGTTTCTCCGGCCTGTGCGGTGACACGCGCTCAGACTAGAAAATTTGATGATGTTCTAGATGTGTCTGAAACATTCATGACTGATGGAAATGAGGGTGTGCAGGATGTTTTTTCTAATGTCCGTGTTCCTGATCAAGCTGTTGCAGTCCGACTTGAGTCTCTGTTGGGAACAGGGAGGGAGCAGCTGGCTGCTGCACAAAAAGCTGACCCGTCATTGGATAAGTGTGTTGCCATGGCGGTACAGAAGGATGATGATATTGCTCTAATTGAAAAGTTTCCGTGTCTTTTCTCTGAGGTGCCCAGTGAAACCACAGTGTTGGAGCATGACATTGATGTGGGTGGTTGTTCTCCCATCAAACAGAATTCTTACTGTGTAAATCCATCTAAAGAAGTTTTTGTTTGTATTACTAATGTATTTATTTGTAATTTTAAGGGTGGGGGTGTTATGTCTGTGACATATTGTATGTTGTGTATGTTCCTGTGTCTCCTCTCTCACAGGATTGGCTCAAGGTTTAATGAGAGACCGTCAGCGGTTGGACCACAGATGAGGCCTGGACTATAAATTCCTCCAAGTCTTACCGGAGGGCGCTCTCACTTTTGGCTCTCGCCTTTTACCTTACCGCACGCTCTTTGTTATGTGTCTTTATCTCACTTATGTGAATCTCTCCTTGATTATCATTGCTGATGTGTTCGCTCTGATGTTCAGCTTTAGTGAAAATGCTGTTAAATCAAGTTATATTCTAACAGGGTGCTGTTAAATATCGTGAGAGCTTTGTCTTGAATGTCCATGTCCTATGTACCTGTTTGTTGAACACATGTGAAGCTGTAGGGGGTGAGTGCTTTATTTATTTTGTAGGCCACTTGGCCTCCACCTTTTTCTCCTGTTTTTGGATAGATATGGAGGGAGGTTATGTTGCTGTATTTTGTTTTCTTTATTTTGATGCACAGTGAAGTTAGTATATTAATGGGAAGTTAGTGTTTTGTTTATTGTTTTGGCATTTGCTCACCCCTGATCATTTGCTTCCGTTATTTCGTTTATTTACTTTATGTTCTGTTGGTGTTTTTAAATGGCTGCCTCACAAAAGACTTGATACAAAAAAAACCTAAAGAAAATGAGTGAATAAAATGAGTACTTGAACAGCCAAAAAAAAAAAAAAAAAAAAAAAAGAATAAAATGAGTACTTGAACAGCCAAAAAAAAAAAAAAAAAAAAAAAAGAATAAAATGAGTACTTGAACAGCCATTTTGTGTTGTGTCATTTATGTTGCGGTCCTGCCCTAGACCTGGGCCGTAACATAAATTGGTAATACCAGTGTAATACCCATGTAGTTATACAAATTTGTGTCCTCATAAACCACATAAACAGGCTCACACACACACACACACACACACACACACACACACACACACACACACACACACACACACACAGGGAAAAGTTGTTCATGTGTTTGGAGATGCGATTCTCCACTTGTTGTGTAAGCTGTGTGTTCACTGTGTGTGACGGACTATAAATATGCCACAAAGGAGAATCCAGTCATTTGTATTTAACACACTTCAATCACAGCTAGTTTATGATCTGCAATAATATCATAAAGAAGCGCTTTTAGGGAAAGGGATTGAATATTCAGCAGCCCGAGCTTCATCATTTGTTCATCTGTATTATATCTGCTTTATATTTGGTGAACATATCAATTCATTTGTTTCCCTTTCTAGAGTTTCTAGAGTTTTTTTGTATTGACTAATTCGGGAACAGACACAGGACCTATGTGAGTATTATTCCTTTATTTAACCAGGGCAAATCCTATTGAGACCGCCGTCTCTTTTTCAAATGATCCCTGGCCAGGAAAGTGATGATATCTGTGTGAAAGAGTCTCTGTGCTGGGATTGATCTCTGGTGCGGTTTCGTCAGTCCGTCTGCTTCCTGACCTGAGCCCCAGTTTGTCAGGGTAAATCCTACAGGCTCAACAAAGTTATCTGTAAAGCACTTTTTCCTTTTGGACACTGTGAAAAGGGGTCATTTCTCTAAGGGATGGGCCTTTTCACCAGTTTTCACCAGCTCTGTGGTGACTGATGGGTCAATAGCACAATTATGCTTCTTTAAGGTTTGGTCAATACTTTTCTCTGAAGAAATAAAAGGGAATTCTTCAACTAATTGATTAATGCAGTTGGCTGGATCATGGAGGCTTTCCAATTGAATGGACAAGATCCTCATCCTGTGGCGAAGAATAAAGTTTTCCCTTTCTTCGGTGTCCTCTTCATAACCGACAGCATTGCTCTGTGTTCTTTTCAACACCGCTGGTTTATAATCAGCTCCTGAATGAGTTGGATCAAAGCTTTCTGCTTTTATGAACAGCAAATGTTCAAAACACATTCATTTGAAAATCATTCAAAATAAACAACATTGGACAGTTTCCTTGGATATCAGATGTTATTTATTTATTTATTTATTTAATTTTATTTATCAGGGACGATGTAGAAAATACATTAATCTTACGGAAAGATGTTTTGTACCAGAATTAGCTAATGCTAGTTTCCATCTGCAGTCCCCGGGCAGGTGCACACAATATTAAAACATTACATTACAATGACTTTCAGCAGCACTAACAAATACACACAATATTAGAAAAACACTAATCAAAAAATATCACAATCTAAAATATATACTACACAATCAAAAACATTTTACACTTATACAATGTAAATGTGCTGATGCTGACACATCAAGGATGTGCTTCTTTAAGTTTCGAGAGAAGTTATTCTGATCTACAGACATCTTTAGACCGCCTGGGAGCCGATTCCATCCTTTAATGGTTTTAAATGAAAAAGCTGTCTGTCTCTTCAGGATAGCAGAATTACTGTGAGCCGTGGAGCGAGATGTTCGGGTCGTCAGTTCAGAATAAAGCTGGATGAAGTTTTTCAAGGTGGAGCAATATTATTAACAATTTTAAAACAGTTCTTAAATGTGTATATCGAATTAGGGAGTCAAAACTTAATATTTTATATTTAGTAAGAATATTACAGTGATGATTGCGAGGAGCTTTTCTGTCAAGTACCTTTAATGTCTGATTATAGAGCGATCTAAGCGGTGTGGGCTGGAGACCAACAGGACAAACAGGAGCTGATGTGTGGAGAGATCATATGTCTAAAAATTGAGATATTATATTTAATAGAATTGCTCATTCGTTTAATATGTTTTTTTAAACTTAGAGCTTGGTCCAAATGGACACCTAGATATTTTATCTGTCACGATGTACATTTTGTCCATTAAAACTAATGTTTGGCATATTTGTAACTTTTTTGGACTTAGTGAAATACAGTAATGACGTCTAAAAAATATTTTTTCAGTCGTTAATGTGCTGGATGCACAATTTTGACATGCAAACAACAGGTCATTGCTCGTATGGTTATCTGCACAGTGGTGCCTCAAACGTGAACAAAGTCTTAAAGGGGATCGACACACTGAGCCCTGTTTACAGTGTAGCCTGAGAGAGAAAACGTATACGCCAAGAATACAGCCAACTAATTATCAGAATATGGTTTTTATGTGCTAAACTGAGACAACTTCTAGTATATTAGTATAAGCCTGTGTAGGGACTAATTACATGCTCGATTAGTGATATTAAAGTGTTCTTTATTTGTGTTATGAGTACATTATAAATTAATTATGAGTGTGTTCAGAACACACAAGCAATATATATGAATATATTATTTTACAGGTAATAATTGTATTTTAAATGATAATAAATTGCTTAGGAAATATTTTCCCAATGTCGAATGCATTTGTTTTCAAGGGAATTGCAATAAATCGAATGTAACTACATCACTAATGAAGAGACATGTTTCATTAACAAGTCCAGTGGTTTTTATTTAAACGTCACATGGTTTTAGCAAATCTGAACAAATGTAACTTATCATGTTCTTCTTAAATAACAAAAAAAAAAAATATATATATATATATATATATATATTGGATCAATGCCATACTGACCCTCAACACACAAATACAAATGAACATTACACATTATATTCCATTTTCTGATGAGCGGACTTTTCTGAGCTGCGTCTGATGGTCGCTCACACATCAGAGACTGCAGAAACTCTTGAAGAACAGCATCTGTTAAGAGAATATACCAGAGATAAGGTCAGACGGCATGAGGATTAGCAGCAGGGAACAGTTTCAGTACCATATGTTAATATTGTTTCCAGTATAGTCAAACATATACAGTATAAGACTCTTATGGCATTAATGTCGTACAGAAGACATGTGACATAAACCACTTACACATCTGGGCATGCAGGGTATGCACACGTGTGCAAATGGCCAATCGGGGGCCAGCGGCCACCAATGGAGAACTTTTAATTTAAATGAGGGAATTCAATTTTAATTCATGGCCACAATAAATATATATGTGTACGTATGCATGTCGTGTAGTAATTTCTTGTTTCTCCGTGATGTCTAATTTCTCCGTGATTTCTTGTGTACGTTTATTATTTTTTTGCACCCCGCGGCTGCCGTAGAACTAACTCACTCCATCATTTTTTATATGACGTTGCATCGCTGTGCCAAATAAGAAAGCAGTATATAAGGTTACTAGCGGCTAGCTACTACAACATTAAAGGATGGACAACTACAAACACAAAAGTGGTGCTTTAAAGAGAAAAGAGAGGATGGAGAAGTTAGTCACGACACAAAAACTACCCAAAATAGACATAGTGTGAATGACAACAATGTCGATGGTGAGGGGGAAGTTTTGTCAGCTAATATTAGCAGTTGCACGTCTTTGGATGAGAACAACAATGCAGCTGCTGACAGTTTGAGGACGTCCCAAGAGTCAAGGAGTGAAAAAGCAATCGCAGACGAACCAAAAGCTGGATATTCGGCAGGAAATTTGTCAGCGGGTTACCCAACGGATAAAGGAAACTATCCAGACACACTAACAGATGGGCAAGTAAAGCATTTTATTGTGTTGCAAGGTTCATGCAAACCCCCCGGTTCCTTTCCTCGAGATCCACTGCAAGGAGATTTTTCCTCCGAGATTCCTACCGAGATCGTGGCTGTTACTCGCCTAAGCTTGACGCTTTATATTGTGAACCATGCTGGTTATTTGCAGACTGCAGTCACAAAAGCTACAACATGGCATGGACACAAGGAATAAGAACATGGCAGACCCTGTTAAATAAAATGTTCAAGCATGAGAGCGCAGAGGACCATGTAGCAGCCTGCAGTGCTTATGATCAGTGGCGTCTGCATGGCACTATCGACGAGGCGGCAGAACAGCAAATCCGTCAACAAGTTAACAAGTTTGCCATCAAACAACCTTGCATTTCGAGGACACTTCGAAGACACTGAAAGTGGCAACAAAGCTAATTTTCTTTCCATAATTGACCTACTGGCCAAGTATGATCCATATTTGAAGGAGCTGCTCAGTCCAGAAATCCTAGATTAACCTATTGGTATTCTCTCTGAGTCTGTCCAGAAAGGAATTACTAGTGAAATTAAGGCTGTCCCGTTCTTCTCAGTGATCATTGATACGACTCAAGATGTATCTAAAGTGGATCAGATGAGTCAAATCTTTCGGTATGTAGCCATAGAGAGAGATAGCCAGGGTGCTGCAATGGCAGTGAAAATCAACAAGTCTTTTCTGGGATTCCAGCAAATGCCTGCCACTGCTTAAGCTTAATTTTAAAAATGTTGAAGCCTTCAATACTTCTGATGTCTATGGGTGAGGAATTCCACATCCTCGCTGCTCTGACCGAAAAGGCTTTCTGACCAAAGGCTGTTTTTCTAAACTGTGGTACCGAATCTCCCCTCACAGAAGCTCTAGTCCTTCCGGCGCTACCGTTATGAGCCAGGCATCCCCTAAGAGGAGGAGGAGCAAGATTATTGATAATTCTATTCATCAGGCATACATCAGTGTAAAATACAAAGTTATTAAAATGTAAAAAAATTTAACTTTCTCAATATGGTACAATGGTGATAATCCAATGGTTTTTTGTCTAGTACTTTCAAGATTTGTTTATGAAGAGAGTACACAGGCTTAAGTGTAGTCGCACCTGCCTGTGACCAAGTTGTTACACAGTACGACAAATGAGGGAGACTATATTACACTATAGCCCCGTTTCCACCAAAATGACCCGGAACTTCATTTAGACCCTGGTTCCTGCGGTCTAAACACACCGAGTACCACCCAAAGTTCCTGGTTCCTGGGTAAAGTTCCTGTGGTGGGAACGGGGCTTATGTTTATTATAGCTCTTCAAACTGAAGTCTTGGAACAGATCAATGTCATTTCAAAAATGTTACAGGCGAAAGATGCTGATCTTCTTAAAGCCACAGAATTACTTGACACTGCCATCGCCGAGTTGACAAATGGAAAATTTAGAGGCGGCAAAAGCAACCACTCAATTCATGTCTGAGAAGTGGGGAGGTTAGCTCGATGAGCTCTGTCAGAATGAGCGTTTGGCTGATGCTGAAAGTTACTTCAAGGTAAATGTTTTTAACGCTTGCCTAGACGTCATAATTTCCCAGCTGAGTCTGTGATTTTTCGCTGTGCGTTGCCGCATTGTTCAGAGTGGTCCAGCCACACATACTTCCAACGGAGGAGAAGAACGTGATATGCAAAGAAGCACAGAAGATAGTGGAGAGATACAACAAAGACTTGTCTCCAGCCCTTCCACAACAATTGATCGCATTCTGTGTGGCCTTTAAAAGACAAATCTCTGGGATGACGACAGCTCAAGATCTGGCCAGTTTTTGATTGTTGAGAACAACTCTATCGCATCTAGCTTCAGTGACTTTTGCACCGTTTTAGTTCTAATTCTTACCATCCCAGTTACTGTTGCTTCGGCAGACCGCTCATTTTCAAAACTGAAACGAATAAAAAATGATTTGCGGAGCACCATGTCACAAAGCAGACTCTCGAGACTGGCCATTCTTTCCATCGAGAATGCACGAAGCCGTGAATTAAACACCAATAACATTGTGGGTGAATTTGCCAAAAGAAAGGCCCGGAGAAACAACTAACATGAGTGAGTTATGTTTTTACATTCTGGGCCGCCGTGCCGAGATCACTAGGCTATGGTTCATTTATTATTGACAATGGCTGAGCTTTTGTTAGACTTGTTTTTGGTCTGTTCTGGTTGTGAAAAATGGTTGGGTAGAGTGTGTTTTTACAGTGAGGATTATTTTTTCCCACTGAATTATGTCATAATAACGAGATATTATGTTTTATTTTTATTTATTAAATATACAGGAAATCTGATGATTAAACATTGATCATCATCATCAAAATTAAAATACAATTTCTACAAAACGAAATTAACTAAATAAGAAAGAATTTCTACAAAATAAAACTCAGTGTCAAAATCATGTCTGTCTCCCAGACTTTTGTGCATCTGGTGATGTAGCCTTACTCATTCTGCACACTTCTCATTATCAATGTATGAAATAAAATGATTTAGTATAAGCTAATATTTAAAGGTCCTGTTCTTCGCGATCCCATCTTTCAAACTTTAGTTAGTGTGTAATGTTGCTGTTAGAGCATAAATAATACCTGTAAAATTATAAAGCTCAAAGTTCAATGCCAAGCGAGATATTTTATTGAACAGAAGTTCCCTTTCAAAGCCTACAGCGAGCGGCCGGTTTGGACTACACCGCGGCACTTCCTGCTGTGATGACGTCACTACAACCGTTTGTTGGCTCCGCCCACAAGAGCACGCAAAATAGGGGGCGTGGTCTCGTTGCTCTCCCACGTGGAGAAGAGCGCGCATTCAGCGCTTGCATCGCCCCGTTACGGTAAGAGACGGGACCTTTCCAGCAAGCTGCACGCTGGCCCAATCAGAACTCGTTACGTGTTTCTGAAGGAGGGACTTCATAGCACAAGGAAATCATCAGGCCGTTTATAGGACAGAGGAAACAGCGCTGTACAGATAAGACAACTGTGTGAAAAATACAAAAATTGTGTGAATAAATGTGTTTTTTTACACGCGAAACATGAACATGTTATATTGCACACTGTAAACATAATCAAAGCTTCGAAAACACGCGAAGAATGGGACCTTTAAACATAGTCTAACTATTAAACTAAATAGGCCACGTTTTTCTTTAACCCATGCATGGCCGAAGGCGCCAGCGCATTTTTCCCTTTATGACTCGCAACACTCGGTCCTTTTTAGTCATACAGATAAGTTCAGACATAATTATAAACCACAAACTGTCTACTTTTATTTGTGTACACTCACATTAAGGCAGTGGATTCTTGGAACAGATTATTTTGCATGCTCTCCAGTCTAAAGTTTTTAATTTCAAAAACATTTCTAAATTCAGTTCATATTTCCAACAAAAATATGAAATTTAAATATTATATAACGTTTAAATATTATAATGTTATTTTTTATTTATTTAATTTACACTGATTATGAAAAGTGAACATGACACATAAGATGTGCAATATGCCAGGGGGTCATAAATGATTTTGACCACTTCATTAAGTTTTGTTCCCTTTTGTTCAGTCACTCCGAGTTACGTCAGTGACTGACGAATGGGGGCCCAAAGCCTATCATCTTCGAGATCTTAGAAAACGCCCAATGGCGATGAAATGCAATGGGCCTACGGTATTTGCATCAGCAGTTCATCAGCTTCTTCGAGACGAGCAACTCTCCAGTCGGTGTTGGTGGTACGACGCCTTCCAGGGATCGAACATTGCCTGCCTGCTGATCTGTGCAAGTCAACTTTATTTATATAGTGCTTTTACAATGACGAGTCTTTCAAAGCAGCTTCACAGTGTTCAACAGGAAAACACCACAACAAAACTTGATTCGGCTGTACAGTCGCTCTGGAGAAAACGGTGATGTCACCAGCCCACCCCAATCTATCATACAGCGACGATATGGGCAGATCAGCAACATAGTCGATACAGTTTATCTAGTAATCAATTCCACTTGGACACCTAGCCGAGAACCCAGATTGAAACCCCCGTCCTCAACTGAGCAAGCCAAGCCAAAGGCGACATTGGCAAGGAACCAAAACTCCATCAGGGCATGATGGACAGTGCTCTGCATCCAGCTGGTGTGTGTTTCCCTGGTGCTTCAGTACTCCTGCGGCGTTTCCAAAAGATGTCTCACCCATACACCTCTGGGTACGGTCGGTCTCTGCTGCCTTTCGATGGGCACAATCACTGCCTGACATGTTTGGGCTTTCAGCACGCTCAGGCAGCGTTTGTGGATTGAGTCTTGTTCCCACTTCGAGACGTGCATGGGGAGGTTCCGTGCTCCTGGAAGTCCCCGTTGTCTTCCTGTGACTGACTGCTGGCCTCCTCTGCCCTTGATGCCCTTCCTCTGCCGGATGACGAGGGTGACGACACACTCCCTGGGCCAGGTGATGTCCACAGTTGTGATCTAGGAGAGACACCTGTGGCTCAACATGGCTGATGTGCGGGACGCAGAGCGAACTCGTTTCCTCAATGCTCCCATCCCAGGCTGGACTCTTTGAGATTGCTACCTTACTGGCGAAGGGTGTGATCGAGACTGTCCCTCCACCCGAGATGAAGTCCGGCTTCTACAGCCCCCACTTCATTGTACCCAAGAAAACTGGTGAGTTACGGCCAATCCTGGACCTGCGTGTTTTGAACCGATCCCTTCACAGGCTTCCGTTTAAGAAGTTGACAGCCAAACGGCTTTTTGAATGTGTTCGTCGAAAAAGGTTAGTCAGCATGATCTGGTCATCAGGTTCCTGAGGGAGGCAAGGAGTCAAACAGCCCTGAGGTCTCATTTATAAAGCGTGCGTACGCACAAAACGGGGCTGGAAACGTACGTACGCCAGTTCCCACGCAAAGGTTGTAATCTATATAAAACAAACTTGACGGGAGAATGTGCGCACCTTTAAGCAAACTTTGAGCAGTGCGTACGCACATTCTGGAGACAAAGGGAACTGGCGACACAGATGGTGAGGTCGTGAACTGAAGTTAGATTGTAGAAAATAAATGTGAGAAGAAGGATTATAAGAATTAATGACATTTAATTTTCACTCCATTATACGTTATATCCACATTATCATGAAGATTAAATCCAACAGTGTTATTTGGGCTGATTGTTTTTGGCGTCTAGTAAAATCCAAACGTAATTCAAAATGTATTAAAATAAAAAAATAAAAATAATCAGCGCTGGCTTACAGTCACATCGTCCACAACGGGAGCGCCGCAGGAGATGGTGCGATGTGATAGAATAGCATATTAGCCTTTTATTAGAGAACTGCAGAACACAGTGTAAAAACGAAATATTCACCTTAATGTAGGCTACATATATCATAAAGGGCCCTATCTTGCACCCAGCGCAATTGACTCTGTACACCGCCGCATGTGCCATTCCTATTTTGCACCCGCGCAAAGCGCGCTTTTCCCTCCACAGAAGCACGTCGCTAAACTAGTGAATGAACTTGCGCTCATTGGGCGGTTCAGCGCAAAAAAAGGAGGCGTGTTCCGGCGCAAACAATCCCTGGTGCTATTTTGCTGTTCCATTAAACAATTGTATTTTTTTAGTGTAACAATTTATGATTCGCAAAAATAACTGTTGCATCTGTGTAGATTACATGAGCAAAGTGTCTGTGCGTTGTGCACGCTATACATTATGGTCATGCGCCCTTAAAATAGCATAATGAACAACGCGCAACGCGCCACTGACTTTAGACAAGGCTTTTTCTGGTCAGCGGCGCGTTGCGCGTTGTTCATTATGCTTTACGTTAAAATAGGGCCCAAAAAGTCAAAGTCTGCAAATACAGGCATGAAGCACAATCACTATTACATTACAAAACCGTCATGAAGAAAGCATGTGTTCACTATAACATTTTGGTCTTAAATTTTAGCCCACAAATTAATTCAGTGATTTTGTCGAGGTGTTAACGATCAGTCTATCTGTTAGAAACATAAATCCTCCGGTGACCCGGGTGTGTAATGCTTCAGGATTACGCCAGTAGCAGAATAAGGAGAGAACGAGTTTTCATTCAGGGACATTATCAGCAAAACTGCAGGAATTTGGTTTGATTTGAAGTGTTTAAAATTAACAAAATATTTTTTTTTTAATTAAAATAACACTTTATTTAAAAAAATAAATAGCTGAAAGTATTTTATACAATTTTGTTTTTATTGATATTTTGATATTAATTTTTTTCTACAACATTAAAAGGATATTGAATCATTTTCAGCAATGTAATGTGTAAGGCATTCAGTTATGTGATCATTAATTATTTTTATTATTGCATATATGTATGTATATATATGTGTATGTGTATGTATGTATGTATGTATGTATATATGTATATGTATGTGTGTGTATGTATATATGTATGTGTGTGTATGTATATATGTATGTGTGTGTGTATATGTGTATATGTATGTATATGTATATATATTATATGTATGTATATATATATATATATATATATATATATATATATATATATATATATATATATATATATATATATATATATATATATATATATATTTTTTTTAATATGAATTTCTATCTGATTCAATATTTCTGATATTCTGATATTATTATTATTATTATTATTTTCCCTTCTTCTTTCTTTCTTGGATTGTAATTGAATGCTGTAATTGTATTGAACATCATCCTGCCCAGGGACCGCAGATGCAAATTAGCTATTTTAGCTAACTCTGGCACAACATTTGGGTTGTGTATGGTCCCTGTTAAATAAATAACTAAACTAAACTAAACTAAACTAAACTAAAGGCACTAATGGCATTTATAGTCCGTATCTAATATTTTCAATGTCTTTTACCTTTGATAGTGTTAAACATGGTGTCATGCAAATGATATGCAGATGAGGTCATGCATAGTAAACTAGGCGGTGTCAGCTCCATATATGGTGATTTGGGGGAGGAGTCAGGGTGGAGAAGCACAAACACACAATCTGCTGCCGGCTGGGATTTATGAAGGGGTTTTGCACAGGTTCTGGCGTACGCATGGTTTTATTAATCAGAATTTTTGGTGCGTACTCAAAATCTATCTGTGGTACGTACGTGCACTTTTAGGATTAAATCAATGCAAAGTTTTATAAATGAGACCCCTGGACTCCCATAGATAATGCCCTCCCACACACACACACACACACACACACACACACACACACACACACACACACACACACACACACACACACACACACACACACACACACACACACACACACCGTTTTAACTGATCTCCAGTCGGTCACTTCTTGAGGTGTCATTTCAAACACACCAACAGCATTAGACTCAAACTCTGTAAGCCTGCACAGAAGCATCCACTTCGACATCATGCACAAACCTGCTCAAAAGACTGTTTCGCTATATTGTGTAAAATTTTATGTCAACTATATTTATACTGTATTTTTTTCTCAGGTAATGTTTCCTCTTTTCCACAATATCCTACACACAAGATTGGGTCAAATGATCTTCTGAGAATATGAATAGTAACAGAGGTTCAGAAGGTCTTTGCAATCTTTTAATATTCATGTCTGCATTGTTTCAACTATCCAATTAAATATTTTCTGTTACGAAACAAATATTTTATGCCATTCAGGTCTCCTACCGGATGTATAATGAGGTTATGTGGAAGAAGTATTCATAGTTTTGTTCCAGATAGTCCCAGCTGAAACACTCTAATACTGAAAGATTAGAAATGGACTAATGTTACTGCTGGGCCGGTGTTGTTCCTCCAACTTAGAAATAGAAATAGTTTAGAAGTACCTCTTTTTAAATGGGCTTGTAGTGAGAATCGTCAGTGATTACATTACTGTTATTTTGCAGTTGCTGGAGACGAGGTCAACAAAGACAAACACAGAAAGAGCACTGTCAAGGACAGAAAAAGGGGTATATTTTAAAAGTAACCAATGAAGTTACTTTGTTGTAAGGGTTTTTTGGGAGGGATTGACCAATGAAATGACTTTTGAGGAAAGTTTGTGGCAGGGCTGTGAATGGGTGTCCCTTATTTTGCCACACTGAAGGTGTGTAGGACTATAGTATACTATATATCACTGCATATTTCTGATCAGCTTCAGACTTTACCAGATCAAGAACAGAAACTCCAGGTAAGATATGTTTTAAACAATATGAACAGGCAGTGTGAATGTGTTGGATAAATCTTCACAGCAAATCAATCTACAAGTTCACTGAAAGGAAAAGTTAAGTTTTTCAGAGGATAAAGACGTGAGAAATTGTGAAACCATGATTTTAAAACTGGAGAGACTAGACAGTGCAAAGTTATATTTAACGTATTATATTATATTTGAATGATTATATTAGTATGTGTGACCAGTACTGGCAGGATGAGTCTAATGCTAATTATGAACTACTGCCAAAACTAGCGGCAAAGCAACCCGTGTCTACTGATCCCAATGCTCCAAATAGTAATTGTATTAACATATATTTATTTCTATTGTTTTCTGAGTTATCCACCTTCCTAAATATTTGCTTTGTTTTAATAATTAAGAAAAATTGCAGTTTGTCTCTGCTTGCTTCTGGATGACTGGCACCTCTGAACACAGGTTTGGTATCATTGTAAAGCACAACAAGCGAATTCTTCATGTCATGAGTCTGAACCAATGAAATGTGGTGTTCAAACTCATGCTGATGTAAACAAAGCCCTCTTAATCGATCTGACTGACAGATCCGAAGTGGCACTCAAAGACCAGATAGCTCGCAATCCTAACATAGAGGTAACATAGACAGAATTACAGTCTTGGCGAGTATTCACCCAAACATTATCAGTTCAGTCTTAAAGGAACGTTTGGGTAACCTTTGGGAAAGAAAAATATCTGATGTGTAACATTATATCAGTGCATTACAGTAGGTCTTAATATAGAGGCTGTCTGTCTCAGTGTTGTTTAAACAATTGTGGTATCATGGCACAAATGTTGTATTACACGTATTAACAGAAACTATATCCTACATAACATGGGCCTTACAATTCATATACTTTGAAAATAATGTATGGAAGCGATCACTGATTGAGAATGTACTAAAATTGCTGATTCTTTGACTGTATATGGTTAAAATATTGTTTGTACAGGTTTAATTAATGCTTACAGTACATCCAGTTGTTGGTTTTACATCTAGACTTAGAGTAGTGAAGCAACATTAGATCAGTGACCTCGTGGATGAACTCACCAACATCACTGATGACCTCACGGTTGACCTTACTGACCTCACTGATGACCTCACGGTTGACCTTACTGACCTCACTGGTGACCTCACGGTTGACCTTACTGACCTCACTGATGACCTCACGGTTGACCTTACTGACCTCACTGATGACCTCACTGATGATGTCAGTGGTACGCTGCTGCTCCCCAGTGGTCGGTCATCAGAGTCCATAACACACATTTCCTCAACTGTGTGTCAAGGATTCATTGGCATTCTTAACCAAACTCAATCAGGATTATTTGTGTTTTGACAAATGGAGGCCTATAACCTTAAATAATAATGATGCAAAACTGTTGGATCATATTTTTGCACAAATAATAAAGTTGTGTTTAGATACAATTATAGATTATTTATAGGTATTATTATAGATTTATATAGTCTGGCTTTATAATAGGATGACATTTTAGCTATAATATTCAATTAAAACAAACAAACAAAAATATTTGATTTATTCAACAAACAAAATTTTTTTTGTTTTGGTCAATACTTTAAAAGGGCAATACACACGTTATACAGTGTAAAAGTTAAACTTCCATACGGAAATACAGGGAGTGAAGTAAAGCGACCGATGCCTCGATATGGAACGTCGTGAAGATATCAAAACCCTGAAGTTACACCTTGATCAATAAACCCAGAGAACAGAAGAGTATTTTTATTTATCTCAGTGTCAGAAATTGACTTGCCCTATATGGGCCATATTTTGCCTCATCGATTGTTCATTTGGATTCAGCATTCAGGGGCATTTTTTACCTTTATAAGGGCGATTTGTAATGAGGTTTGTTGTTACGGGAGGAAGGAGGCGGGAACTGGTGAATGTTCAACAAACTTTAATCAAATATTACCTAGCAGTGATCTAGCACAGTGTGTGTGTTCTCCCTGGGTTCTTCGGCAGTCTGCAGACTAAATCTCCTCTCTTAACGTTTTCAAGACGTTTTGCCCGTGCATTTTTTTTTGTTGCAGTCGACTGTTTAGTCCATCTGATGGGCATGATCGCTGTTTGGCGTGCTTGGGCCTTGTGCACGATGGACACGCGTTCATGGATGAGTCATGTTCCCACTGCGGGAACCTGGCCATCGCGGTGTTGCGATCGAGACTCCATGATCTCCGTTCAGGAGCAAGATATCTGATCCTCTTTACCCCACCCCAATCTACTTCCTCCACAAAAAAACAGGCCTTGCATGCTAGACTACAAGGCGAAGGGGCTCAGAAACATGCACGAGAGCAGTACTGACCACGCATTCATGCAAGAGCTGTGTGCAACCAACCTCATCCTACAGGCAATGAAGGTTACTGCACGCTCTCTCGGTCAGGTGATGTCCACTGCTGTGGTCCAGGAACGCCATCTATAGCTCAGTCTGGCAGATCTGGCCAGATATTTACGAGGGTTACATAAGTAACTAAGGCGATTGCCTACCTTCCTATAGCTTATTTTATGTTTCTGCATTTTTCAGTCGATTTCACACATTTCAATCTGCCAATAGTTCAACTATTAAAATGTGTACAGGTTTATGTAACAATAACATGTTAACTGGCAATACATTATTTTGCTGATGATATCCTCTGTTGGGTCTTCTTCTTCTGAGGTTAATTCAAGGCTTATTTATCACAGCGATGATGAAAAGAGGATGAAGCTTGATGCTCTGTTTATCGCGGTGATGGGAGTTTACACACTGCATGGCTCACGTAGACGATTACCGTGTGAATAGCTTGTGCTGTGCGTGTGAATGGTCACATTAAAGATAATGAGCAGAAGCGTGAGAAGTATACCTCTCGTAGTCTTCATACGGATTACATAAACAGAGAATATTTGTTTTGTTGAAAAATTGAAAAGAAATATTGAGTTCTGGAGGACTCTTCCTATTTTATTAATAGTTGAATAAATGCTATCAAAATGTTTTTTTCTCCCACAACTATTATATCTGTTACGAAGCATCCATTTATTTCTTTCCAAATCCTTTTTTAAAGGGGGGGTGAAACACTCAGTGTCAGTCAGTCTCATGTCAATCTTGAGTACCTATAGAGTAGTATTGCATCCTTCATATCTCCGAAAACTCTTTAGTTTTATTATTTTTATAAAAGAAATATGGGCTGTACCGAGTCTTTCCGGAAAAAAACCGAGCGCCTGGAGGCGTATCGAGTGGGCGGAGCTAAAGAATGACGAGGCGTATCGAGTGGGCGGAGCTAAAGAATGACGAGGCGTATCGAGTGGGCGGAGCTAAAGAATGACGAGGCGTATCGAGTGGGCGGAGCTAAAGAATGACGAGGCGTATCGTGTGGGCGGAGCTAAAGAATGATGAGGCGTATCGAGTGGGCGGAGCTAAAGAATGATGAGCGCGCAAAGCGGTGACGTCCTCAAGCGTGGAGAAACCCATCTATCTCAGCTAATACAGATAATGATCCACAATCAAATCTGAGGCTGAAATAAATTGAACAGGAGAAACGGCAACATCAGGATGTCCGTCTCTGTGGTATGGACTGTATTTAGGGGCCTTTGTGTGCAGTTTATGAGGACATGATTCGGTTTATGGACTATTGTATGTGACTAGACCTTAGAGGTAGCAAGCAAAACGGTTTTGCACGTCAGAGTCAGAATAGTGTAACGTTATACAGAACAACAATGGAGTAACCGTTAGCGCATTTGAATGACGAAGCACGCGATCGTATCGTTTACTGATGTTTACTCATGTGACGGTAGCCAATAGCAGAGACATTTGAAGTTGATTTACTCACCGGCATCTTCCAAAGCAGGACCGCTCTGTCAAAAACACACTTCGTTGGTATGATTTGGTGAAGTCCTGACAGCAGTGACCGTGGAGATCCACTTTGCGACGCGACTGAAGCGATGTTGTGAAGCTTCCCGTCATTTCTGCGTTCAAATCGGTTCAAATGCAGCGCTGCCTTCCCAGAATGCTGTGCTGAAGCGTTGAAGTCGCTCGACGTCACCCAGAGGAATAAAGTGGAGCACGGCGCGCCACATAAGTGTTCACGGACGACTGGATCTGCAGCTGAGAGTGTGTATGGGCGTGCGTTTCCTCTCTCGCTCTAGTCACGCACACACACCCTACCGGGAGAAGAGCCTGTACGGCCCATACAAGGACCTTCCGCTCTATTTAACGTCAAATAGACCCATACTCGAAAAAAACTCGCCGAAACTTGTGAGAAACCGGAAGGAGTATTTTTGACACAGAAATACTCCATCAAACGTCCAACATTAGTTTTTGAAACTTTGTCTATGTTTAGGATGGGAATCCAAGTCTTTAAAGGTGTAAAAAGCTCAGTATGCATGAAACAGCATTTCACCGCCCCTTTAAGCAACTGGACTCAATTATCCTACCCTTTATTTGGAATTTATTTGAAATAAAAACCATAGAATTAAAGAAATACATCTCTCCAAATCTGGCTTAGATTAGAACAGGATGAATGTACCCCCTATGATCTTGGTGCTATGATTCTTTCACCAACAAGCTGTAAAAAAGAAATGTACAGAAGTAGGCCTGTCATAGTGTTATTCGTATTTGGAAACAAATTAGACCTCTCTTTGCGGTGAAGACATTACCTTTATCAATACCTATAGATGACAATCCCTCTTTAATACCTTCTAGATAAAGGTTTTCAGCAAAGGAGAGATGTAGGAATTCAGGCAGTAAGTGATCTATATCAAGATGGTGCTTTGATCTCCTTTGAAAAACTTCAGGAAAAATACAAACTGCATAGAAACCATTTTTTTTAGGTTCTTGCAAGTCAGGAATTACGAACGATCCTACTTAGACAGTTTGGTGTTTCAAGACATGAGCTTGGTTTGTCAAAGTCACAACAGCAATTTCTTTCCTATGAACTTTTAACGGCCAAAAAGCTTATCTTAACATTCTGGAAAAATAAATTGCCACCTCCTTTCCAGCTTTGGCTTGACGAACTCACAAATACACTTTATCTGGAACGTATGCGGCTCTTTCTAAGGAATAAAAGACAACAGATTGCTAAAACTTGGGAACCCTTTATAAGGTATTTAGGGTGAGGAGACGGAGACGGAGGAAAGAGATGCTGACTTAATTTGAATTGGATCTAATAGATAAATAAATATGACTAATAACTAGCACTTCTCCCTATGTAGTGCGTATCAGGCAGACGAAGGGGTGGGTGGGTTAGAGTTTGGCACCACTTTATATTAGGTGGCCTTAAGTACTATGTACTTGCATAAAAAATAACTACAATAACAGAACTAAGATAACAGAATAACAGAATAAGTTGTGACGCTTTCAATAACACAATCACTCTCGTAATGTTGGCTTCTTCTCCGCGACTCATAGTTACCCAAATAGTCTTTGATCAGCACCTTGTCTCCCCCTACTGTCCACATGAGGGTATTACTCATCACAGATCCAGCATAATAACACTCATTGAAACAATATCATAAGCACAGTAAAACAATCAAATACATTGAAAGCAGGAAATTAAAATAAAGAATTCTCCCTGTGATTATACATACAGGGTTTCACATGTACGAAAATATGTCAAAATATGACACTTAACAGTTCTGAATGATGCATTATTCACTTCTCTTTGACAATAATGATGGAGAATTTTAAGTCGTTTTTGCTGCTATGTGAAAAAATTTACTAAAATGTACCGGGATGCCTTAAATACTGCACACATTACAATTAACAATGCAGAACCTTGAACTGAGGAAAACAGTTGTGTATGCTTATATACACATCGAATGATAATCAACATATCAGGTGTTCACAATCAGAAACCACAAACAGATAATGAGAACTCAACACAACAACGCAAAATAAGACAATGAAACTAAACAAGACAAGGTTGTGGTATGCATCGTCTCCACTGACCTTCACTGACATTCACACAGGTCTCCTTGTTGACGATTCCAAGATGGCGGCTCTTATGATGTCCCTAAAGCAGCCGAGCTGGATCTACTGTACATGTTTATGGTTGGCAACCCTAGTTATGGTGAATGCACAGGTAAGTGCACTCCCTCAGACAAAATGTGGAACTATTTTTTTTGTAAATTATTTTATTAACCATTTCTTCAAAAATAGGAAGTGATACAACCCAAACCTGAGAAGCTTCAGATTGTGAATGAAAATACCAAAGAAAACACTAAATATCCAGGTAAGATTGAAATGTAAAAAAAAATAAAAATGAATGTGTTATCAACAATAACATTAGCCTGGATGCCAGCCCCACCCACAACATTTGAGTTCGGGAATTTCAGTCTGGACTTTATCCGTTGTGGAGCAACTATATGCTCTAACAAGAGCTGTTTGGACCAATTAAATTGTCAGGGCGGGCTTTATACGATGATGGACAGATGATAAACCGTAACGTAAGCATTCATGTCCCCAAAGAAGGCTTGGGTTGAATTTGTTCTTTACACTCATCTTCTTCTTCTTCCAGCGTTGACTTCTGTTGACAACTATGTGTCGCTCCGTTGCTCTGATTGGTTGTCGGTCTGTCCAATCGAGGTCTTTCCTGGTTGAGTTGAAACACGCCCCATAATCACAGCCCAATGAGCATCAGACTCATATTCTGACTAGAGCTGAGGATGACGACCTCAGACTACAACAACATAGGGACAGGTTCATAATCATTAGAAGGAAAAATTGTCTCAGGTTATGTATGTAAACCAATTCTCCAAGAGGGGAATGAGATGCTGCATCATGGAAGACTCGGTAAACCCAGCTTGATCGACAAGCAATTTGATGGCGATTCGTCCTGCAACTCAGTCTGGAAACCTTTACATTAATTTCTACTGTTTCTGTTTCACTGTTGGGGGAACCAATCACAGACTGGCTTATCCACCTGGCGCACTATTAGCGGGTTTAACATGATGACGGATAGAGAAGCGAAAGGTTGTTGCCCATTTTATCACGCCTCTTGTGGTCTTATTGGTTGATGGACTATCCAATTGCGTACAGAGGGATTTAATAATGCTCGTTGATCACGCATGTTGAGCAGTAGAAAATACAGAGCAGAATCCCCAGTGTTCAGTCTTAAATTGAGCTTGGTCTGGTGATAGCCAGACAAGCGTCACGGTATTGATGCTGTGGGCATGCCTGCTGTGAAACCGGTGTTTGAAGCGCGTGTGCCAAAAAACACACCAATTCTAATGTCTGGACGTAGTGTAACTCATCAGCGAGATCATAAATGTGCACATATGTCACGGAATACCCAGAATACCCAGAATACCCAGAATCTAATTGTCTGAAGGAAGATGCTCAGGCATGCCCGAAGGGAGAAACATATGCGGAGAGGGCCTGCCTTATTCAGCAAAAACTTCATGCTAGGGAAGTGGTTCATGGAAATTGTCCAGTTCAAATAATTAGACAGATGAGCCATAGGTGGTGCAATGGATCGTACCTCTATTGTGGACACCCATTTCCCAATAGGGTTGAACGATTTTGGAAATTTGGGAAATAGCTTTTTTTTTTTTTTACCAATATTGCAATTGCAATTTAATATGCAATTTATTTAAGCTCTTTATCATCTGTATTATTCAACAATAAATCATTGTATAGTAATAGTGGGAATCTTTACCCAGATAGCAGACAAACAGTGAATCAGCGTTGAATCAATGTTAATGCATCAACTAAAATATCATTGAATCAATGTTGAGATCTCAATGTTCAGAATGTTGATTTTTCATCAGGTTTGCACCCTGAAATAATGTTATTTCAACTATGAAAAATAGATCAAGATGGGCTAAAAATCAATAGTTTTACAACTAAAATTAAACCACTTATTTAAGTGAATCAATGTTGAATCAATGTTAATGCATCAATCAAAATATCATTGAATCAATATTGAAATATAACATTGATTTTTCATCAGGTTTGCACCATGAAATAATGTTATTTCAACAATGAAAAATAGATCAATCTTGCTTTATGTACAGCAGGATTCTATGCCAGTTCATTTGTCTCTTTATTTTATTCATTTTAATCAGAGACCATGTGTGGCTGCAGTCGATATGATTTTGCATCAAAAGGTCACTCAAAGTAAACAACATCCTTCAGTTTACATGCAAATGTATTTATTTATGCCCCCACAGTTACAACAGGAAATCTCACATTGACTTGAAACAATTACATCTGAATTTATGACACAAATGAGAAGAGCCTGGAAAAACATGACAACCTGCATCTGCAAAATGGAAGTAAATACAAATGTAAACTTGCCAATAAATACAGAAATGACACAGTACTACTGAAAGAAAGAAGGTAGAAGAAAGAATAAAATCCTCCAAACTCAGGGGGTTCCACCAGGAGCAATGCCCCGAAGCCTTTCAGGTTGTAATGGAGCCAGTTCTGCACCGTCCCAGCAAAGATAAACTCTGATGCCTCTTATTATCAGCATTCACAGCATCTAAAACAACAAGAAGTTAGTAAATATTTGGAAATGTGATTAATTATACATTACAAATATAGCCTACTACAAAATGAAGTAAAACTTGAAATTTGATCAAAATCTTGATATCCCAGTTAAAACGGTAACATTAGATTCAGGACTATTAATGCATTTTAGTACAGACTTTAAAGGACCTGCAGACGCACAATGAATGAAAAAGCAAAGTGAATATATCCGGTGTTTTATCTAATAATATTATTGTATTTAATAGTAAATAAATAAAGTGTGAAAATGAAACAAGTAAATGAATGACCAAATAGCGGAGCTGTATAGGCTACATGGTGGTTTGGAAGAGATTTTTTTTCCATTTACAACACGAACTGGAGGCACAACTGTTTACTAAATTTCTGTAGTTTGATATAGCTGCCTACAGAACTTAAAGATCTCACTCTTTTCTTTTTTTCTTGCTGCATTAAAGATTAAACTGTAATGATGTAATTGTGATCTGCTCTCGTGATGATTTCTCACAGCTGAAGCAGAGCTAAGAGCTGATTGTATTTCCCCTCAGCGCTAACAGGTCAATCAGTTCTAGTTCTGCTTCAGCTGTGAGATACTCTCACGAGTGGCGAACACAATTACTGACAAGCCAGAAATTCATCTAATCATCCGATCGCCTCTCGTTTATACACTGGACAAATATAGGATGATTCAAAATGATTCATCTGTGTGCAACGAGCAAGATACGTTTGTGGATCCGCGCTGCACATTGATGCATTGATTGACTTGTGAGTCGATCCTATATGGTCTCAATATCCAAATGAATCAAATAGGATCGACTCACAAGTCAATGAATGCATGTGCAGCACCGTTTCAAAAAAAAAAAAGAGTTGCACAAGTCAGAATTTGGACACAATTCATAGTGTATGCCAATCTTAAGAAAAAAAAAATTACAAATATGATATGGTTTGGTGAAAAACAAACTGAAACTCAATGTATTAAGATTATCCTGGCCGTTGGTTGTGTAACTTACGAGGGCGCTCATGTGACTATTATTAACATTGCAGTTCACTCTAACTCGCTGAGGAGAAGCACACAAGTTGTAAAACATAAAGATGAATAAAAACACTAAATTAAAATTGAGATGAATTTTATAATTATATTTTTGTAGGCCACTTACCTCTATAAAACATGGTCGTTGTCCTGTGTCTTTTTCGCGATTGAAGTCTGTTCAGCTGCGCTTGCTTTGGTTGATTGGTGGATGTCTTGAAGGTGCATTACCGCCACCTGCTGGATTGGATTGTGGCGCATTCGATAGGGACACATATTCTAAACTCTTTATTAACTCTGTATTCTTTAGATAAATAATGAAATGCATGTACATTCTACATGATTTCAATAATAATAATAGGCTACATTTTTATTTATTTCAAACTGATAGACTAAATTTATGGTAGAAGTTCTTTGTTTTTTTTTGTTTGTTTGTTTTTTACATTTTTTATTATAATAACATGAAAGACATAATGACAACATTACATGCCAGTAAGCAGGAAAATAATACCTTTTAAAAAGATTCATAGTTTTTACAGCTTTCTTATTGGAAGAGTCAGAAATCAAACACGCATACAATTTTAACTTTTCCAGAAAAATTTAAAGAAAGGCTTAGAATTACAAAATTTACATTTATGTATTCTTTGTGGATCCACACACTCGTTGGTGTACTCATCGTATCCTTTGAGGATAATAAATGTGCTAACATTCACACAAATGTACCCAATTGATTTGGACTTGCCTTAACATGTTGAATAATGGGACAGATAGATTGACCGTAAGCCTCACCGGTGGAGAATTAAGATGACCAAACATCAGCATTGATTCAATGTTTGTCTTTTCAACACTGAAAAGCATGGAATTATCAACATTGATCCAATATTATTTAGCAGTGAATTTTCAACATTGGTCCAGTATGGTGTTAGCATTGAATTTTCAACATTGATCCAATATTACTTAGCATTGAAATTTCAACCTCAACCAAAATGATGATTCTGATGGAATTTCAACATTGAATCAATGTCACCATGCTATCTGGGTAGGCACCTCACTATCCGATTCCGATTCTGGGAGTCACAGTCTGATTCCAAAACAATTCTTGAACTTTATTCTTATGAATTAATCTTTTTAATACAATTTTAAAACAAACAAAAAAAATTATATATATATATATAATATATATATATATATATATATATATATATATATATATATATATATATATATATATATATATGTGTGTGTGTGTGTGTGTGTGTGTGTGTGTGTGTGTGTGTATACAGTGTATATATTTTAATACTGATGATTTTGGCATACAGCTCATGAAAACCCAAAATTCCTATCTTAAAAAATTAGCATATCATGAAAAGGTTCTCTAAACGAGCTATTAACCTAATCATCTGAATCAACTAATGAACTCTAAACACCTGCAAAAGATTCCTGAGGCTTTTAAAAACTCCCAGCCTGGTTCATTACTCAAAACCGCAATCATGGGTAAGACTGCCGACCTGACTGCTGTCCAGAAGGCCATCATTGACACCCTCAAGCGAGAGGGGAAGACACAGAAAGACATTTCTGAACGAATAGGCTGTTCCCAGAGTGCTGTATCAAGGCACCTCAGTGGGAAGTCTGTGGGAAGGAAAAAGTGTGGCAAAAAACGAGACGAGGTGAGCGGACCCTGAGGAAGATTGTGGAGAAGGACCGATTCCAGACCTTGGGGGACCTGCGGAAGCAGTGGACTGAGTCTGGAGTAGAAACATCCAGAGCCGCCGTGCACAGGCGTGGGCAGGAAATGGGCTACAGGTGCCGCATTCCCCAGGTCAAGACACTTCTGGGCTACAGAGAAGCAGCACTGGACTGGTGCTCAGCGGTCCAAAGTACTTTTTTCGGATGAAAGCACATTTAGCATGTCATTGGGAAATCAAGGTGCCAGAGTCTGGAGGAAGACTGGGGAGAAGGAAATGCCAAAATGCCTGAAGTCCAGTGTCAAGTCCCCACAGTCAGTGATGGTCTGGGGTGCCATGTCAGCTGCTGGTGTTGGTCCGCTGTGTTTTATCAAGGGCAGGGTCAATGCAGCTCGCTATCAGGAGATTTTGGAGCACTTCAATTGGCCTGCCAACTCTCCTGACCTGAACCCCATAGAGAATCTGTGGGATATTGTGAAGAGAAAGTTGAGAGACGTAAGACCCAACACTCAATAAAAGACCTGAAATATTTCAGTTGGTGTGCAATGACTCTAAAATATATGAAAGTTTAATTTTTATCATTACATTATGGAAAATAATGAACTTTATCACAATATGCTAATTTTTTGAGAAGGACTTGTCTGTCTGTCTGTCTGTGTGTGTGTGTGTGTGTGTGTGTGTGTGTGTGTGTGTGTGTGTGTAATTATAAGTGCTTTTTAAAATAATTACACATTTAAAATATTCAAACAATTGCATGTTAATCATTTTAAATATATAAACTAATATAGCTGCAAAACATAAAAGCTAGTTTTAGACTTATCTAAACATTGATATAACAGTGCCAGATGTGTGGCTTTAGCTGTAGTGCATTTCTAGATTGCTACAAGGCCATTTCATACAAATACATTTTTAATAACTTTACAAAACTTTTAAGCCTTTTTTGATTATGAAAATAATTATAATTTTCGACTTTACAGTAAACTGCCATGTGTCTGCTTTCAGATGAGACCATACATATGCATTTAGTGCAACAGATTCATGAACTGTATCTGTTTTAGTTAGAGTTTGCCATTTCTTAGGATTTTTTTCAAAAACGGGGGTGCAAGCTAACAGGTTAAAGCTACTGTACATCACATAGGGCGCACAATTTAACAACGATGTACAGTACAGCTATTATTTAGGCGTCAGTAACCTAAAAATGAGCTGCCCATTGAACTGCCTATAGGGGCCCGTCAGATAAGTTACAGCTTGGACATCAACGCAGTTGGTGAAGTCCCAGCCATACGTTATTTGGCAGTACCCATGTAGGCTATCTTTGGACAATACATAATGGGTCATTTTTCATACTTAGTGTTTTGTTTTTGTTTTGTTTTTTTATAGGTTGAACCTACTGCACAACACATAGGGGGCACAATCGTACACACTGATATTCAGTACAGGAATTAATTATGCCTCAATAACTTATTCGACAGGGCTCCTGTAGACTCCTGTCTCATTTCTAGGCTAATGAGGTCTAATAATAGCTGTGCTGTACATCAGTGTGTTAAATTGTGTGCCCTGTGTGACGTACTGTAGGTTTTACCTAAGTAATAGGTTCAACCCACTTGACTCTTTGAATGTGCATGTACAGTCTATCTGGCCCCTTTCAGATAGGTTTCAGGTGGCCAAACGATCACATCTGCAATCAGACTGTACGTGAATAGCCTATCTGACCTTGTCAGATAGGTTGCAGAACATCAAACCTTCCCATTTTCAATATTTTTCGGTGGGGGGTAGGGGGTAGTATCTTCTGTTGCTTCTGAAGGGCAGTACTAAATGAAAAATAAAATTATATTTAAAAATAATTAGAAAAATCCTGTTCAAAAGTTTTCACCCCTGCTCCTGCTTGACAGGACTTCTGACTGGAAGGTCGGCAGTTTGATTTTGTATTTGTCTATACATTTTATTTGCTGCTTGCACCTTTATTTTATAATGGATTTATTCAGTATTAATGCTGCCTTCATGTGCTCTTTTAGAATAATTGAGTTTCCAAGATTAAAATTGCTCGTGAACGCCCTCACATTTTGAAACTCGAATCCAATGATCACGTCTTCAGAAGTCAGAATTATCAAATTATCAATAGCACATGAAGGCAGCATAACTCTTTCCCCACCACTGATGAGCATTTCTGTCATTTCTCAGAAATAACTTGCCATTGATGGACATTTCTAGCTTTCTGTATCTTCACTGTAATACTGTATAGGTGAAGAAGCAGAAACAAACAATATCATATATAATCATATGCATTATGCATATGTAAAATAGTGTGATCATCAACCTTAAACATCATACACTCTAAATAATGCTGGGTTGTTTTTTAACCCAAAATGCTGGGTGAAGACTGTTGGGTAATTTTTGTTGGTTTATTTGATTACATTTTACATTTACATTTAATCATGTAGCAGACGCTTTTATCCAAAGCGACTTACAAAAAGGGGAGAGCAATAGAAGCAACAAAACAAGGCCAACAACCTGTAAGAGCTGTAAAAATTATTATTATTATTTTTTTTGACAAACAAACACAAAATTTAATTAGATAGTTAAGTGATATTCTGTATTGGTCAGGTGAATTGGAAAAGATGTGTCTTAAGATGATTTTTAAAAATGGCTACAGACTCGGCAGCACGAATTGAGATCGGCAGGTCATTCCACCAGGTGGGAACGGTCCAGGAAAATGTCCGTGAGAGCGATTTCATCCCTCTTTGGGATGGAACCACGAGGCGCCGCTCACTCGCAGAACGCAAGCTTCTGGAGGATATGTAAGTCTGAACAAGTGAGTTTAGGTATATTGGTGCAGAGCCAGTGGTTGTTTTGTAGGCGAGAACTAGTGCCTTGAATTTGATGCAGCAGCCATTGGCAACCAGTGCAGTTTGATGAAGAGAGGCGTAACATGCGCTCTCTTCGGCTCATTAAAGACCACTCTCGCCGCTGCATTCTGGATCAGCTGCAAGGGTTTGATATTGCATGCTGGAAGCCCAGCCAGAAGAGCATTACAAGAGTCCAGTCTGGAGAGAACAAGAGCCTGAACCAGGAGTTGTGCAGCCTGTTCTGATAGGAAGGGTCTAATCTTTCTAATGTTGTATAAAGCAAATCTGCAGGACCGGGCTGTTGTAGTAATGTGGTCAGTGAAGTTTAACTGGTCATCAATCACAACTCCAAGGTTCCTGGCTGTCCTTGATGGAGTTATGGTCGATGAACCAAGCTGAATGGAGAAATTTTGATGAAGTGCTGGGTTGGTTGAGACAACAAGTAATTCTGTCTTTGCAAGATTAAGTTGAAGGTGATGCTTGAAACACTTGAAAGAGTTGTTTTCAACCAGGTCTCATCTTTCCTCTCACAGACTAATCAACTGGACGTAAACCAGTCAGGCTTCAAAAAGGGCCACTCAACTGAGACGGCATTACTGTCAGTTACTGAAGCCCTGCGGCTGGCTAAAGCTGCATCCAAATCATCAGTCCTCATCCTCCTTGATCTGTCTGCTGCCTTTGACACTGTGAATCATCAGATTCTTCTGTCCACCCTCTCATCACTGGGCATCACAGGGACTCCACTCCACTGGTTTGAGTCCTATCTCACAGGTAGGTCTTTTAAGGTTGCCTGGAGAGGAGAGGTATCCAAAACACATCAACTGACCACGGGGGTTCCTCAGGGCTCAGTGCTTGGACCTCTCCTCTTCTCCATTTACACTACATCACTGGGACCCATCATTCAGGCACATGGTCTCTCTTATCATTGCTATGCTGATGACACACAGCTCTACCTCTCATTTCAACCAGATGATCCCACAGTAGCTGCACGAATCTCAAACTGTCTGGCGGACATCTCGGCATGGATGAAAAAACATCACCTGCAGCTCAATCTAGCAAAGACTGAGCTGCTTGTTTTCCCTGCTAACCCCACCATACAACACGATTTTACCATCCAGCTAGGTTCATCTCTGATTACTCCTTCGGGGTCGGTCAGAAATCTTGGAGTAATCTTTGATGACCAGCTGTCCTTCATAGACCACATCTCGAAGACGGCTCGGTCATGCAGGTTTGCATTGCACAATATCAGGAAAATCAGACCGTTCCTTACGGAGCATGCAACACAGCTTCTTGTCCAAGCCCTGGTCATTTCTAGACTTGACTATTGCAACGCCCTTCTGGCTGGACTTCCATCTTGTGCAATCAAACCGTTGCAAATGATCCAGAACGCTGCAGCACGTCTTGTATTCAATGAGCCCAAAAGGGCTCATGTCACACCTCTATTCATCTCTCTGCATTGGCTACCACTCGCTGCCCGGATCAAATTCAAAGCCCTGACTCTTGCTTATGGATCTTCCACAAGCGCAGCACCCGCATACTTCGACTCACTCCTACGCGTCTACACACCCACCAGAAGCCTTCGCTCCGCTAATGAGAGGAGGCTTGTGGTACCATCACAGAGAGGCATGAAATCCCTCTCTCGAACTTTTTCTTTCATTGTTCCAGGTTGGTGGAACGATCTTCCGTCCTCCATACGCACAACAGAATCACTCACTTCATTCAAAAGACAGGTAAAAACTCATCTCTTCCATGAGCACTTAATCTTACATTAAAAAAAAAAAAAAAAAAAAAAAAAAAAAAAAATCCCCCTCTATTTCTCCTTTCTTCTTTCCTTTTCTGGTCTTTGCTACGCTAAGCAGTGTACAAATCTTAGTATTTAGGGCACTTTTTGTGTTTCGTTGCCTCTTCTTGACGGATCGCTTCCTGTTCTCCTGAGTTGTAAGTCGCTTTGGATAAAAGCGTCTGCTAAATGCATAAATGTAAATGTAAATGTAAATGTAAATGTAAATGTGATGCTCCTTCATCCAGTCAGAAATGTCTGTCAGACAGGCAGCGATACGAACACTGACTGTAGGATCATCTGGTTGAAATGAGAAGTAGAGTTGAGTGTCATCAGCATAGCAGTGATAGGACGTCCTGAAGGGAGGAGGACAGAAGAACTGAAGAGTGATAGGACCCCTAGGGCCAAAAGAGACCTTAGGGATGTAACCCGGTCTGGAATTAAGAAAAGCCTTCACCATCCCAGGTTCAAATTCTAAGCATGAGGGCCCCACCGAGAGGGACTGAATGTCTCCAATTCTTTTGAGAGACAAAATAGCC
Organism: Pseudorasbora parva; assembly: GCF_024679245.1. NCBI lineage: Eukaryota > Metazoa > Chordata > Actinopteri > Cypriniformes > Gobionidae > Pseudorasbora > Pseudorasbora parva. The sequence continues at coordinate 48,649,072 of NC_090181.1, forward strand.
AAAAGAAAGATAGTTTTTAAGTGTCAGAAACTTGTCCGACACCTCTTCTATAGGCTCGAAAGGGCCTACAGATAGGCCCTGGAGCACAGTGGCCAAATCCCAGGCCGGGACCCTCGAATGCACTACCAGCCTCAGCCTCAAGGTACCACAAAGGAAACGAGTGACTAACAGGTGTCTCCCCAAAGAAACCCCACCCAAAGGAGTGTGGACAGCAGCTAAGGCCACCACGTACACCTTTATTTTGGAGGGGGGTCAACCCTGCCGTGAACCTTTCCTGCAGGAACTCCAGCACTGTACCAACCAGGCAGTTAACTGGGTCCAACTGGCGATCTCTGCACCAAGCAGAGAACAATCTCCACTTTAGTGCGTATAATTTACTTGTGGACGGAGCTCTGGAGTGAAGAATGGTCTCAACGACCTCAGCCGAGAGACCCGCCTCTATGAGCTGGACCCCCTCAGAGGCCAGGGCCCACAGTTTCCATAACTCCGGGCGGGGATGAAGGAACACCCCACCCTCTTGAGAGAGAAGGTCCCTCCTGGTCGGAATCTCCATCGGAGAGCCTTCCAGGAGGGATATTAGGTCCGAAAACCAAACTCTGGTCGGCCAATACGGAGCCACTAGCAACAGACGGACCCCGTACCAGCGTACCCTCTCCAGAACTCCCGGAAGCAGAGTAATCGGGGGAAAAGCGTACATGGACAGCCTCGGCCACTCCTGTACCATAGCATCCAGCCCCAGAGGGGCTGGGTGCGACAGAGAGAACCACTGAGGGCAGTGAGAGTTCTCTTCTCTCCCTCTCCTTGATTTCAGTGGGGTTGAGCCATAGATACCTGTCTCTGGCCACCAGGGCTGCCATAGAATGGCCCACACATCTGGCCGTCTCCTTTGTGGCACAGAGAGCAAAATCAGCTGATTTTCTGAGCTCATTGATCACATCTCCCCCCACTTCATCTCTGCCATCCAGATCCCTTAGCAGGTCAGCCTGGTATGCCTGCATTATAGCCATCGTATGCCGACACGCCGCGGCCTTACCTGCCGCAGAGTACGCCTTACCCAGCTTTTAGGGATGATGCGGCTGAAGGCGAGAGATGGCTCGCAAGCGTCTCTTCAAACTTAGGCATCGCCCCATAACCGTACTGCTTCAGCCCTAGTATATTACTATACTTCGATGTTTGCGAGCTGAACACATGATATGATGCCGTTTTTTTCCAGGACCTAGACACCTCAGCGTGAAGGTCTGGAAAAAACGGCAAGCCCCGACGTTGAGGCTCTGCCGCATGGGACGGTAAGAAGCGCTCATCTAATTTCTAATTCTCATCTACATTTTTTTCTTTGATGAGGCTCTGATCTTTCAACTCGCCAGTCGATATTTAACCCTCAGAGCCCGACGGCATCGTCCGCGACGTCACACGGGACCTCCGATAAATATTTATATTATTTAATGAAAGTTTTATCGATTTTCTTACCGTTTTTCCCAGCAGAAAGCTAACGAGCTAGCCATCACGGGGGTGTCTTTGGTGTCTTTGTAGCCTTTACAGAAGGTTTTCTATCCAGCCTGGAACATGTGCATCTTTTCGGAGTTGTTCAGCAATAAATCAAAACGCTTACATCCAAGATTTATCCGCTTGATGTCCATAATTTATAAATGTTCCGTCATTTTTGCCGCTAGCTCGATGCTAGCTGCCATTTTGGATATCTCATGACGCTTTGCGTGAGGCTTTGACCAATGACAGGCTGATCCGTCAGCCACGTTGGTGTGCGTCATTACGCATGAACCCCAGCTCTGTTATTGTGGTATCCTATGGTAGAAGGCAATGTGTGAATTGCAAACAGACAAGGCAGGTCAAACAGGCCACCCCCTGGAAATGCAAAGCCTGTGATGTGGCCCTCTGTTTGATTCCTGATAGGAACTGTTTTGAGGCTTGGCACCTGTAAATATCCAAAATAGGCCAAAAACGCCTGGACTTTTTTTGGAAAAATGTAAATAGTTTTTGTTCTGTATAAGTTCTTATGTTTATTCCTGAGTTCCAGGACTCCAAAGACTTGAACAAACTGTTTTCCAGAGGAAATATGCTTAGCTTTTATTTATTTGTGTGTGTTTTCAATAAATATTTGAGTGATTCAATTTCCGTTTTATGTTTTCATTTGTCTTTATGGTCCCATAACTTTTTTTACATTCAGGTGACACCAATGCAACACAAATATACTGACAGTGCAACTTGTCTTGAAAAAAAAAGAGGTGTGTCAATTGTCTGTGCACAACAGGGTTGATGTTTTACAAGCTTTTTAGTAAATTAAACCAGGCGAAAAATTAATTGTAAAAATACCCTTAGGTCTTAAAGGGTTAACCTTTCCACTGCCCTCGTGAGCACCTCAACTAGCTCCTCACCCGCAGGTGACTGAAGTGGCGAATCTTCAGTCGCGATGCTCTCAACATCCACCTCCTCAGAGCTGAATGGAAGAAACCGCAGGGCGGGCTTCCAAACCCCGAGATGAGGCACTGGATCCCACAGGTGAGGGCTGAGATAAGGCTGGGCCCGTCTCAAACCCCTCTGAGATCCATTTGTAAACCCCACGACTGAAGCCGCCGCTCTGCCTTGGCAGTAGCGGGACCCAAGTCGCGGGGAACACGAGCCGAGGCACCCTCCTCGAAGAGTGCCCGGCGGGAGAGAAGCGTTCTTAATGGAAGCCGCTCACAATGCTTGCAAGCAGCCCCCTCAAGAGCTGCCTGGGCATGCTGCACTCCCAAACAAACAATACACATATAATGTGTATCCCCACCTGTGATGTAACGAGGGCAGGGATGAAGACATCTAGTGAATTGCTGTTCACTCGACATTTTTCTTTCTTTTTTCTCTTTATGTTATATATATATATATATATATATATATATATATATATATATATATATATATATATATATATATATATTTAACAAAGGTGGAAAATTCCTGCTTAGTTTCTCTACTAAGGACAGACAAAAACACAAAATAGACAGACAGATTCACACAGATCGCTTATTGAAGGCACAGAAGCTAGTTTCTGTTTTTGTTTGCGGGTGCTTTATAGTTTCCGGTCTATGATGTCACCCGCCTATGACGTTCCGTCTTCCGATTGGGCTGATTTGACACGCGCTTCATGACACAATCACGCAGAGGCGTTCTCACAGTGTTTCGATGCAGCTTGAGTTCCCTGATAGGGAACCCAGAATAGCAAATCCATTAATGGTAAAAATTGACAACATGACAACAGCCCAGCCTGCTGGGTTAAAATGGCACTGGGTTAATTTAACCCAGCATGTGTTCTGTCCAATATTTACCCAGCTCTTAGTTGCCAATTGGGTTGTTTTTAACCCAGCCATTTTTAGAGTGTATAAATCAAAACTGCCTAATGTTACTGAATTAAATGTTGACCCAGGACGAGCTATAGGACAGTGAAGCTTTGGGACTTTTGATGGACATCTACTCCAGGGGTGGCGAACGTCGGTCCTGGAGAGCCACAGTCCTGCTTAGTTTTGTTTCAACGCTAATCAAGCTAATTATGGTCTGAAGGGTTACTAGGAAGCTACAGTCAGGTAAATTTTATCAGAGTTGCACTCTGCAGGATTGAGGCTCTCCAGGACCAGAGTTCGCCACCCCATATCTACTCCAACCATATTTTGATCATAATTCTAACTACCATTCTCAGCTTGTTTTCTCAAAATGTTGCTTTTTTTAATGAAACTTACCCATATTCAAGTGTTGATAAAAAAAAGGAAGGCATGTAGCTAGAATAAAAGTAACAGATGGTTTGTTCTTTCTTTTGATATATTGCATGTTCATACAACAAAATATTCTGCGGGTCATGAAACTTTTGTGTAAATGATAAAAAATGCTGGTGGTGGCTGGCAACTTTTAAAAAATGCTGGCGGGGAAAGAGTTAAACTTTTTTATCGCCAGATGTAATTTTGTTGATATATATTATAAATGTTCTAAGTATATATTATCTTTTATTTGTTATTTACTGCAGCCTTGACATCAGAGCCCATTGAAATGGCAGCTCTAGGAAGACCTTTGTTTCCTGGTATGCTGTATGACTGCCGCAAGGATACCTTCATTCCAGGTGCTGTACTAACCTAAAATAAAAAAATAAATGTTTATTTCCCCTCTTCGCCAAATGTTGCATCACTAGTACTTGTGTAACAACACAATAAAACCTGCGTATTTCTTCAACAGTGCATTGCATCCACATAAAGGACTGTTACAGTCATTTCTCATTTCAGGTGTTACTCTGTGGGATAAGAAGGCACTGAGTGAAGATTTGGACACCCGTCCACAACCCAAGACAGATTTGAAGTTCAGTAGCTCAGACTCTCTCTCTAGTAAGTCCAATCTCCTGGATGTAAGTGCTTCCCTGAAGGCCAGCTTCTTAGCAGGGCTGGTAGAGGTGGGAGGATCTGCCAAGTTTCTGCGTGACACCAAATCCTCAAACCAGCAGTCCAGAGTGACAATGTATTACAGTGAAACCACCAGATTTGAACAGCTCACTATGAGCCATCTGGGCCAGATCACCTACCCTCAGGTGTTTGACCAGAAAACTGCAACTCATGTGGTTACAGCTGTACTCTATGGAGCTCAGGCCTTCATGGTGTTTGATCGGAGCTTTTCAGAAGAGGAAGAAAAGCAGGAGATTGAGGGAGAACTGAATGTCATGGTCAAGAAGATCCCTAAATTTTCTATTGAGGGAAAAGGAGCTATACAAATGACAGACAGTGATAATAAAAAGGCTGATAGCATCACATGCACATTTTATGGTGACGTCCGCCTTGAGCAGAACCCCACCACTTTCACGGAGGCCCTAGAGGTGTACAAGAAGCTCCCCAACATCCTGAAGGAGAATCCACAGAATGCAGTTCCAATCAAAGTCTGGCTGCATCCTCTTTCTCTACTGGATACAAAAGCTGCTCGGTTGGAGAGAGAAATCACCACACGTCTGGTTTCCAACACTGCAGATATAATAGAGGAGCTGGGAGAAGTAGAGAGGACATGCAATGACCTGTCTAGAAGAACGATGGTGAACGCTTTCAATGAGAGGCTGCGCTTACTTCAGGACTTTCTTAGCATTTACAAGACAATGCTCCTGAAAGCAGTCAGCAGGGTCTTGCCTGCTATACGAGAAGGAGAGATAGAGGAGAAGTCGCTGGAAGATATCCTGAAGATCCACTACAGCTCCCCTTTTAAAGCTGACAGTCTTAACCAGTGGTTAAATGATGCAAAGGCTGAACTTGCCCTATTGACTTCTCACACCAAGATGCTGGAGGGAATAAAAACTGAAGACTCAGAACATCTCAACACCTTCCTCTTTAATCTTAATATTGATGTTGTGGTCTGCTTGACCTTCACATCTCTAAATTATGAAGACCAGTATATTTCAACCCTGAAGGAGTTTTTGAAATCTGACAAGTTTAAAGAGCTAGATGGGGAACAAACCATGGTTTCTGTGGCATCTGTCAGAAAGTGGTTCAACGATCATGCTGTCGTCTCAAAGATGAGAGAGAACTTGTTGCTTTTCAAAAGTTTTTCAGAGGCTAATAAAGATGAGAAGAGATACCTATTCATTATGTCTGCCATCCCCGATCCATCCAGTCCAGGCTCGTCCATCCGTCTGTATGAAAAAGGGAAGCTGACAGACCCACATTTCCATCCCATGTCAAAGCCTCCCCCTCCAGAAGTCAAGGAGGTCCTGAAGCGCAGTGTGTCCCTGAAACTGCAGAAGTCCCCAAATGGAGAAACTGTGCAGTACAGAGTGGAGTACCGGCAGGTGAACGAGGAACAGTGGCATGTCATAAACACACCTAATGAAGTCTTTTCTCTGACTGGATTGAAGTTTGGAAGGCAGTACTTGATCCGCAGCAGAGCAGTGAGTAGAGTGGGAGTGAGTGAAGCCAGTGATACTATCGGCCCCATAACGTCTACACGTAAGTGTCATACGCATCTTTATCTTTTTATTTTAAAAAGATATTTGCTTCATTCACACAGTCAGTGTTTGTATTATTGACAACCATATTCCACAGGTGGGGATATTAATAATTATAGATTACATTAACGTAACGCTTTGAAAAAAGTTAAGAGACCACTGCAATTTTTTCTTAAATCAGCATCTCTACAAGTATGGAAGCCATTCCAATGTCTTTTGAATTCCAACACAGGCACACCTCATTCTACTGAATGAGGTGCTGATTAGGTGATCAATTGGAACAAATCTTATTTAATAAGGAAAAGTATTAATTAAAAAAACACTTCTGTGGTCATCACTGTCCTCTTGCATTAGGACCAGCTGGATGGCAAAAACCATCCTAGCAGTACCTCAAAAGAATAAAAAAATAACTAGTGACCATGCCAAAAAAGTTGCAAAGGACAGTTTTGAGTGAGGAAAAGAAGGGTTCAATTCTGGCTTTACTGGCAGAGGAATACAGTGAGCGTCAGGTTGCTTCCATCCTTAAAATTTCAAAAACTGCGGTTCATAAGAACAAGGTCAAGCAGCAGACATTGGGGACAACAAAGCTCATCCTCCCAAATTGATGGATGCTTGCTGGCATTTAGCCAAGTGGAAATCACTCTTGGAGACAGCCTTCTTTCAAACCTGGCTGCACGCACTTGATACCCCAGGTAGTCAGCATCACAACTCCCTGCCCTTATTACATCAGAACTTGGCTAAATGGATGTGTGGAAGTCTTGTTCATGAACATAGTTGCTGATTTTGTTTATGTTAATTGTTTGCTCTTGACATCTAAAGTGTTTTAGTTTTTCTATATTACTGGAACATACTGTGACTAGCACATACAACATTTATAACAATGTCAATGGATAATTTAATTTGTGTTAATTATAATGTGAAAGGACAGAGCAGCCCGAAAGTCAAAAGAAAGAAAATGCTTAATCAGCTTAGAAAAATGCGATGCTCTATTGCATTGCTTCTAGAGACCCACTTTTCTTATGAGGAACATTTAAAAATCATCTTTACCATATCCAGTTGCAATCATGTTTACCATGTCTGTCTTTTGCACATGGTAGTTATTCTAGAATAGTTTTATTGTGTACATCTAGAGCAGATTTACACAATGCCAAATAATGTTATATCGATCCATATAGAACTATATTTGATCATGCTTCCGTTCATTTAGGACACGATAAACAATTTAAATACTGCATGAGCGTCAACAACTGATTGAATACTTTAATATTAATGATAATGGACAAGAGATAAAATAATAGAAATAACATCCAGGAATAAAAAATATGTATTAGCAAAACAAAATGATATAGAGAATAAAATCTGGAAACGGACCATAAAAATTCTAGAATGTTAAAAGCGGGTGGAAAAAAAGGATGATTTGCTTGTATATAAAGCAGAAGGGGCACTAAAATACTATGAGATGAGTGGCAAAGCTAGTAGGCTATTGGCCTTTCAATTACGTAAGGCTCAAGCAAGCATAATAGTTCCAAATTGTGAATTAAAAAACATTTGTGAATTAAGAAATTTGAAAATATTCGTCAACGAAATGAACAATGTTGTTACGGTTCAGCGTGACAAACGAGTAAACACCAGCATCAGAAGAGCTACTGGAGGGACGTTACGCTCCTCACTTAAAACGGAATAAAAGTAGGATTCTGTTGTGACTGTTTAACCCCCTTCCTCCTCAGCAAGGACTCCAAGATGTTTTCATCTGAATCATCACCGGGGTAACTTACTCCCGTGCTCTGTCCTCTACCTCCGCTCCGCTTCACGCTCAACCGTATTTTTTTTTTAATACGCAAACATCTCACCGTCAAATTGAGTGGCGTAATAGTCGCGCGACACAAATCGATAAAGAAGTTTGTTGCCAACTCTTTTAATAATCTAATTTTATTGATTTTATAGATTCGTTGTTGCAGCCCTAAATAGTATTAATAACTGAATCAGGCAAACACACTCAATTGTGATTATGGCTTGCTCTGCCCCTCTGTCACTGGCCTCATTGTTTTAATTGTTCCAGCTATCCAGCCGCTAAACACTTCCACAATAAACTCCACGAAGGTGCGTTTTATGAAGTTTAATCATGAAAAGTGTGAAACTACAAAGAAGAGAAAACACAAGAATAAGTGTCACAAAATAGATAAATCATCACACAAGGCAAATAACCAACACCAATATAAGTTGTATATCAAAAGCATAGATTCATACTTTACAAACTTGAGTAGAAAAGGTAACAAACATGCTGAATTAAATGCTATACTAGAAAAGTTACAAAACACACCAAAATTACAAAACAACAATAAGGTACTCAATGCTCACTAAACAAAATCAAACAAAGTCACTTACAGATATTGCATTTCAAAGGGCTCTGATAGGCATGATGAAGCTGGAGGTCTGCAACCACATGGAGCACCTTGCACAACTCAAGAAATATGGCCTACTTCCTCTTTTAAACAGGAAGCCATAAGAAAACTAAGGGAAACTCAGAAATAAGTATCAAAATAAAAGTCCTTGTATAAACCAAAGCTTTAAAGTCCAGCACACCTTCTGAGAAAAGTACATTACAAAAAGTCATTTAAAAGCCATAATTATAATTACATATCATATAATTGCTTACACATAAAGTAATCCCTAGTGGATTTATCCAAGTCTTATGAATCGATACGATTACTTTATGATGAAGCCAAATCAAATATGGTGACATGTCAATAGTGTCAAACCCTCAGTAGTGCTTGTGTCAGGATTTGGGCTCTGGAAACAGCAGAAACATTTCTCTAAATACCTTCTGTGTTGGAGGATTTCTGCATGTGTTAGTAATGGATGCAGGATCATTTTCTCTTGACATGATGATAACACTCTTAATTTCTGTTGATTTCCACAGTCGCTGTTCCCGAGACCAGGGACGACTTCCTCCAATGTAAGTCACTGAGAACACAAGCAGAAAAACTCTGAGTGTGTTCATGTTCTTCCTGGAGAAGGGGAAACATGACAGAAGAGTTTTAGAGTTGATCATGTGAATGATGATTAAACTGAACTGAGACACTGCTGATATATTGAACATGAAGAGTTCAGCTACATTAAAAGACCAGATTCATAATTCCTGATGCTGATGTGTTTTCTCTCCATCAGATTCACTTCACCCCAATCTGGATATGAAAACATTGCATTCGTGGCTCCGTCTTTCTGAGGGGAACAGAGTGATTACTGGCATTTTCCAAACTGAGCAGTATCCTGATCATTCTGAAAGATTTGACTATCATCCTCAGGTGTTGTGTAGAGAAAGTGTGAGTGGACGCTCTTACTGGGAGATTGAGTGGAGTGGAATTGGTATCGTGGGTATAGCAGTGTCTTATAAGAGCATCTGCAGGAAGGGAGGGGGTGATGAGTGTGGGTTTGGAGGTAATGCTCAGTCCTGGGGTTTGATCTGGCATCCGTCCAGATGTGTATTCGTTCACAAAAACATAAAGACTGATCTCCCTGTACTGTCCAGCCGTAGAGTAGGAGTGTATGTGGATCACAGAGCAGGAACTCTGTCCTTCTACAGCGTCTCTGGAGACTCAATGAGCCTCATCCGCACAGTCAGGACCAGATTCACTCAGCCGCTCTATCCTGGGTTTACTATTAGTCTTGGATCAACAGTGAAACTTGTCTAATCAAAATAGATTACAGAGAGATTCTACCCATAATGCTGGGAGTTGTTATAGAGTCTCTTCATTACATTAATACTACAGCTGAACTTCTGTCACTGAAACAACCTGTGTGTGTAATAAATCCTCAAATAGTGTGTGTGACTTTGTGTTTCTGAGCTTTTCTTAGTGATGTTTTTATTAACACAATTTCAGGAGACGCACGTGCAGATAATTAAACCTAATTAAACACAAGTGGAGCACATCAAGCTAATCAACGATAATATGTGTGTATATTTTACCTTCTTTTGTTGACCATTTTCATTTTAGCATCCCTCCACCACCCCATCTCCTCACTTGATTCTAACAAACTCTCATTAGATGTCAACACAATCCATAATACACTCCAGTCCAGTTCTAGAGTATCTCTATCACGGGGGGTACTCTGGGTTCGGGCCAAATTCCCCCGGACAGCATGCCAAATACGCATAATCTTTACTCTATTTAATTTGATGAAGTGTGAACTCGTGAAAGCTCTGTTTGTGTTGATGAAGCTCAGCTTCATTTATTTCTATTGTAGTCTCATCAATCCTTTATAATTTATGTATGTAGAATTGGGATTTGACATGTTTTTTTATCCAAGTGTGTTTTAAGGGTGGAATGGAAGAACTGAAGCTGCTGCAGCATTATTGTATTTGTACTGTTTTATCAATTATTAATCTGACCTTAACAGGTCAGGCATTACACATGTTTATGTGTTGATCTGTATCTGCTGATCAAACCTAAATAATCCTGATACACACAGATGATATTCTGCAAAATGAGGACATACGCCTAGCCTAGAAACCTAGACGCACCCTAGCGGCAGCAAATCTAATCTCCCTAGCGCTATCCTATCGCGTGCAGAGGGAGTTTGACAGACAGCCGTTAATCTGCCCCTCAGATTGAGCCGTCCATGGGGAGTTTCCAGACCAAACATCTTGATGTGGGTCCGGCTTATCAGGCTAACAGACGCCGACAAGATGCTCAAATATGGCCATAGGGGCCGCTACAGCTCAAAAACATTTACATTTACATTTAATTATTTAGCAGAAGCTTTTATCCAAAGCGACTTACAAAAAAGGGGAGAGTAATAGAAGCAACGAAACAGACAAGGCCAACAACCTGTAAGTGTCACATGCCTGTCCTGTCTTGTGTGCACATGTGGGTTCTGTCATGTCTTGCATGTGCTACTGTCAACCCCGCCCTTCTTGTTATCTGATTATTGGTTTATTTGCCCCACCTGTTCTCCCTCATTATCCGCCTTGTTTGTTCCCTTTATAATCTCCTTGTGTTTGTCAGTCTGTGTTGGATCCTTGTGTAATGTCTGCGTCTTCCGTCCTCCCCGTGATTCTGTTGGTTTGTTTAAGTTTGTATTTATATTATTCTATTATTTGTTTTTCCCCCTCGTGGGTTTTGTTTTGAGTTTATGTTTTGTTTTTGTAAATAAATCATCTTTTTTCTGCACTTGAGTCCTCGCACCCTTTTCCCTTGTCTGTGACGTGACAGAAGGATCCAACCATAGAGGACTCAGCAAGAGGATTGTTTATTTTTGTTGTTTGCTCTTTGAACTATGGAGCTAACCAGGCACGTACAGGTGATGCGGCAGGTGAACTCTAAATACATCCGCCAACAGGGGGCGGGTGTAAGAGAGTTCGCCTGCAAATTCCTTATTGAGGTGCATCACCTGTACCTCAATGAGACAGAGAAGGCAGAGGTGTTTAACCTCTGCCTGGACATGCCTCTCAGCCCCATGGAGGTTGAGAGAATGGGAACCCCGGACTTTTGGGAGTTTGTGGAACAGCTGGACTCCAGTCCCTCTAGGACCAGGGGCTGGATAGCTCCGGTGGTTCCTGTTCCAGTGGCCCCAGTTCCAGTGGCCCAAGCTCCGGTGGTCTCTAAAAGGAGGAGGAGAAGGAAGGCTCCCTCCGTGCCTGTTCTTGTGGTCCCAGCTCCAGTGGTCCCTGTGCCGGTGGTCCCAGTGCCGGCGGATCGCATGCCGGTGGTCCCAGTACCGGCGGATCGTGTTCCGGTGGTCCCGATTCCGGTGGATCGTGTTCCGGTGGTCCCTGTGCCGGTGGACCGTGTCCCGGTGGTCCCTGTGCCGGTTGTCCCTGTGCCGGTGGATCGTGTTCCGGTGGTCCCTGTGCCGGTGGATCGTGTTCCGGTGGTCCCGATGCCGGTGGTCTCTGTTCCGGTGGATAGTGTTCCGGTGGTCCCTGTGCTGGTGGATCGCATTCCGGTGGACGCCGCTGGGCCGGAGATGCCTCCCAGGCGTCCTGCTCTCACCGCACCTCCCAGGCGTCCTGCTCTCACCGCGCCTCCCAGGCGTCCAGCTCTCACCGCGCCTCCCAGGCGTCCAGCTCTCACCGCGCCTCCCAGGCGTCCAGCTCTCACCGCGCCTCCCAGGCGTCCAGCTCTCACCGCGCCTCCCAGGCGTCCAGCTCTCACCGCGCCTCCCAGGCGTCCAGCTCTCACCGCGCCTCCCAGGCGTCCAGCTCTCACCGCGCCTCCCAGGCGTCCAGCTCTCACCGCGCCTCCCAGGCGTCCAGCTCTCACCGCGCCTCCCAGGCGTCCAGCTCTCACCGCGCCTCCCAGGCGTCCAGCTCTCACCGCGCCTCCCAGGCGTCCAGCTCTCACCGCGCCTCCCAGGCGTCCAGCTCTCACCGCGCCTCCCAGGCGTCCAGCTCTCACCGCGCCTCCCAGGCGTCCAGCTCTCACCGCGCCTCCCAGGCGTCCAGCTCTCCGTGCGCCTCCCAGGCGTCCTGCTCTCCGTGCGCCGCTGAGGCGTCCTGCTCTCCGTGCGCCGCTGAGGCGTCCTGCTCTCCGTGCGCCGCTGAGGCGTCCTGCTCTCCGTGCGCCGCTGAGGCGTCCTGCTCTCCGTGCGCCGCTGAGGCGTCCTGCTCTCCGTGCGCCGCTGAGGCGTCCTGCTCTCCGTGCGCCGCTGAGGCGTCCTGCTCTCCGTGCGCCGCTGAGGCGTCCTGCTCTCCGTGCGCCGCTGAGGCGTCCTGCTCTCCCTGCGCCGCCCTGGGTGCCTGAACTTTTTGTTTTCCTCATGTGTCCCTTGTTGACCCCTCCCTTGTCTGTTCCTTCCTTGTCTGTTTCTCCTGTCCCTCCCGTGCCCCCCTGGTCAGTCCCTCCCGTGCCCCCCTGGTCAGTCCCTCCCGTGCCCCCCTGGTCTGTCCCTCCCGTGCCCCCCAGGTCTGTCCCTCCCGTGCCCCCCAGGTCTGTCCCTCCCGTGCCCCCCAGGTCTGTCCCTCCCGTGCCCCCCTGGTCTGTCCCTCCCGTCCCGCCCTGGTCTGTCCCTCCCGTCCCGCCCTGGTCTGTCCCTCCCGTCCCGCCCTGGTCTGTCCCTCCCGCCCCGCCCTGGTCTGTCCCTCCCGCCCCGCCCTGGTCTGTCCCTCCCGCCCCGCCCTGGTCTGTCCCTCCCGTCCCTCCCTGGTCTGTCCCGCCCGTCCCTAGTGGAGCGTCTGGTAGCCGCTCCTTAAGGAGGGGGTAATGTCACATGCCTGTCCTGTCTTGTGTGCACATGTGGGTTCTGTCATGTCTTGCATGTGCTACTGTCAACCCCGCCCTTCTTGTTATCTGATTATTGGTTTATTTGCCCCACCTGTTCTCCCTCATTATCCGCCTTGTTTGTTCCCTTTATAATCTCCTTGTGTTTGTCAGTCTGTGTTGGATCCTTGTGTAATGTCTGCGTCTTCCGTCCTCCCCGTGATTCTGTTGGTTTGTTTAAGTTTGTATTTATATTATTCTATTATTTGTTTTTCCCCCTCGTGGGTTTTGTTTTGAGTTTATGTTTTGTTTTTGTAAATAAATCATCTTTTTTCTGCACTTGAGTCCTCGCACCCTTTTCCCTTGTCTGTGACGTGACAGTAAGAGCAGTAAGAAATCTCAATTAATTAGCACAATAAACAAATTTTTTTTATAGACATCTACAACAAAAACTCACGTACACAAAATGCCGAACACTGGATTTTGATAGTTATGATAACAACCCATTAGGACTAAGGCTGTTGCCCCAGCTGTTGTCGTTAATGCAGATTCAGTGGCCCAATGGGTTGGTTTTGTATGGCATTCTAGCTAAACGCGCAGCAATAGCCATCTACAACAAAAACTCACGTACGCAAAACACAGAACACTGGATTCTGATAGTTATGATAACTATGTAACATACCCGCCTGAAGGCACAAATCCGGATGAGAGACGTAGATATGATCCAGGAGTGTGCGCTTTTGGTCGTTGCTGTGGTGATCAGTAAGTGCTATTCTGTATTGGTCAAGTGCAATTGGAAAAGATGTGTCTTAAGATGTTTTTTAAAAATGGCTACAGACTCGGCAGCACGAATTGAGATCGGCAGGTCATTCCACCAGGTGGGAACGGTCCAGGAAAATGTCCGTGAGAGTGATTTCATGCCTCTTTGGGAAGGAACCACGAGGCGCCGCTCGCTCGCAGAACACAAGCTTCTGGAGGGTGTGTAAGTCTGAACAAGTGAGTTTAGGTATATTGGTGCAGAGCCAGTGGTTGTTTTGTAGGCGAGAACTAGTGCCTTGAATTTGATGCAAGCAGCCATTGGCAACCAGTGCAGTTTGATGAAGAGAGGCGTAACATGCGCTCTCTTCGGCTCATTAAAGACCACTCTCGCCGCTGCATTCTGGATCAGCTGCAAGGGTTTGATAGTGCATAAGCCAGAAGAGCATTACAATAGTCCAGTCTGGAGAGAACAAGAGCTTGGACCAGGAGTTGTTTAGCCTGTTCTGATAGGAAGGGTCTGATCTTTCTAATGTTGTATAAAGCAAATCTGCAGGACCGGGCTGTTGTAGTAATGTGGTCAGTGAAGTTTAACTGGTCATCAATCACAATTCCAAGGTTTCTTGCTGTCCTTGATGGAGTTATGGTCGATGAACCAAGCTGAATGGAGAAATTTTGATGAAGTGCTGGGTTGGTTGAGACAACAAGTAATTCTGTCTTTGCAAGATTGAGTTTAAGATGATGCTCTGTCATCCAGTCAGAAATGTGTGTCAGACAGGCAGCGATACGAACACTGACTGTAGGATCATCTGGTTGAAATGAGAAGTAGAGTTGAGTGTCATCAGCATAGCAGCGATAGGAGAAGCCGTGTTTCTGAATGACAGAACCTAATGATGACATGTAGATGGAGAAGAGAAGTGGTCCAAGCACTGAGCCCTGGGGAACCCCAGTAGCTAGATGATGTGACTTAGACACTTCACCTCTCCATGACACCCTGTAGGACCTACCAGAGAGGTAAGACCTGAACCACTGGAGAGCAGATCCTGAGATCCCCGTCCTCTTAAGTGTTGACAGGAGGATCTGGTGGTTAACTGTGTCAAAAGCAGCAGACAGATCCAGCAGAATGAGCACTGAGGATTTGGAAGCTGCTTTTGCCAGTCTCAGTGCCTCAGTTACCGAGAGCAAGGCAGTCTCGGTCGAATGGCCGCTTTTGAAGCCGGATTGGTTGTTGTCTACGAGGTTGTCCCGTTCAAGAAACATAGAGAGTTGATTGAACACAACTCGCTCAAGGGTCTTTGCAATGAAAGGCAGAAGGGATACCGGTCGGTAGTTTTCTAAAAGTGCTGGATTCAGAGAGGGCTTCTTAAGCAGTGGGGTTACCCGAGCCTGCTTAAATGCTGTGGGAAAGGTTCCTGTGTGAAGAGAAGTGTTGACAATGTGAGTGAGTGCAGGAGTGATTGAAGAAGAAATAGCCTGAAGGAGGTGAGTGGGTATAGGATCAAGTGGACCGGTAGTAGGGTGATTGGAAAGGATGAGTTTAGAAATATCTGCCTCGGAGAGCGGAGAGAAGGATGGAAGCGTGTTCGTGTTTGTGGTTGAGATGTGTGGGTCAGTTTGTGATGAGGAGAACTGTTTGCTAATGAGAGCTGTTTTGTTTGTGAAAAATGATGCAAAGTCATCAGCTGTAAGAGTTGATGAAGGAGGGGTAGGAGGAGGACAAAGGAGAGAGGAGAATGTTTTAAAGAGTTGGCGAGAGTCAGAGCAATTACTAATTTTGTTGTGGTAGTATGTTGTTTTAGCAGTGGAGACATTTGTAGAGAAAGAAGAGAGAAGAGACTGATAAAAGGCAAGGTCAGTATAGTTTTTAGATTTCTGCCATTTCCTCTCTGCCGCCCTGAGTCCAGAGCGATGTTCACGGAGAACATCAGACAGCCAGGGTGCAGATGGGGTGGCGCGGGCTGGTCTGGATGAAAGGGGGCAAAAACTGTCTAAGGAGGATGTTAGAGTGGAGCAAAGAGTGTCGGTAGCACTGTTAGTGTCCAGTGCTGAGAACTGAGCAGGTGGAGGGAGTGAAGAGGAAACCATAGTGGAGAGGAGAGAGGGAGAGAGTGAGCGTAGATTACGCCGAAAGGTAATCTGTGTAGGAGTGCGTGTTGTATCAGGAGTCAGTATGAGGTTAAGAGTGATGAGAAAGTGGTCAGAGGTGTGTAATGGAGTAACTAAAGTGTTGTCCGTGGAGCAGTTGCGTGTGTAGACAAGGTCTAATTGGTTACCTGATCTGTGAGTAGCCGTAGTAGATACTAACTTAAGGTCAAATGAAGTCAGTAGAGTGCTGAAGTCTGCAGCTAGGTGTTTATCAAGATGGATGTTAAAGTCACCAAGCAGAATCAGAGGAGTGCCATCCTCAAGGAAGCTAGAAAGTAACACATCCAACTCCTCCACAAAGTTACCGAGGTGACCTGGAGGACGATAGACCACTACCACATGGATTTTAACAGGAGTGAGTAATAGTGATTGAGTGCGATTCAAATGAACTGGCCGGTAGAGACGGTAATGGATCAAATTTCCAATCATTTGAGATAAGCAAACCAGTACCCCCACCCCTCCCAATAGGCCGAGGAGTGTGTGAAAAAGTATAATTGCTTGAGAGGGCTGCAGGAGTGGCAGTGTCCTCTGGTTTGATCCAGGTCTCAGTTAGGGCCATGAGGCTAAGCTGAGAATGAGTCCCAATAGATGAAATAAAGTCTGCTTTGTTTACAGCCGACTGGCAATTCCAGAGACCAATTGGAATAGAGAGTAAAGTAGCAGAGGATGTTAGGATATAGCGCAAATTATTAGGATTGCGGCGTCTCGTGCGTACGGAGCGTGATTTACGAGTGCTAGTAGTTATAGTTGAGATTTGCAAGCACATGGTGAATACAGATCAGAGAAAAGGCCAGATAGAAATAAGAAAAGAACCGAACACAAATAATGAAAAGGAAGAGGATACTCAAGTGCCTTGCCGGGGTCCTTGCTCGGGCGGAGTTGCGCTGGGAAGAATTGAAGTCTTTACACTCGTTGGACTTCACACGAGGAGGGCTTCACACTGCCGCGGACTATCACGCTATTTATACTCACTTGAGTATCGTTATTGAAAGCAGCTGGGAACGCCCCCAACAAACTCACTCCCAATGTGGCAATGACCAAACAAATGCTAACTCAACAAATGCTAACTCCCACACACACCGAGAGAATATACCAAAACTAATAATACACACCTCTGCACTACACAGACACACTTATCCAACAACAAATGAACAAACAATCAAATGAGAAAAGTTACAAACACTTACAGAGTAGTCGTCTATCAGTCAATTAATTGCTCCTCTCTAGCCGATAATTAAAACACTTGTAAAGATAAAACACCACAGATCAACAGCCGTATCCTCAATCAAATGAAACTCTGGGTCAAATGATAACATATTCTTCAAATATCACTCAGACAATTAAACAAACATGTCTGACAGCGGCCAATTAATCTTTAGCAGCTAAAAAGGTCAAATCCTAATGTCTGACTGTTATGAATATTAACATATTTGTTACTAGACAATATCAGCGGCAATTCGTTTGTTTTAGGAAGTGACGTCTTTGTTCCTTTGACGTTTCCAGTCAGTTATTGAGCGGTTGATATTAAAAATATCAAAATGTACAGGTCCATGTTGCTCTGTGGTCGGATGCTCCTTCAGGCCTAGGATATGCAGCACACATTTTGTTTTTGGGAAGTAATGACATGTTTCTCCATTTATTCATTTCTATTTTTTACTTGAAGTATGATGCAGCATAATTTAGTCCGTCATTTTTTACTTGGGCTGTGAATACCCATAATGCCCTGCGAGAGTCACGTGGCGAATACATTCCCTCGTCTTGCCAGGAAATGGCAATGAATCATCCAACCATCTGTTTTCCAAACGTGCTGGTCCAGTAACATATCCATGAGAGAAAAAGAATACCACGAGAATGAATTAAAAATGAAAAACAACGATAATTAAAACACTTGTAAAGATAAAATAAATTAAATTAAATTAAATTAAGCTCTTGAGCAATGTAAGTCGCTTTGGATAAAAGCGTCTGCCAAATGCATAAATGTAAAATGTAAATGTAAAATGGCTGATGCATTTCTAAAAGCGACAGAGTCCTTAAAGTGACCACTAGGTGTCAGCATTGACAAAGTAAACAATCTAACTGGGGCCAGGATAGATACAACGGAAGCCTAAATTAAGAAGTTATGTACGGTTTAAGGAAAATGTATTTATTGAATCATATGCCAAATATAATTTGAAAAGAATGTGCTTGACTCTGATGTGCTGATGTGCTGCCCCTAGAGGTGGAAGTGGAGCGCTTTAAAGGACTCCCGGAGGAGGACAGGTGGTTATGGTCTGTGTGTGATTTATGTTTAGTGGAGGACGGATTTCATTTTATGTTTTATTGCCCACTGTATAACAATTTAAACATTGGTTTGTATAATATGATGCAACAGAAAAACCCAGATCTGTTTTGGCGGCATGAAGGTGAAATTATGTTATGGTTATTTTAAAAAAAAAATAATTTTTTTTTTTTGTTTGGCAACCTTTGTTGAGAAGGGATGGACATTAAAACAAAATACTTTTTCCCCAGAGATGAGTTGATTTAGTTGTGATTATGTCAGGATTTTGTGGAATATTATATTGTTTTATTGAATGCATATAATACAATTTTGATGGACATCTTTCCTAATGCCCTTGTGGGCTGGGCACCATGAGTAAATGGTAAATGGACTGCATTTATATAGCGCTTTTAACAGACCCTATGGCCATCCAAAGCGCTTTACATATTGCCTCACATTCCCCCATTCACACACCGACGGTGATGTCAGCCGTGTAGGGTGCTGGGGTTAGGTGTCTGGCTCATGGACACTTCGACACTTGGTCAGGCGGACCGGGGATCGAATCAACAACCTTCCGGTTTGTAGACAACCTACATGAACCACTGAGCCACTGCCGCCCCAAATAAGTGCATGACACTTAAATAAAAATATTAATACATTTACATCATCAGAAGAGGGGCATCTACACTAATGTTAGTCTCTCTGTTTATCCCGAGGTTTACTGCAGTCAGCCGTTTCCAGATCAGATGGTGGACCTGCGCCTGTACATGACCAGCGCATCCCTGAAGTGTTTGCAGAGTTAGTCAATTAAACTCCCCACTGTAAATGCCACATCGACACGACATCCTCAATAACCCCGTCTCCGGCACGACGACTCCAATCTACAACCAGATGGATCTGGACAACTACCCTGAATGTTCCAATCTAATATGATCTCTGACCTATAATGTTGCCATAATTAAAGTCATACACTGTTTGTCCGTAGAACTGGCACCCCGACTGTTTTCTCCCAAGGGTTTTTTTCCATTCTGGCCCTGAAGGAGTTTTGGTTCCTTGCCTCCGTCGCCTTTGGCTTTTGGTTTACTCAGTTGGGGACACTAAAATGACAACTAGCTCCACCCTAACCCTAACCCTACTGACACTATATGATAATTGAAATGAGCTGATAACATCACCGTTTTCAGAGCAAATCAAATTCTGTAGCATTATTTTCCTGTTAACACTGTGAAGCGGCTCTGAAACTATCGGCATTGTAAAAAGCGCTATATAAAAAAGTTGACTTGACTAGCACATCCATCTTCTTAGAAGAGTTGACAGGATTCCACCCATATGTGCAAACACAGCAAGTACTTCATGAAACACTTTCAAAGGGAACTAATGCTGTAAAGTGTGAGCAGCAGATACTGAACTGGCACATGAATATATCTTAGTATTTAGTTAAGGCTACCTCCAGTAATCTAATGTAATATGCAATCACTAGTGTTTTCTCTGCTCTGCCTATATCTCCTTTTGTCTCCCTCGGTTGATTTTTCCCTTATTTCTCCTCTGTCTAGTTTCTCCTAATATTTTGTTCCTTGTGTTTCTGTTTCTAGTGTTCGGCTGGTCTGCGCTTGCCTTCAGCTTACATGTTTCAGCTTCCTGTCTTGAGTTTCTCTTTATGTTTAACTTGTTGGATCCTGTCTGTTTGCTGTTCTTCACCTGTTTGTGTTTTATTGGCTTGGCGTCCTGTACCCAGAGTTCCCTGCCTAGTCCCCAAACACACATGAATGAGAAAGAGTCCAAATGCTTATTAAATTAGTTGCACACATGATACTAGCACATCTGACATCTCAACTTCTTTAGTCACTTTTGAATGCTTCAGAAGTTAAGCTGTTTAAAGCATTTCATCAAGTAAAATAAAATTGTTTCTGTTTAACACAAAGACACACATGTTTAAAAAAAAATCTTGATTTATTTATTTTGGTTTGAATATGCATATACTATTGGTGATGCGAAGAAACGTTCGCTCTATACATGATTTCTCTAATGCATCTGATAAAGAGCAGAATGCAGTCACACACACACTAGGAAGACAACTGCGCTTGAGCTGAATCACACACACGATCACATGGGGTAAAACTGGGACGCCGCCTCAGACGACTGGATCTCCACCTGGGCCATTTTAAACTGAGTGCATTGGAGCCACTTGCGCAGGGCAAGAGGAAAGGATCCGGACCCGGGGTTCTGCAGACACTGGTGGTTCACCCGGTTCTGAATGGCTTGCAGACGCAGCTGGAGACCCGCGGACAGATGCTGTTGATGGACACAGGGGTTACAGGTCTTTCTCAAAAAATTAGCATATTGTGATAAAGTTCATTATTTTCCATAATGTAATGATAAAAAGCAAACTTTCATATATTTTAGATTCATTGCACACCAACTGAAATATTTATGTTCTTTAATTGTTTTAATACTGATGATTTTGGCATACAGCTCATGAAAAATATTTCATCCGACCAATAAACGAAAAGTGTTTTAATACAAAAAAAGTCAGCCTTCAAATAATGATGTTCAGTTCTGCACTCAACGCTTGGTGGGGAATCCTTTAGCAGAAATGACTGCTTCAGTGCGGCGTGGCATGGAGGCGATCAGCCTGTGGCACTGCTGAGGTGTTCTGGAGGCGATCAGCCTGTGGCACTGCTGAGGTGTTCTGGAGGCGATCAGCCTGTGGCACTGCTGAGGTGTTCTGGAGGCGATCAGCCTGTGGTACTGCTGAGGTGTTCTGGAGGCGATCAGCCTGTGGCACTGCTGAGGTGTTCTGGAGGCGATCAGCCTGTGGCACTGCTGAGGTGTTCTGGAGGCGATCAGCCTGTGGCACTGCTGAGGTGTTCTGGAGGCGATCAGCCTGTGGCACTGCTGAGGTGTTCTGGAGGCGATCAGCCTGTGGCGCTGCTGAGGTGTTCTGGAGGCGATCAGCCTGTGGCGCTGCTGAGGTGTTCTGGAGGCGATCAGCCTGTGGCTCTGCTGAGGTGTTCTGGAGGCGATCAGCCTGTGGCTCTGCTGAGGTGTTCTGGAGGCGATCAGCCTGTGGCACTGCTGAGGTGTTCTGGAGGCGATCAGCCTGTGGCACTGCTGAGGTGTTCTGGAGGCGATCAGCCTGTGGCGCTGCTGAGGTGTTCTGGAGGCGATCAGCCTGTGGCACTGCTGAGGTGTTCTGGAGGCGATCAGCCTGTGGCGCTGCTGAGGTGTTCTGGAGGCGATCAGCCTGTGGCACTGCTGAGGTGTTCTGGAGGCGATCAGCCTGTGGCACTGCTGAGGTGTTCTGGAGGCGATCAGCCTGTGGCACTGCTGAGGTGTTCTGGAGGCGATCAGCCTGTGGCACTGCTGAGGTGTTCTGGAGGCGATCAGCCTGTGGCACTGCTGAGGTGTTCTGGAGGCGATCAGCCTGTGGCTCTGCTGAGGTGTTCTGGAGGCGATCAGCCTGTGGCACTGCTGAGGTGTTCTGGAGGCGATCAGCCTGTGGCACTGCTGAGGTGTTCTGGAGGCGATCAGCCTGTGGCACTGCTGAGGTGTTCTGGAGGCGATCAGCCTGTGGCTCTGCTGAGGTGTTCTGGAGGCGATCAGCCTGTGGCTCTGCTGAGGTGTTCTGGAGGCGATCAGCCTGTGGCACTGCTGAGGTGTTCTGGAGGCGATCAGCCTGTGGCACTGCTGAGGTGTTCTGGAGGCGATCAGCCTGTGGCACTGCTGAGGTGTTCTGGAGGCGATCAGCCTGTGGCGCTGCTGAGGTGTTCTGGAGGCGATCAGCCTGTGGCGCTGCTGAGGTGTTCTGGAGGCGATCAGCCTGTGGCACTGCTGAGGTGTTCTGGAGGCGATCAGCCTGTGGCACTGCTGAGGTGTTCTGGAGGCCCAGGATCCTTCGATAGCGGCCTTAAGCTCATCCAGAGTGTTGCGTCTCTCAACTTTCTCTTCACAATATCCCACAGATTCTCTATGAGGTTCAGGTCAGGAGAGTTGAGCACAGTAATACCATGGTCAGTAAAGCATTTACCAGTGGTTTTGGCACTGTGAGCAGGTGCCAGGTCGTGTTGAAAAACCAAAACTTCATCTCCATAAAGCTTTTCAGCAGATGGAAGCATGAAGTGCTCCAAAATCTCCTGATAGCGAGCTGCATTGACCCTGCCCTTGATAAAACACAGTGGACCAACACCAGCAGCTGACATGGCACCCCAGACCATCACTGACTGTGGGGACTTGACACTGGACTTCAGGCATTTGGGCATTTCCTTCTCCCCAGTCTTCCTCCAGACTCTGGCACCTTGATTTCCCAATGACATGCTAAATTTGAGCACCAGTCCAGTGCTGCTTCTCTGTAGCCCAGAAGTGTCTTGACCTGGGGAATGCGGCACCTGTAGCCCATTTCCTGCTCACGCCTGAGCACGGCGGCTCTGGATGTTTCTCCTCCAGACTCAGTCCACTGCTTACGCAGGTCCCCCAAGGTCTGGAATCGGTCCTTCTCCACAATCTTCCTCAGGGTCCGCTCACCTCTTCTCGTTTTTTGCCACACTTTTTCCTTCCCACAGACTTCCCACTGAGGTGCCTTGATCCAGCACTCTGGGAACAGCCTATTCGTTCAGAAATGTCTTTCTGTGTCTTCCCCTCTCGCTTGAGGGTGTCAATGATGGCCTTCTGGACAGCAGTCAGGTCGGCAGTCTGACCCATGATTGCGGTTTTGAGGAATGAACAGGCTGGGAGTTTTTAAAAGCCTCAGGAATCTTTTGCAGGTGTTTAGAGGTCATTAGTTGATTCAGATGATTAGGTTAATAGCTCGTTTAGAGAACCTTCTCATGATATGCTAATTTTTTGGGGAATTTTGGGTTTTCATGAGCTGTATGCCAAAATCATCAGTATTAAAACAATAAAAGACCTGAAATATTTCAGTTGGTGTGCAATGAATCTAAAATATATGAAAGTTTAATTTTTATCATTACATTATGGAAAATAATGAACTTTATCACAATATGCAATTTTTTTTAGAAGGACCTGTATATCCTCTAACAGGGAGATTATCAATGTTTACTTCAGAAACAAAGCAGGAATCACTGTCTGAACACTTACATTTAAATTCGACTGGATCATCGGCAGCCACATGGGAATCAGCTAAACAGAATGAAGAAGATATTAAATATAATAAACACTTCAAGCACTACAGTCCAAATTCATATGTTTGTTTCCTCTGGTGCTCTTCTGTCATTTTTGACCAGAAAATGTGACCCGTCACGGAAACCAGGGACACAAGTCGGCAGCACAACTTTCGCGCAAAATGCGAAAGAAGCATTTTATTTCAAATTTTGTGATTTTCATTTTTTTGCAGAATCTGTTAGTTGAGATCACGAAGAAGCCTCTCCGTTTTTGAGAAAGCAGTATTGGTGTATTTAAAAGCGTGCATTTTGAGGTTGAAATCGGCTTGTTTTCGGAGATTCTAGCACGCATTAGGGGCGTGTCATTGTCTGTGTTTATTTCCATACGGGATAAGCCGGCTTTTGTTTCTTTTGTTACTGTACCTGCCCTCCGAGGGAAGCGTGGCTACTTATTATACTCTGGCCGGCTCTGGCTGATATCAACATTCAATGAAGATGGACGCCGCAAAGATGATCGCAGACGAGCTGAACCGTGGCCGTTACACCGAAAATGTTACGAAGTACTTCATCGACAAGCCGGATGCTTATGAACAAGCGCTCACTTGATGGGGATAAAGCCCCACTCAGTCACGTGCGAATCGACATCTCTGTGATTTGGCCAGGATTAGGCGGATCGTATATAATTTTTGCAAGGTTTTTTTTCTTCCTGTGAGCATTTCTATCTTTATCTTTAAAGTCTGCATTCATAATGCGCACCGTTATGAATTCCCGTGCAGCCGCGCCCGCACGGATTATACTTTCACTTTAGAATGAGCATCAATTTGGGAGTAATCTGATTGAATGGTGTGTTTAATATTAACATCAATACTGTTCTTAATGAAAACAGAACAGAACAGCACAATGACAAGCTCGTTTAAATGTCTGTTCGCTAACTGAACGAAATTATATTTATTTATTAGGCTACTGTAAAATAATCAAAATGATATCGATGCCTGTTTATTCATACATTATAAAACGAAGTCTTGACATCATATCCGGGAGAAGTCAGTAAATTGAAATAAAATCACAGGCTTGTTCATCCCGTGCGAATGCGCCGCAAAACTCAGATGTGGGGAATTTATTTCTGAATCACAGAGGTCCCTAGATAATACTAACTCGTGCGAATAGTGCTAAAGACAGCGAAATGGGGAAAATCCGTAACTTTGTCTGTAAATGCTACACGAGGAGAAAAGAGAACTCTCTTCATGGGAGACAGTCCTGTAGCCAGAAGCTTTCTCCAGACATTATGTACAACATACGGCTGGATTCTTTAGCTGCGTAAAAAGAGTGGCAGGACATAACAGGCAAACAGACGCACAGCGCAAACTTCGGAGATGGTTACATCCACAAAGAAGACCCCGACAAAGAGAAAGTGTGCCCGAGCGACTTATTTCATTGGAGGCATCGAGATCTGCAAGAATACTTTTCAGTTTCAAATCTGGTGTTTCATTCTAAGAACACGTAGCCTACACGTTATCCCATGTTTAGTCCATGTTTAGACCTTCCCATATCTACCTATTGTTATTAGCTAGCTCAGTTTTAATTTTAATCGTTAGCATCGTATCATTTGCCAAAAACCGCCATTACTATAATGGCCTTTTAGATGGTAAAGTTAACATCTGCTATTAATTTGAATAATGCTTCAATTGCTTCGGGAAATGCTCCGGGAAAAAATGGCATTTGGGGGGTAAAATGTGTGTTATTTGGGCAAGGTTGCTGCTAAAATTCACACTCATGGGTCTATATCACATAATAGTCGTTTCAAAACGCAGGTATAGAAAATAACCAGCGGAAAAAAATGCGGAGTTAGCAACACAGTACAGTTGAACTCTTTTGACAACTAACGTAATGCGTCACTTCATTGGTCTGATTGGCTGTCGGTCTATCCAATCAAGGTCTTTCCTGGTTGGGTTGAAACACGCCCCATAATCACAGCCCAATGAGCATCAGACTCATATTCTGACTCGAGCTGAGGATGAGCACGTCAGGCTAGCTCTTATTTAACCTGAAATATTGTTAAAAAAATTAATAATAATAATAATAATAATAATAATGATAATAATAATAATAAACAATATATATATATATATTTTTTTTTTCAATGGCAAAAATAGACCATAATTATTGCATAAATATTAATAAGTACCATGAAATCCTCTCAAAATACCAAAGACCATAGAAAAAATATTATTGAAAAAAAATACATTTCATTGGTTTTTCTGGGGTGGAGGAAGTTACATTTTTGGGACCCGGTTCACTTCTGACCAGGAAGATAACAACGTAAGCCCTAAACGAAGAGCACCAGAGGGTTAAGCATGTATGTAATGAAGCGCTCTTACTTTGACGAAGATGGTTGAGTTGCACTCCTGCAAGGCCTCCATCAGACTGATGACATGCAGACACACCATCTCCACCATCTGAAACACAGGAAGACCTTAAGACTGAGTCCCATCAGACCCGTATGCTTGAGAGCGTCTCGCTCAGTCGTACCACTCTGTTGTGGGCCATGAGCTGCAGGATGCTGGGAGTCACGCGGCTCCAGAACTCCAGCCCCGTCAGGATGGCTCCGGAGCAGAACTCGTTCTGGTTCTGGTTCTGGCTGGACGGGACGGCGGCGGCCTGCTCGCAGTAGATGGTCCAGAGCTGGGCGAACATGAAGGCGTGGAAGAGCGAGCACATGTGCAGCACTGATGTCTGCGGACATAGAAGAGCATCGTCAGACTCACGGCTCATCAGCTGGAGCTCCGCCCACACATGGAGCTCCGCCCACATCAACTGAAGCCCCACCCACATTATCTGGAGCCTCGCCAACATCTGGAGCTCCGCTGCCCTACCTTGGACTGTTCTGGGAATCCGATGACGATGACGATCAGATGGTCTGCGATGTGAGATCCAGCATCCAGTGGGATGGGCATACAGCACGAGGAGCCCTGCTGCAAAGCACTGTGGGTAAGAGAGCCCAGCAGCAGCCAGGACAGCTGGCGAATGTGCGACACACACTCGATGAACTCTTTGGGTCTGAGGAAACGGAAGCACGGTGTAAAAGAGAGGCTGATGCAAATATACACACACACACGCACGCACGCACGCACACACACACACAGCTTTACCCTTGTTGCATAGCAGAGGGTGGGTGGTAGAGCCAGGGCAGGTAGCGGATCACTGCTTTATTGTCTCTGTGGTTTCCTTTGCTGATCTCCATCGCTGCGATCTGAGCCAGACCGACCTTCAGATTCCCTCCGAACGTGTCCTCGTGCAGCGGCTGACAGCAGGCCTTCATGTGGCTCTGAGAAACACACACACACACACACACACACACACACACACACACACACACACACACACACCACGCTTTCAGCCTTTCACATTCAGGCATTTGGCACACACGACTTAAAGGATTAGTTCACTTTTAGAGTTTCCTCACCCCACGTCTTTCTTTCTTCAGTGGAAAAGATTTGAAGGTTTTTGATGAAAACAGTCCAGGATGTTTCTCCATATAATGGACTTCAATGGGCCTCAAACGGCTCAGGGCCAAATGAGCTTCAGTGACGCTTCAGAGGGCTTTAAACGACAGCAGACGA
This sequence comes from Pseudorasbora parva, assembly GCF_024679245.1. Classification (NCBI taxonomy): domain Eukaryota; kingdom Metazoa; phylum Chordata; class Actinopteri; order Cypriniformes; family Gobionidae; genus Pseudorasbora; species Pseudorasbora parva. The sequence goes on from NC_090181.1 coordinate 48,676,122, forward strand.
TGAATACGGGTCTCGTCTAGACAAACCATCGTCATTTAAACACAAAATAAAAGAGTTTCAGTTTATAAGCAAAAAAAAGGTCTCGCTTGACGTAAGCGGAAGCACCGAGTCAGTGTTTACAAGTGTTCGTAAAAACGTTTTAAATGATAAACTGACACAAAGACATCTGAATATGTGTGTATGGTCCTCCTTACACACTCTTGTAAACACTGACCCGGTGCTTCCGCCTACGTCAAGCATGATCTTTTCATCGTCTGCTGTCGTTTAAAGCCCTCTGAAGCGTCACTGAAGCTCATTTGGCCCTGAGCCGTTTGAGGCCCATTGAAGTCCATTATATGGAGAAACATCCTGGAATGTTTTCATCAAAAACCTTCAAATCTTTTCCACTGAAGAAAGAAAGACGTGGACATCTGGGATGACATGGGGTGAGGAAACTATCAGCAAAAGTTGATCTAAAATCCTTTAAGACTAGTCCAGTGGAAAGCCTGAGCTGTGGAGGAGTTCGGTTTGTGTGTGTGTCTCTGAGCAGCCGTATCGACTCCCTCCACACAGATCTGATCTGAGTGTCTGTTCTACTCGCACACACTCCAAACATTTCCCATCAGCAAACGCAAGGCTGCAAACACAAAGCTGTTGTGTGTAAATGGACATTGTTCTGGAGATTGGCGAGAGAAAGCGGAGGCATAGCGGTCTGTTTGAGCTGACCTCTTCTCACTGAAGCTGCTTTTGTGCAGTCAAACTGCTTTAATATAAAGTGTCTATATCAGATATTCTTCACTGAATATCATTATAGGACACAAGAATAGCTCAAGAGCTGGAACTTATGAACAAACTGCTGTGCGCTAGTGATGCGTTATATCCGCAGGTAATAAAACACTGTATAACATTCAATAAGATAACTCATTAATGATGCTAATATTAATATTACACTTATCATATTTATTATTATTATTAGTTTCTGTAATATGCCCCCTGGAGCTCAACACCAGTCCTGCTTCTCACTGGTATATCTGTGGCAATAGCCAACAATACATTGAATGGGTCAAAATTATACATATTTCTTTTATCCAAATTTCCTTCCGTAAATATATCAGAAATGTATTATTAGTAGAAATATACATTATTAAGGACTTCCTTTGGACAACTTTAAAGGAGATTTTCTCAATATTTAGACGTGTTCGCATCCTCGCACTAGGACAATCTAAACTCCACCCGTTCCCTAAGAAGGTTCACAGCCATCGTTCAGTGAGACAGACAAGTGCTGAAGCTTCAGGAACGAGCATGGACATCATGACGTTTGTACCTTTAGTTTAGTGAGTGTGTGCATGTCTGCGATGAAGTCCAGCAGCTCGCTCAGATACTGCCTCAAACACTCCATGGCCGCTGTGGTACACTGAGAACACACACACACACACACACACACACACACACACACACACACACAAACACACACACACACACACACACACACACACACAGCAGTCAGTAACGCACAGATCACAGATGGCAGATGAGAGGCGATGAGAGGCGAGTCTTACCCCGGGCAGGGCGGTGATCATGTGCTTCTGGAGGATGGTGGACTCGGCCAGCCTCGTCCCGATGTCTGAACACACAAACTGAGGACACAGAAGGGTTAGTGATGTTCTCCTGTGTGTGTGTGTGTGTGTGTGTAATCTGTGCTGAATGAAGCCCGTGTACCTGCACCAGCAGCAGGAGGTTGGTATCAGGGATAGAGGACTTGAACTTCAGCGCCTGAAGCAGCTCCAGAACCACGATACGCGACATGTAGAACTTGTCTCGCTCCTGCGTGAAACAGGAGGAAAAACGGCATTATCAAACGTGTGCATGTTGTGCACTTCTGAATGCTGATATCTCCCGTTTGCCAAGCTGAGCGCTGTCTGTCTGACCACTGCAGTCACGATCCATCAACAGCCGATCCTAGGTTGGACTCCAGTGAGGGTATGATTTAAAAACTAATGCCATATCATGTTTGTATACTAGGCTAGGGATGAACGAAACAGTAGGTTATACACTACCTATCAAGACAATCCCTGAATATTGATTTAGTTTCTAATCCTTTTATATACCCAGCTAATATTCATTGAGAATAGAGACTAACTTTATATTACTGTAAATGTCTAGATTTGGCGATATGTGCGGAAAATATTTTTCTCAACACAATGTTTTTTTAAAACCCTACATTTGTGCTGTAAAATGAACTTTAAAGCAGATCTACATGTGTCATGGAGGTGCTTTAGTGGAGGAAAACAAACCATGACCACTATAACCAGTAGATGGCAGCAGAGGAGCATTCATCAGCTCAGTTGCCTTTCCACGCCCTTTTACAGTTCGTTTCTCACTTTGGTATTGAATTTATTAAAAAAAGGAACATATCACAAATTTTAGAAATTTTATTGCACTGAAGGATAACGGATAGCAAGAGTAGAAAAAGTCATGCCATTTAGATGAAAGGAATTTAATTTAAATACATGAATAAATAAATAAGCTGAGACTTTACAGTGTATAGGAAGCTCTCGCATCATATTTAAACTGTATTTATGATAGAACTACACAGATGCAGATATGATAATCTATCAACTAGGGCCGGGACTTTAACGCGTTAATTAAGATTAATTACGCAAAAAATAAATAACATAATTTTAACCACACTTATTTTTGCACCACGGAACGTTTTTCAGTGAATGAGTTTCGACGGAGCGATTATCCTGGAACACCAACTAGCGCTCACGAGTCACGACAGCAACACACCGCAGTGAACATGAGCGGAGAAGCTGATGAGACCGCTCTGCTCGGCCCGTGGACGGGACATTTGGTTTAAAAAACGAAAGGATGGAAGCGTCGACAAGAGCACGGTTGTGTGCGATACAACAAGGAGTTAGCGTATCACCGCAGCACACAGAGCCTCAAATATCACACACACGCTTCTGCTGCACTTAATGGCAAACATTGCACTACTTGTCTGAAATAAATAAACCATAAAATAAACAAATAAATAAATAAACAATAAAAAAATGAAAATCATTATTCAATGGTATACTAAACATCCATGTGAAAAATTACTTCTCAATGTTCTCAGGTCAAATATTTATATGCAATTAAAATGCGATTCTTTTAGATTAATTAATTACAAAGCCTCTAATTAAATAGAATCATTTTTTTTTAATCGAGTCCCGGCCCTACTATCAACCCATGCACACACATTGTCCTCTTCTTCTGACGCACTACAGACTGATAAAAACACGCTGGATAACTAAAATACGGCAGGGATCTGAAGCGGTTTCATATGAGTTTTAAAGGGCCAGAGGCCATCACAGGTTAGGGCACATATTACAGAGTTCATGGCAGAAATTGAGGGTTGCTAAAGTCCTCCTAAAATGAGCCTAGTTTCGCCCCTGTTAACAGTGAAAATCCATCAAAACCTTTAAAAACGTCTCGGGTTATGTATATAACCCTTGTTCCCTGAGAGGGAATGAGCACTGCGTCGAAACGACGAATTGGGGATGCTCCCTAAGCATCAACGCATCTGAAGTATGAATGAAACTAGTCCAATCCTGATTGGTGTTACGTCATGACGAAGATGTGATGGCATCACCGGAAGCTATAAAGGGATGGCCGGCGCATAGTAGCGTCAATTATCGCGATGAAGCAGAACGCTCTCAGGCGATACGCGGTATGGCGACGAGACGCAGTGCTCGTTCCGTCTCAGGGAACAAGGGTTATATACATTACCCGAGACGTTCCCTATATCAAGGGAACTTCGCACTGCGTCGAAACGACGAATTGGGGAACGAGTACCCACTATGCCACACCAAGGGTACGCCTGCCCTAATGTGAAGCTGGAACCCAGGCACAATTAGGACTGGAGCACCCTGGCGCCGGGAGTCGCAGGGAGGTGAAGACTGTAAAATCTAATAAATGTGTGTTGAGTGGCCCAACCAGCCACCTCACAGATATCCTGCATTGGAACGCCCGAAAGAAGAGCCACCGAGGAAGCCCATGCCCCTGGTGGAATGTGACCTAACGGCTATAGGTGAAGGCAACCCGCGCACCTGATATGCTGAGGCAATCGCCTGCACTATCCAGTTACTAATAGTGGGAGTCGCTGCAGGCAAACCCTTCTTAGGCGGACCAAAACACACTAACAGTTGTTCCGATTTCCTCCACTGTGCTGACCTCTCAAGATATATTCTCAGAGCCCTGACGGGGCACAAAAGAAAGAGTCTCCCTTCTTCCGCCGTCACATGAGGCGGAGGATGGAAAGCCTGTAGGACTAGAGATCTGACCACGTTAGAAGGCACCTTAGGCACATAGCCCGGTCTAGGGTGCAGGATAGCTTTTACTCCCCCGGGGGCAAACTCCAGGCAAGTCGGCGTAACTGCCAAGGCCTGAAGATCCCCCACTCTCCTCAGAGATGTGATAGTCAGAAGGAACGCTACCTTAAGGGTCAGAAATTTAGGCTCAACTGTTTCGAGTGGCTCGAAGGGAGCCTCAGCCAACCCTTCGAGAACCACCGCCAGATCCCAGGAAGGAACCCTGGTCTGAACTACAGGCCTCATCCTCCTAGCCCCGCGGAGGAATCGTACAACCAATCGGTGCCTACCCAACGGCCCATCACCCAGAGGAGTGTGGAAAGCCCCAATGGCAGCCACGTACACCTTGAGTGTAGACGGGGTAAGCCCTGCAGAGAAACGATTTTGGAGGAACTCCAGCACTGAAGCCACCGGGCAGTTAACTGGGTCCACCTCACGTTCTCTACACCAAGTGACGAACACATTCCACTTGAGGGTGTACAATCTCCTAGTTGAGGGAGCCCTGGAGCTGAGTAAGGACTCTATTACATCTGCTGGTAGTCCAGCCTCCGGTACCTGGCCCCCTCAGGGGCCAGACCCACAGGTTCCATATTTCTGGCCGGGGGTGGAATATTGTGCCCCCCACCTGTGACAGAAGGTCCCTCCTCAGAGGAACCCACCAGCAGAAAACGGCCAGCCGCGAGCGAAGCACCTTGAGTGTCAGCTTTTCGCACTGCTCACAAGCGGCTCCCTCGAGAGCCGCTGTGGCATGCTGAACACCCAAACAAAGAACGCATAGCGAATGTGTGTCCGCACCCGACATAAAACGAGGGCACGGAGGCACACACCGCCTGAATTCAGTGCTTTTGGTCGCCATGATAATATATATATATATATATATATATGGATATATAGGGACGTACAACAATAAATAGACAGACAATATACACAGAGCGTTATGCTGAAGAGCGATAACTGACGCTACTATGCGCCGGCGTTCCCATTATAGCTTCTGGTTTTGCCGTCACATCTACGTCATGACGTTGCACCAATCAGGATTGGACTAGTTTCATTC